>NC_044979.1:119584967-119930551 GCF_008728515.1 Papio anubis
GTACTGATTTTCTTATTTTATTCATGAGCCTGTATCTGTAAGCAACACCTGTTTGTACATGTGTTTTCAAAGACTGACATTGATAGAAGCAACATCATACCACATATATTCTTTTGCAACCTTTTTTTCCTATTTATGTTTTTGAGATTTATCTGTATTGTCACAGGCATATTTGTTCATTAATTTATAACTGCTGTCTATTATTCCATCTGATTAACACCACAATGTGTTTAGCCACTCTCTTAATGGTCGATTGTTTCTAACTTTTTTCTATTGCAAACTGTTAGGGCTTTAGGTCTTTGATAGATAGCACATAAATGGCATGCATTTTAGTTAACAACCAACTTAGAAGGGACACAGAGACCAAGATCAGCATCCTGGACTGGGAAGTGCAGCTAGATGGACCAGGGTAGACCAGGGGTATTTCTGAACCTCAGCAGTCTGAGCAACTCAGAGCTCACCTGTAGGGGTACCTGCAAGGTTTCTGAAAGGAGGGCACAAATGCGCTCATCCTGTGAACTAGCCAACACCAGAGAGCTAATCAGAGGGGCTGAGCAGAGTGGCTGTAGAGTTTCTTTGAATGCCTCCTCCCAGAGAGACATAACTGAAGACTGGAAAAGAAGCAAGAATTTCTCTCACTCCCGACCCTCTCATTCTAACCTCTTATATATCCCAAACCAAAGCCCTTTTGCCCATTTGCATGCTAGCAAATGTAAGAACTTTGGTTCCCCTTCTCTTGGCCAAGACCTGATGTTATCAGACTTTCTTTTCATGCAACTCGAATGTGCATGAAATACTATCATTTGGTTTGCATTTTTTCTGATTTTTAATGAGATGGAATGTTCTTTTATACATTAATTGACCATTCAGATTTTCTTCTTTTGCCACTTAATAGAGCATTCACAATTGAGGACACTGAGACACAGCAATGTTAAGTGCTTGCCCAAGCTTACACCAATAAATACATTGGAATTTGCATCCATGCCTGTTAGCTGCACTGTCTTTGGCGCTTGTAATAAACAGGGTGTGAGCTCAGCAGGCAGGTATGTATTGGTGCTGGACCCAGAAGCTTGAGAAAGAAATATTGCATGTAGTTTGAAGAGGTTATTGTTGGTTATTGTAGATCCAAGTTGGTCTTCTCTTATGGTACAAGGACCCAGAGCACAGGATATTCATCACCTCATTCCATATTCCCCAAGGTATATAGGCTATATTCCTAATGCCTTCCCTCTCCACCTGCCCAATCTGATCCACTGTTGCACTTCTTCATTGTAGTTCAGTTCAGCCAGTCTAGAATGTGCAGCATCCTTTGGACACATCTCCATCCTCATCGTCTTGTCTATGTGGTCCTCTTCTCTTTTCTACCTGTCCCAATCCTTCCCACCTGACTTACCATATTCCAAGTTCTCTGTGTGAAAATCCCAACCAGAAGTGACAGCACTGTCTTTAAAACTCTCAGTATGCACATAGCTCAGTTAGTACCCAACATTTTCAGCCATTTTGTTAGTTTCTCTTCCATATATTTATACCTCATCTCCCTGACCAGACTGAGCATTTGAGGTGAGTGACTTGTGTATTTATTTATATCTCTCCTTGAGAACACAAGAAGAGATAATGTAGTAAGCCTATGCAATTGATCAAGAGTAGGATGGCCGGGTCGTTGATGCGATTTGTGGGGCCTCTTCTTAGTATTATTGCCCCAGGTCCCATGTGTATATAATCTCTAATCAGCAAGATGGATGTGTATCTTTCATATTTGAATTTGAAAATTTTTGTCAATTGTGTATGAATTATCAATTATTCATTGTACATTTTTAGCTGTTTAAAGAAGACATCAACGGAGGGAGTAGTGCAGAGAGTTAGACGTCTGGAATAGGTGGAGTGTGGTGTGCAGCTGTATGTGCCCTAGGTTCAGAACTGGAATCAGGACCTTGAAGTTCGCTTTCTGATCTCAGATTTTGCATTTACTCACTTTCCACACAGCCCTCACACACTATCGGCCCCTTCTTCAAAGTCACTGCTTTAGTATCTATGCCTTCTATTCCCTTTGTGGATTACATGTGTAATTCAAATCATGATCCGTCTCAATAGAAAGGTTTAACTTTATTCCCCATTCTTAAGAGTTGGGTGCCTAATCCTTGAGCAGCTCTTTGTGAAGTGTTGAGCAATTGTCCCTGTAGCAAAGTTGTAGACACTGTTTTTGTTTTCATAATATGTTGTGTAAGTTGGTGTTAGATCTTGTGTCTTCCCAACCATTTCTTTCTTGACTCAGTCAATATTTCTTGAGCTTGTTCAACATTTTGCACTGGCCCAGTTACTGTAGCCATCATAGATATGACTGAGAGATGGCTCTGGCCCTTGAGTTGCACCTACTCTAGGTGGCCACACTTTCTGCACACATGGGGGTTAGGAACCTCAGTGATAGATCATCTGTGTCCAAAAGGCCTGGCAGGCTCCAGGGGGTCCAGAGACTTAAAGAATTTCAAGGAAGGGAAGGATTGAGAGAGGCAGATAGGAAGGAAGGGGGCAGACAATATTTCAGTGTTTCACTGGTTTCATGTTAGTATTATTTTGTATCATTGCAGAATCCAATAATCTGAGAGTTAGAAAATATCAGTGCAATATCTCTACTAATGGAAGAAATAGCAAAATGGGAAGAAGAATTTACTTTATGCTGAATAGTAGTTGAGAAAGTTCTATGCTGAAGTTTATTAGCTCAATACTTCTCTTTCTTCTCTATATTTAAATTAACTCCATCTATGAAACCATTACAATTACTTGGAAAATTGTTCTGGGGTTTTCATGCCTCCCATTTGTCTGCTCATGAGTGGGCATGCGCATTCAGCCTGGAATTACTCTCTAGCTACCGAAAGCCAGTGCACTTTGCAGCAGTGGGATTTCCTGGCACCTACTCCAGCAGCTCACAATCAGAAGCTCCAGATTAGACATGTCATTGTGGTCCTTATTCAGGTGACATTGTGAGCATAGGCATCTCTGACTTCTCACAGAAAGATGTGTTTAAGCTGGATTTGAGAAAAATATGTTGGCATTCTCAGGTAGGCAGGCATCCCGGTACATGGTGAGGGTTGCTGCTGTTGCAGACAGGATGGAGTAGGAGGTAGTGTCTGAAAAATACTTCCTACCTTCCATAGTGGAAAGACATTTGAGACATTAAAATCAAGCTGCTTTCTGTAACATTTCAAAGTCTGGTCCTTCTCGTGGTTATAATGATTATAATCACAGTTATGAAATTAAACAAGGCAAAGCTTCTTACAGATAGATGCCTAATTGGACTTCAGTTTGCTAACGTAAAATATATGCAATGCAATATGAAGCTCCTTAAATGCTACTCATATAGGAGTGCTAATCCCAACTCTGTACCACTTGCCATTATATAGAGCTTTAGTTTATGTATGTCACTTGATTTAAGCAGTATCCAGTTTTATAGGCCTCATTTTTCATTTAAGAATTGTTTCATGTGTAAACTCTATTACCTACTCCTACTTAATTATTTAGAAATAGATTCAATATTTATTTTGCAGTCCTTGTTGCCTATGTACATATGATATAGACATATCTATAATTATTGAACATTATAAAGGTCTAATTATGAATAATTTTACTTTGCCATCAAGTTAATATCTTTACAAAGCCTCTACTATGCATGTAGTTATGACTAGCCTCTGCTAGTCATAGTTGAAAAAATATTCCCAAACGTTATCTGTTCTTCATTGTTTTGCATCAGGTTTGAGGGTGTATCTCTCAGATCCTGTTTAACTGCTGTCTTACAGACAGTGGCACTGTGGTAACTGTGAAAGCAATGTGGATGAGTGAGAATGATTAGTGCATCAGCTTAGAGACCCTGTTTGTGGGGGTCAGGTGCAATGTGCACATCTTTGCTAATTTTCCTTACCACCCCCTACTATTATCTGTTTTCTCATCTTCCTGAAAAATGGTATAAGTAGCATTCATCTCTCTGGCCTCAGGACTGGAATGAATCAATGAACACATCGAGAATGTCTTCATTCTCACTCCCAATTCCAAGAAGCCATGTTCTTTGGATCCCACAAGTTTTTTTCACTACTCCTGGCACACAGTAAGGGCCTTGAGAATGAATTCTTTTCTCAATTCCCAGCTGTTTCTCCAGGCTATGCATCTAAATTCTATCTATGCAAAACTTGGAATTATAACTGGGAGATTGTGAAGAATGATATTTCTGCCGTAAGGTATTGTATATAAAATGTAGGTGGCGATTTGCTAATAAGAAGTACTAGTGCTTTAAACTTAAGTTATCCCTAGTTAAGTTTCTTCTGGGGAAATGATAACTTTAGAAGAGGAGAAATGTTTGTTTCATCTGATTAGAAAAAAATGTGTGTGGAAGTTCCAGCTGCTGGTTGCAGCGTAAGTGATGTGCTGGGCATCTTACCTTTAGTTTCCATGTGGAACAAAGAGCACAGCCTGGCAAAAGGTCCGTGGTGCTTGAGTTGGCAGGTGGGCAACCATCAGCTTGGTGGGTGCTTAGAGTCAGAGCAGCAGCTTGGTGTCTGACCAGGTCAAGGGACAGGCAAATCTTTGACCTCACTCCTAGATATTTGGGTCAGCTTCCTGGGCCTGCTGACCACGCCAGTGGGGATGCAGCCATGGGTTGGTAAAATGAGCCTAAAAGAGGGCCACTGTAACCCAGAATGCCAGATTGGCCCTGATGACTGGGGATTAAAGCCTCATGTCAAAGCTGGAACCCATGGCTGGAGCCACGGCTGCAGCTTCCATCTGCTCCTTGGCAGCCTCTCTGTGTCTCAGGAGGTGGGAGGCACTGGCACATTGTCCTGGAGGACTCTGAGCAGGAAGCTGCTTTTATGAGTCTACAGTGGCCATCCTGGGGCACCAAACAGAGCCCTGTGTTGGAAGGAGGGGTCCTTAGGCAGTGTAGGGACTGGAGCCATGGGAAGAGCTGGCCTGAATCCAGCTGGGTCTCTGTCAGATGTCCCTGGAGGACTTGAGGTGTGGAGTTCAGTGGTGGCTTTTCCCCCCGATGTGGTGAGGCTGCATCTTCCTCAGCTGGCTGCTGAGTTCACGTGGGCACTGGGTTTTGTGTTTGTTTTGTTTTGCTATTTTAACAACATTCCCTTCCCTACTTGAGGGCTATGCAAGGCCTAGGTTTGATCTCAAGTGATGTCTCAATGGAGGGAAAGTGCCCAGTTTCATCCATGTTGGTATCAAAGATGGCTCCGCAGAGGAGATCACGTTTGAGCTGAATCCGTGACAGGTAGGAGCTTATCAAATGTGAGCCAGGGAGACAGGACAGCATTGAAGGGGCATAGGCCACTGCTTCACCAAGCGAGGAGCTTGGCGGGGTGGGCTCAGGGGGTTGGCATGGCTGAAAAGGATGGGGCATTATTTTCATCTGTTGAGTCTGGGCACACCCGCAGTGTTGGGTGAAGTCTGATCAGTGATCAGGGCCCAACACTGGCAAGTGGCCCAGTGGCCAGCAGGTGTTCTGAGACTGTGAGGTAAGAAGGTTTTACTGGAAGGTGGGTTCATAGGTTGGGATTGTGGCTGCCTCAGGCCTAGGACTCCTGCCCGCAGGAGATAGGAACATAAACCAGGAGAAGGCAGGGTTCTTTTATGTGACCTGGATCCTGGGTAGGGGTTCTGGAACCTGCTTATCAGATGAGAAACTCTGACTTCTAAGTATCCAGGACCTGTGACTAGCTTGAGGGCTTTTGCCCAGGCAGGACTAGCAGGGCACCTGGCTGGCATTTGAGGGACTGACACAGCTTTGCCACTTGCTGTCACCAGCCTCACTTCCTCTGGGAATTGAGACAGGCCCAAACCGGGATGGAAGTACATAGGAGCCCAGCATGGGTGCTGGTGAAGGCAGATGTAGGCGCTAGGAGGTGAGGCCTGATTGGCGATCCTAATTCTAAGCATCAACTCTCATTTTTTAGAAGTAAACAAATCTCCAGACACAATCATGCATCACTAAATGACAGGGAAGCATTCTAAGAAATGCATCCTTAGGTGATTTTATCATTATGTGAACACCATAAAGTGGGCTTACACAAACCTAGATGGTATAGCCTATTTATTACACACCTAAGTTATATAGTATAGTACACAGCTAGGTTATATGGTATAGCCTATTGCTCCCAAGCTGCAAACCTGCACAGCATGTTACTGTCCTGAAAACTGTAGGCAGTTATAACACATGGTATTTTTGTATCTAAACATAGAAAAGATACTTAAAAATGTGGCATTGTAATCTATGGGACCACGTCATATATGTAGTCCCTTTTTGACCCAGTTATGGGGCACATGACTGAAGTTGAATCAGGATTTCTAAATATTTAATGACAATATAACTGACAATCAAATGTTTTACAAAGCTACAAAACCTTTGAGAAAATAGCATGCCGGCCTGTGTGCATGCCTTTGGGCAGTATTCTGTGGCATGGATTCAGTGAAATTTCAGCTCCAGTGGCAGTAAGAAGTGTTTTGTTTCCAGGCCAGTGATCTCTGCCCCATTTGCCAAGGTGTGCGCCTTCATGCAGAAAGCTGCTGGACGAGGCTGATTCAGGGCCTGCTGCCTAAGGAGCTGGAGCCTTTTTGACGTTGCAGTTGGACATTTATCTTTGGTCCTGCTGTATTCCAGGGCCCTCCCTGGGGATATGACATAGGGCATGCTCTGGCCTTCTTTTAAATTCCCAAATGGAAATGATGCTTTTTACTCCCTCCCTGGTGTATGCCTAGGTGAGGAGTGGATGCCACGTTGTGCTGCTTCGTGAGGACAGACCTCACTATCTGACCCTCTTGCTCCTTGCTGACTATCCTGATCTCTACAGGGGATGGTGCTCCCCTCCTCTGGGGCAGGGTGTTCTGGCTCTCCATCACATAATCCACACCACCTGGGCTTGAGGGCTTATGCTCTGAGTCCTTCTGGCCAAAGGGTTCTGACATGCAATAAACCATGTCTCTTGCAACTGAAGGTCTTGGCTTTTAAAACTCAGAATCCTGTTCTCATTCTGCTTGCTATGTATATATCCCCCTTGAGACAAAAATGCTACATACTGAATGGGGCAATTGGTAGGAGATAGAAGGAAATGAGACCCACAGCGATGACAGGAACAGCAAAGAACAACACTGGTTATCGTAGAAAAAAAAAAAAAAAAACACCTAATTGTGCCAACAGCAACAATAACAAAAATAACTCATCTCAAAAACAGGCCTTTATATTACTTCAAGATTGATTTTAACTTCTAAGGCTACACTGCAAACCAGGTCAGCGTTTTGTCTCAGGCTACTCTAAAGTTTTTCAAAGTTTCCTTTCTTTTAAAATTTTTTTTGGCCAAGTACACATACACACACACTTAGCCCTCACTCCCAGGCAGGTTGAATGTGGTCTAGTGCCTCAGAAAGAGACATGGTCAAACTCAGATTGAGCTTTTGCTTCTCATAATAGCCAGTCCACTCAGTGGAGATTTCAGTTTTTAGCGTTTGCGTTGTATAGACAAAGGGGGCATCTGTGAGGGTTGCTCATGTTCTATACCTTAGAAGTGGTGTTTGTACCATGGACATGGGGCACACAACTCAACTGGGGTCTCCCTGCCCCTGGGAAAGCAGGAACTCAGCTTGATACGACCCATTTTCATGTCCCCCATTTCCATAGTCTTTCTAGTGGGTATCCCCACTTTCCTGTTTTGCTTCTGATGGCTGGGTCTGCATATGCTGTTCCCACTTTGCCCTGGGTCAACACGGATCAAAAATCACTCTATTGGTGGTAACCAGGAGATAAATCACCATGCCCTGTGTGGGTGACCGTGGAGGGTTCCATTAGCCACGTACAGCTTTCCTGGGAATGGCTGGTATGCTTGATTTGGATGGCTCCAGAAGGCAGAGTTTGAGCCCATGGCTGGAAAGTACAGAGAGGCAAATGGAAGCTTGGTTTCTAACAGAGCATCATGATGCTGGATAATGGGCGGAATGACATGGAGGAGATTGGAATCACCATGGACTCGCAGTCAGGAGCCCTCAGTGGAAGAGGATCTTGTGCTCACAAGACAGACCTGCCCATGGCACGTTGTCTAACGCCTGTGAGTCTCAGTTTCTTGTTAGTACAAAGGGTCAGTAATTTGAGTAGGTGTATTTTAGCACTGCTGTAAAAGTTCGGTGAGGGAATATTCATAGAGTCCCTGGCCCAGGGCCCTGCTTGGATGCCACTCTGTTTCTCCTCCTTCGTTCCTTTCCCCTTTCCTATTCCAGTGTCTTCGTAACTGGAAACACTGGGAGTGTTCCATGTGAGGCTGGGTGGTTACTTGACAGGGTTATAGACAAGGGATTCACCTACATGGTGAGGGGATGAGCAACAACTCAGCAGCAAGTTTTTATTTGTTTAATTTTTAAAGAGATGAAAAACGTTTCTTCAAAAAAAAAAAGTTTATTGAGAAACCGAATATGCAGACCACGAATTAAACAGTGGCTCTGGCTGGACAGGAGAGGGAACGTCATAGCCCTATGGCCCGTCCTGTGCATTTGCACCTAAGACAACTCACTAAACACCCAGCGCGCCTGTGTCCACACTCTGAAAACCACTGGACTGGATCATTTTTTTAACATTCCTAAAACACTTAGGTGTCTTTGCAGAAAGTTTAGGGGAAGAAAAGTATGACCCTATAGGGCTGGGCACGCTGGCTCACTCCTGTAATCCCAGCACTTTGGGAGGTCGAGGCGGGCAGATCACCTGAGGTCAGGAGTTCGAGACTAGCCTAGCCAACATGGTGAAACCCCATCTCTATAAAAAATACATAAATTAGCCAGTCATGGTGGGCGGGTGCCCGTAATCCCAGCTACTCAGGAGGCTGAGGCAGGAGAATTGCTTGAACTCGGGAGACAGAGGTTGTAGTGAGCTGAGATTGTGCCACTGCACTCCAGCCTGGGCAACAGAGCAAGACTCCATTTCAAAAAAACAAAATATATATATATATATATATGACCCTGTAGGATAAACATGACAGCAGGCATGACACTGATTGTGGACTTGTGTTTCAGGTGTCTCCATGCGAGAGGTGTCGCTGTGAAGCCAACGGTGAGGTGCTGTGCACCGTGTCAGCGTGTCCCCAGACGGAGTGTGTGGACCCTGTGTACGAGCCTGATCAGTGCTGTCCCATCTGCAAAAACGGTATGTGAGATGCCCGTTGGTGATGGGGTGCACCTTCCACCCTGACACACAACCCATGTGCTGTTTCATGGTAGACGGGACACACATATGGATATGTGAGTTTCAACCTATGTATCTATACACATGCATACACACGTGTGTAATCTTTCGGCCACAGTGGTTCTGTAGCAAGGCCTTCTCTTTCTTACTGGCATCGGCACCATGTTTTATGGATGTTAAGAAGTTCTTTGGGGAGAAATTCAATTTCCACCTTTGAGGAGAGTCACTTATTTTAATTTAACTTTGTTTGTTCTTACAAAGCTATTTCTATCTTTCCAAGACAAATTAAACACACTGGTTGGGCTCATTTACTTTTCATTACTAAGTGAATTAAACTTGGAACATAATTGAATATTTTTCATAAGCAAATTAGGCAGGAAGAGAGTCCCTTCCTATTCCCAGTGAGAGCCCCTGGTAGATCCGAAGCCTTGCCTGCTTTATAAAAATGAAGTGGCAGGATGTCCTTGATCCTAATTTGTCAAGGGAGAGTGTTTCCTCATCCTGACAAACGATGATTACTCTGTACCTGAAGTACTGAGGGCATTACACTTTAAGATGGGTTTTGACGAGAGTGCATTCCCAGGATGGCTGGGCCTGAGAATTATGGCTGGAGGGCAGTTTGACAAGAGGCTGAGCAGAGCTTGGGAAACAGCGGATGGAGGGGACACAGCCAGAGTCTACAAGGATCTGAGTGGCCTTGCTGACAGGAGCCACTGGGCTTTCTGGATGTCACCTGGGCATGCTGTGGGGACCCCTGGTTGAGAGCATTCAGGGCTAACTTGTGACGCTGTTGGCCGTTCAAGTGGGTTGCTGGACCTAGGCTTGATAGCTGTGTGGCGTGGGTTTGGTAAGTGGCAGGCATGTGTCAGAGGATGGTGACACAGGGGTGGTCATGGTACTCAGACAATTCCCAGAGTCCAATTCATCACAGTCAAAATTCTGTGGGCTGTGAGGTTCCATGGGTACCTTCGACCACGTACGTGTACATATCCAAATTTTACTACAACACATTGTAAAACTCTTGAGGTAAATAATTGGAAGAGGGAATGATGTTGCTGTTGAAGGATAGCCCTGAAAGAACAAGATGACTGTGTTAGGAATGTCATAATCATTGTAGCATAGTACATCCAGTCCTCCAAAGGCAAGTGGACAGTGTTAAAACAAAGATGTCACAGAGTGTACTTTATATGGGGTTGGCTGGTCTCTTGTGCATGTTAATTATGAAGAAATCCTGAGGTAGGATTCCATTTGGAACGAGTGGGCCTTTGAGCATGGAGAGTATGTGTGTGTGTGTGTGTGTGTTTTTTTTTTAATGATGTTGAGACACCAGCTGTGAGATGGAGGGAAATCAATACAGTTTACTCTGCTAGTATTAATTTCCACTAATTAACACTAATAAAGGGGGAAGAAGACTCAGATTGAGGAAGGAGAGGCAGATGGAGAGTCTGGCAGAGTCTCAGGGTGTGGCTTTCAGCACATGCACTGAGGAGCCCGAGTGAGCACCTCTGGTCTGCTGGGAGATCTGAGGGCTGGCGCTCAGGCCATGTGCCCTGCATCTCAGGGGTACTGGACAACAACTCTCACTGCGTCAGGGGGTTTAGTGAGTGGCTTAAATATGTGTTGTTCAAATATTTGGCATCTTAACTATCCAAGATATTCCATGTTTTTCCTGTAAATTTTGATTGTAAACTAAGTCTTGGCATTAGATAGCCAGGGAATCCTACCTTGGGTGTTACCAATAGGTAAGAAGACAGGATTTCAACCCCTGGATTTTTTTTTTCCAGCTTTTAGAGAAATTTCAAACCTACAGAAAAGTTGAACTAACTGTCCAGTGAAGAATTGTATACGTTTAGCTACACCTATTCCTAACACGTTGCCATATTTGCTTTGTCTCTTTTTTGGCCCTCTATCTTTGGTCTGCTCTTTCCCCATCTCTGTATATACATAACCCAACACCGTCAATATATTTACTTATTTGTTCTTTCCCATAAGACACACAGCACAAACTCTATTGAGACTACCACCAACGTGAAACCTACTGAATAGCGTTCAAGATTTTTTTAGAGTTTTTCTTTTGCCCTTAGGATTTATCCTTCTTAGAGCATATAGTCAGAGAACTACATTGGACAGTTATTTGAATGAATACTTAAAAGTGTGCAGATATGTTAAATTTACAGAGATGTAATTTATTTCCGTGTTCAGTTTTTTCATGTAAGATATAATTATATGTTTGAGTAAAAAAATATAGAAAAGGTAAACACTTTATAAATATTATATACTCAGAGATTCACAGTTTGTTTTCATATTGCATTGATGGTTTTGTGAGATGGTTGTTGTCCTGATGGTAAACTTCTAAATGTTGACCCTTTACCTCTATATTTTGAGAGGCAGTATGGGATGGAATAAGGCAAGATTTTGTGGTGGCCCACTAGAGATTTTTAGAAGGGAGATGAATATGTTTTTTAAAGCTAGATTTATATTACAGAAAGACTTCTATTATAAGGCTTGATCCAGTTATATCAAAACATCAACAACTTATTTTGGGGAGTTTAACTGGAAATAATTTTAAATGTGTCTAATCACGCACATACAATTACATTTCTTTTATTCACTAGATAGAGCTTGGCTTTCAGCTGTCTCTAGTTATAGGGTATTCTGACCTTGACAGGGAAAACGGGGTTTGAAATTCTTAGTAAAAGAGAACTGCTTGAAAAATGAAAACAGCTTCTATGAAAAACAAATGCTCTATAATAATTGACTGAGATTAATGAATAATTTACAGTAGTCCAACCCTGCCTCCCCGCATAAACAATGTTCTTGTAAAAAGATTATATGTTTGATGCATCACAGATTAAGGGACATCAGAAATGAATGCTTTATATGAAATTAAAAGCTTGAAAAGACTTATCTTGGATGAAATATGAAGGTTTTAACTCTTGATCTCCGTCGACTGGCCTTTACTCCTCACTCTGGCGTGTCTTGACCTGTAGCATTAAATAGCTCTTTCTCCGACAGAAGGAAAATTACAGTTCAGTTGCCAGCTGCCAAAGTCACTTGCATCAAAGGAGCAGAAGATGGAAACCAAGAATGTCTTGAATATAAATAAATGATCACAAATCACATGTACTTTAATATATTCACTTTGTTGACTTGTGCAGATCAATCTCCCAGTGTTTTTCTTTTGATAAAATGGATGTTGCATGGCATTATTTGTTTTTAAATTCCCCCTACCCCACAATGATACAAACAGTGAGTATTATTTGACTTTCAAGAATTCAGCTTTTCTCTGGCGATAGGTGCACAGCACCGATTCTGATCAATCCCCTTAGTTTTAGACATGCTTGTCTGCATCAAGTAGGCACTAGGCTCCCATTAGCGATCAGAAGACCTCCATTCTGCAGGTATACATGTTGTCTTACTTTATGGATCCAAAGAAGAAAAATGATAAAAGTAAGAAATTGGTATTGAAATATGAGGACTTTGTCAGAATTAGCTGTGTTTCTCAAAGGTGGAATATAGTATCCAGGGGAGGATATGACTTATGCCAAAAGCACAAATCCACTGGATATAAAGGTTGTATATCTCCCTGAAGTATTACTGCCACCTGATGATTATTATTTGCAGCTTTATTTTCATACAAAAAGTAAATGTCTATTTTTTTGGAGGAAAGTGAAAAACTTTTATGACACTTTAAAGATAAACACTGAGACGTCAAATTATTAAATATAATTTCATGGGAAAATATGTAAGAAGCACCAACTGAGAATTAGGCAAAGTTTTGTTTGTTTTCCTGTGTATTTCATAGAGTAGGATAAGATGGTAGTAAATTTCATGCAGTGAGTTAGACAAAAAGGAATGGTGTGTGTGTGTGTGTGCGTGCTTGTGTGTGTGTGTTTGTGTGTGGTCATATCAAGATCCTCTCACAAAGAAAAGCCTGCTCCTATATGGTCTCACCATTGAACCTTCCAACGTTTTTACCAAAGAAATAATACAAATTTTATGGAAACGCTCTGTGATTATTTACAGATTACATGATTGTGCCCGTAAAATATAAAGGAATTTACAAATATCAAAATGAAGAGTTGATTTTAACAAGGATGTTTAGCAAGATCAGTGTTTGAAAATCAGCTGTATTTCTATATACCAGAAACAAATAGAAGCGAATTAAAAACTAGAGTTTCAAATAACATCATACAAATCAAATACTTGGAAGTAAATCTAACAAAATTGTGAAAAGTCTCCATACTTAAAAAACATGAATCTTTATTGAGAGAAATTAAAGAATACCTAAGTAAAAGGAGAGATATATCATGTTCATGATTGAAAGACTCAATAACATAAAGATGTGAGTCTGCTTCAAAGTAATCTATTGATTCAGTACAAAATTCTAGCCAAAAATCCGATGGTTTTCTTTAGCAATTATCAAACTGTTTCTAAAATCCAAATGGTATACAAAAGCCAAAGGTTGGCCTGAGAGAGATCCAAGAGGAACAACAAAGCTGAAAAATGTACAAATATTAAGACTTACTCAAAGAGATAGTAATTAGCCCGTTGTGGTTTGGTCCCAAAGAAAGACTGACAAATGGAACAGAATAGAGTCAGAAAAGGCCTGTGCATGTAAGACCACCAGCTGTGTGACTAAGCTGACATCACAGGACAGTGGGAAAGGAGTAATCTTTCCAGTGAATGGTGCTAGACCAACTGAATAGCAGTATGGAGATAAAAGAGATCATGATTGCTACCTCACATTCGACAAAAAATCATTTCCAAACAGATTGCAGATTTAAATATGAAGGCTAAAACAATAATGCTTTTAGAGGAAAACGTAGAACAGCTTTGTCACTGAGTATGCAAAGGTTAAAAGAACACTAAAAGCACTAAACATAAGGAAATAATTTACAAATTGAACTTTTTAAAATTCAGAATCTTTGTTCACCAAACAACACTATTAAACAAGCACAATATAGCCCACATGTTTTGAGAAAGTATTTGCAGTATGCATAATTAACTAATATCTATTTAAATAATTTCAACACATCCAAATAAAGCAGAGAGATACAAAAGAGAGAAAAGTATAAGGAGAGAGTCCCAACTTTCTTTGTATATCAATACCATTTTCCCAATCCCTCTGATCAGCAAGATGAGTTTTCTTACTGGGTTTTAAGTAATGGGCTGCCTTTGTTATTTCTGTAACATTGCGTTTCCATGACAGGTCCTGTTCTTGCTGCATATATGAGAGAAAAAATAAAAAATAGAAAAAAAGAATTTCCTGTTCTGCTGGAATTAAATTAGTGTTAACCTGACATAGATTGTGATCACTTAAGATGCATTTTGTTGTTCCTAGAACAATCACTAAGAAAATCAATAAAGGCATTAAACATGACACAAGAAAGAATTGTATATCTAATTTTAAAAGGCGGTCAAGGAGAAACAGGAACAACTGTCAGGAAACTGATAGAAGACAAGTAAAATTATATACATATATGCACTTAATAACAGAGCCCCAAAATACATGAAGTAAAAATTGATAGAATTCAAAGGAGAAATATAAACGTAAGTAATTGTAGTTGCAAATTCTGATAAACCATTCAATAATTCATAGAAAATCTAGACAGAAAATGAACAATAATGTAGAAGACTTGAATGATACTATATAGTGAACTTGATCTGACATATATGTACAATATACCACCCATCCACTGAAGAATACTCATTTTTGCCAAGTGCAGGTGGACACTCTACAGTTGATCATACGCTAAGACATAAAACAAGTCTCAATACATTTAAAGGACTTCATCATATAAAGTTTCTTTTTTGAACACCACAGAATTTGAAAGGATTAAATTAGAATCAACAACAGAAGGAAATCTAGGAAATTGGAGATTATTTGGAAATTAGACAGCACATTTTAAATAACCCAAGGGCCAATGAAGAAATTTCAGAGATTTTAGAAAATACTTTGAACTGATTTAATAATGAAAACAGAATGCACTCTAAATTATTGGATGATGCTAAAGCAGTATTTAGAAGGAAATGTATAGATATGAAGACCTATCTCAGAAAAGAAGAAAGGTCTCAAATCAGCAATATAACCCTCTACTTTAAGGAACTAATAACTGATCAGCAAATTTTACTAAAAGCATGCAGAAGGAACTCAAAAATATAAGCATAAATCAATTAAACAGAAAATAGTAAAGCTTAGGAAAAAAGTAAATAAAACCAGGTTCGTTTTTGAAAGCTGGTTCTTAACAGTATTGACAAAATTGACAAAACTTTCACTAAACTAACCAAGAAAAAATTAGAGAAGACACAAGTCAGGAATGAAAGAGGGGCATCACTACTAACCCTACAAAAATGAAAATGATTACAAGGCAATACTATGAACGACTCTTTGCCAACAAATTAAAATAGTTGAAAGAAATGGACAGATTCCTAGGAAAACGCAAATTACCAAAATTTACTCAGTTCATTTCTGAATTGCCCTAAAACAAATAAAATACAAATTAATAATTAAAAGCTTCCCACAAATAAAAGCCCAAGCCTACATACCTTTACTGGTGAATTCTTTCAAATATTCAAAGAAAGAAATAATACCAATCTTTTACAAACTTAACCAGGAAATAGAAGCAAAGGAAACACTTTCCTGTTTAGTTTCTGCATTTGTTGTGACCACAACACTGAACATAGACAAAAACACCACACAAAAGAGAAAGCTAGAGACAAATTTATTTCATGAACATAAATGGAAATCTCCTTAACCAAATGAGTTAATATCAGCAATCTGAATCCAGCACCATATAAAGAATTATACACTTTAACCAAATGCAGTTGATTTCAGTTGTGCAAGGTTTGGTTTACTGTCTGAAAAATCAATTAACATAATACATTAATAATGCAAATGATAACAAAAACCTCATATGATCTCAATAGATGCAGAGGAGGTATCTGAAAAATCCAACACTAATTCATGATTGAAGCTCTCAACAAACTAGGCATAAACGGGAACTTTCTCGATCTGATAAAGAGCAACTATGAATAACTCACAGCTAACAACTATTATGAATACTCTCTCAGTACTCCTAAAATCTAGGAGAAGATAAGGATATCCATATTGACCACTTTCATCCATCAATGTAGTGGAGGTCCTATATACAGAGAAAGAGAAGACAGGAGAAAAAAGAGGAAGGAAAAGGAAATTAAGAAGTAAAACTGCCTTTATTAGAAGAAGTTATGCTCCTGTATGTGAAAATACCAAGAATTACACATACACGTGCACACACACACACACATGCACACACACACATATACATGCATACACACATGCACATGCACATACACACAACTATGGGGGCTAATAAAGATTAATACCAGATATATATACAAAAATACACATTTTTGTAGTATACAATGGATAATACAAATGAAATTAAGAAAATAATTTCATTTAGAATAGCTTCAAAAAGAATACTTAGAAACACGTCACAATCCAAGATTTGTACACTAAAAGCTGCAAAATATTGCTGAAAGAAATCAAAGGACATATAAATAAATGGAGAGACATTTCATGAGTAGAAGACTCAATGTTGTCAAGATGATAGTTCTTCCCAAATTAAAATATAAATTCAGTACAATTCCCACACAAACCCCAGCATACATTTTTTTGTAGAAATTGACAGTCTGCAGTCTGATCCTAAAATTCATGTAGAATGTAAAGGATAGCCAAAAGAAAATTTTAAAAGAACAAAGTTGGAAAATTTTTACTATCCCACTTTGTAACTTTTTAGAAAATCACAATAATCAAGATACCATAGTATTGGTGCAAAGATAGACGATGGAAAAGAATTGACAGTCCCAAAAGAAATCCAGTATGCAAATCTTCACATATTTATTTTCAACCAATGTTGTAAGATATCTCAATGGGGAAAGAATAACCTTTTCAACAATGATGCAGGGACAATTATATATTCACATGCAAAATAAAATTTAGACCCTTATTTTATACCATATACACATTAACTCAAAATGAACCATAGACCTAAATGTGAGAGTTTAAACTATGTAACTTTTAGATTAAAAAGATAGGAGAACATCTTTATGACTATAGGTTGTGTGAATATTTCTTAAAATTAATGTCAAAATCATAATCCACAAAAGAAAACCTAATAAATTGAATGTCATCAAAATGAAAAACTTTTGCATCTCAAAACACACAACAAATAAAATGAAAATACAAGCCACAAACTTTGAGAAAACATTTGTAAATCATGTATCTGATAAAAGACTTGTATCGAGGATATATATACAACTCACACAACTTGAAAAGAAGACAATCTATTTAACAACAGGCAAAAGATTGAACAGACAATTCAGCAAAAGAGACAAACAAATGACAAATAACCAATTAAGATGATGCTCAACCTCAGCCTGGCTGTGTCCTCACCCAGATCTCATCTTGAATTGTATTTCCTGTAATCCCCACGTGTTGTGGGAGGGAAATGGTGGAGGTGATTGAATCATGGGGGTTAATGCTGTTCTTTTGATCTGGTGGTTTTATAAGGGGCTTTCTCCCCGCTTCACTCTGCACTTTTCCTTGCTGCCTTCATGTGAAGAAAGACATGTTTGTTTCCCCTTAACCTTGATTGTAAGTTTCCTGAGACCTTACAATCATGCAGAACTGTGAGTCAATTAAACCTCTTTCCTTTACAAATAATCCAGTCTTAGGTTATTTAGCAGCATGAGAACAGTCTAATGCAATACTACTATACCTCATTAGAATGTTTGTAATAAAAAGGACAGAAAGTACCAGATGTTGGCAAAGATGTGGAGAAAATGGAAAAATATTGTTGGCAGAAATGTCAACTGGTACACCTACTTTGGGAAACAGTTTGGCAGTTGCTTAAAAAGTTAAAGAAAACTTACCATACATCCCAGTTATTCCTTCCTAGGATTATATCCCAGCAAATTGAGAACATATTTCCACACAAAAATATGTATGCAAATGTTCCTAGCAGATTATTATTATTCCTAGAATTATTATTAATGGCCAAAGAGTGGAAATAATGCAAATGTTCGTTAACCAGTGAATGGATAAACAAATGTAGTATATTCATGTATTGAATACTATTTATCAGTAAAAAGGAATGAACTAATGATACATACAACGTGGATGAACCTCAAATACAGAAGCTGTTGCAAAAGATTACATATTTTATGCTTCTATTTCTTTGAAATATTTTGTGAAGGCAAATTTACATAGGAAGAAAATTGATCAGTGGTAGCCGAGAGCTATAATCAGAGTGGGAATTAGTTGCAAATCATCGTGAGGGAATTTATTGAGGTGATGGTATGTTTATTAATTGAGTTGTCAGGTGGATACACAATTCATTAAATTTACTAAATATCATTAAATTATACACTTACACTGGGTGAGTTTTCTGGTATGTGAAATATTCCTGAATAAACTTAAAATTATTGACCCTCTTAACAAAGATAGGCAAAGTGAAATTTTTGTAATTTCCTTTGACTCGCTCCCAAGGCTAATCTTGATACACATCCTTTATCTTTCCTCAGAGACTGACTTTTCTAATTCTGGTCTGATGTCTTTAATAGCTTTATGAAATCGTCCTTCTTAAGCCTACTGAAGCTGAGACCCTTATAAGTATATATTATTTGCCAGTGTTAAAATAGAAACTTCAGACAAATTAAACTTGAGTTTATTTGAGCAAAGGATTCATGAGTCAGGCAACATTAAGAAGCAGAAGAGGTTCAGAAAGTTCCACCCAGCAGTGTGAGCAGTGAGCTTCTATAGGCTGAACACAGAAGCAAAGTGGAGAAGTCACCATATTTGGGTGTGGTGTGATGAGGCATTTCCCTTATTTGGGCATAGTCTGATCAGTTGGCTGCCTGTAATTGCTTGAAGCTCAGCTGATTCTGATTGGCTAAAGCCAGCAATTGTTATAAAAATATACTCCTAAATTATGTTTTGATTTGTTAGGTAGAAAGTCAAAGTAAGGAGGCTGCTTCAAGCTAATAACCTCCTTCTTATTTAATACCTGTAAGAGGTAAGAAGTTGTAAAGAAAAATAGGCAAAGAAACACAAGTCTATGGCTGGTTGTAGATTTTTTGTACTCTTGGTTCCTTGTGCGTAATGTGGAAGTCCAACTCCCCACACTTCCCTCTCTCCTGTTACTATTTTCTTGCCATGGAGATACCCTCTTTCTCCTTCAAGCAGTGCTCTTCTCCATGTCATTCTAGGCTCTTCCTCTTTATGGATTCAGCTTCCCAGAAGATGGTGCTGAACACTGAAAATGCGGGGAGAATGAAAGCCAGTGCCTGCCTCCTGCTCTCCTGCAGGCACTGCACACTGCTAAAACTGCAGAGCCCGCGACGCAACACTCACGTGCTTTTTAGGACCTGTGATTGCCAAAGTATTGGGTGTAGCAGAACCACTTCGAAGGCTTGATGAAACACACTTTGGGGACCCATGCCTAGAGTGCCTGGTCCAGAGGTCTGGGCTGGGGCCTGAGAATTTGCATTTTAACAAACCCTGTGCGCTTCTGTTGCTGCTGCTCGTCTGTTGCTGTGTGCTTCTGCTGCTGCTGTGAGAGCCACTGCTTTCGGGCACTCGTTTGTTCATATTATTCTTGGATATTTCCTGCCAGTCAAATTTACTGAGAGAACACAGTGCTTATAAAGCTTTAAACATGAAATGAGATAAATTTGAGACTTCGAATGGATTTCAAATGCCTTAATTAATTTATGTTTGGTGTATTCTACAGATTGTAGGGTTTATGGAAATATATTAACATGCAATAATACTTTAAAATTGGAAAATATCAGGGCAGAGAAAACATGACTATTGAATGGCAAATTAAGTCGGAAAGGTTTTATACAGAAATACACTCTCTATCGTCATATACGGCTAGTTAGTACAGGTTGGCATAAAATTAGATTATAGGCTTGCTAGCAGCCAAAGCAAAAAAGAGAACCATAGGAAACATTAGCTACAATATTTATCAGAAACACACAATTCTGTTTTTCTTGGTACTGAAGCCTGGAGGAAATGACTCGTTGGTGAATTGTTTCTGTACAAATAAACACACAAATACATTTTAAAATATTTAAAAGCTTCATTCAGTTCCTCCTGTTGGCATTTCCCAACAAAAGTCAAGAACTCTACTCCAAAGTGCTAATGTACTTATTTTACACATGTCTTCTGTTTTACTTGCATTTTGATTTTGTGGGAATATTGATTCAGATGACAACCCGTTAATCTGCAAAAAACCCAATGGGTATGAATTATTTATTCTTATTAGAGAAGAACCTCAGTATCCCAGCCTCTGTAATAAGTATTTTCACGCTCTTTTTCATCACTTCCTTAACTAATACTAACTATGTGTTTGCTGTTGCTATTTCAGGCTTTAGTGCTCAGTATCAGCAGAAAAGAGTTCAGATGGTTCTCCGATATTTTCATTTCTGACAAACTAGATAAGGAGGATGAATAGATGGCATTTGATCTCTTACATATAGGAATTTAATTTGTTTTTATATCTTCCTGAGATCTTTGAATTAGCACCTCCTCTTTGTAAATCTGAGAACAATTTAAAATGGTCCCTTTGCTTGCAAGCACTGGGGCAGAATCGTATTTTTAAGATAAATAAATAAAGTTACAGACAGACTGCCCCAAAGTGCTGCTACCAGTTTATTAAGCTGAAGTACTTTTCAGAATTAAGTGCACTTCTAAACTGATGGTCAGAAAGTGTGTGCTGGTGGTTTTATGTGTATGCTTCCTCAAGACAAACTGCCTTTGGGAATGGATTTCAGATAAAGCCAGGGACTCAGATCAAAAACTGGTGTCCACTAGGCCTGGCCATTACCAGTTACACTGTGCCCCTTGAACTTGTTGAGGACCAGCCCTGGAGTCACTTCCCCATCTCTGCCTCTCTTTAACTGTCACTGAGTCTGTATAAATGTGTGTCCAGAGATCCTTGTGGGAACTTTCTCTGGCTTGCTTCCTAATGGAGATTGATTTCACTCGTGGCTATTCTCAGAAGCCACAGTCCTAATCCCATTGTATTCTTATGCCATTGATACTGAGTATAGGAATTGTGTAGACACCATGTTTTGTTGGACCCTTTGTTTTTCAGATTGTTGGAGAAAAGTGTGTTCTGTGTATGTGCATGCATATTTATATATATTGTAGCATATATATGTTACTCTTATAAAACACTGAGGCACTTATTGTTTATTTCACTGCATGTATAAAGATGAGTCAAGCTATGATGCCTGCCTTTAATGATCTCACAGTCTAGAGGTGAGGTAGCCTTGTAAATAACTTGTGTTTTCTGTTTTACTTGAATTATGACAAAAGTAGTGAGGGAAAGAGGGGGAAGAAGTGAGTAATACTGCAGTAAACATCACAATGTATATGGCCTCTATTTGCCTTTGAATTCTTACATTAGGAGAAACTCCCAGGAGTGAGATTATTAGGCTGACAGCTTAGGATATTTTATGACTCTGATACATATCACCATGTTGTTTTATAAAAGGTTGTGTAAATTTATAAAGCCTCTGATTTTATTATAACCTGGCTAACCTTTTGTTAATTTAAACTATAGAAAAATGATGCCTCATTATTTCAATATTGAGCACATAAACCTTACAATATTTTAGATGGTAATTTTTCCACAATGTATTATACTTCTCTACCTTATTGGCAAAATAATTTTGAACATAATTTAAGTGGTTCTTAATAACTGAAGACCCTTGATGTGAAAACCAATGATCAGGCTGCCTTGTAATACGACGGAGTATTATACAGTAAAACTTTGGTCAAGTAACTTGATTTCTCTGTATCCTTTTGGGTACCTATAACTTGGAAATATTTAACATAGCTACATCAGTGGATGCTTTGTGTCAATTAAATACCAGGATGAATTTCAAAGTCCTTCATTAATTTATTCAACAGATATATTGACTCATCCTTTGCTGTATGTCACAGAAGAGAAAATGGCTAATAGGAAAGCTTCCAGAACCATAGATTATGTGAAGGAAACAGGTGATTTCCATTGAATTTATGAAGGACACAGTATTGAGCAAGGAGAATGCCTGCTGCAGAGTGGGAGTGGGTCATGGAATGGGAGAAGAAGAGAAGGAGTGTGTGGATTGTGGGCACAGCATATGTCCAGAGGGTGGGAGTGAACCATGTTTATGCACTGGATTTGTTGCCTAAGCCTGGAGTTGGAGGGAGAGTTGGGAAGTGTGAGGCAGGGATGTGAGAATGGATGCTGACTAGATTAGGAAGGACCTTGATGCTTCATTAGAGAAGTTATTAATAGATTTAATTCTGAGGCCATGAGAAGCCAAAGAAGGGATTATAGGATGGAAATGGTGCAAATACATTTGACTTCTTGAAAGTCATTCTGGTTGAGGGTGTCTGAAAAGAGGCTATTGCAGTGATCCAGGGAAGGGCAATAGTTTGGACATGGGCAGTGAGCACAAGGAGACACGGTGCCCTAAGGAGATACATCAAAGGTCAAGTCAACCGCACTTTGTGGTTGACTGTACAAGGTAGGGGGAGATCAAAAGTTGAAGAATGGGGCTTCACTTCTGATTTGGGTAATGACAAAGACTATGGGTTGATCCAAGAGGCAGGAAGAATGGGAGGAAGAGCACATCACAGGCACCGATGGATGCTTTTTTGTTCAGTGTTGTGAACTGTCAAGTTAGACTGAATTCCTTGAAGAAATAGTACAAAAAGCCTTGGCTTTGGAGCTAGACTGGCACATTCTAGCTTTATCCCTATCACCTTGTCTAATGTGCTTCCCCTCTTCAGTTTCTTCACTTGCAAAACTGGGACAATCTTCCATTCATTCCTTGTGGGCTTCATATGAGGATCAAGTAAATCAAGAGCCCACTGTTGAATCCAGACACTCACGACTGCTTTCTCCCTGCCATTGGCCCCCTGGGACTCCATCCCAAGTTGAGTTTCTTAAAAGTAATATCCACCTCCAATCAACCTCTAAGACTTGTTGCTTGAACACTATGGCAGTTTGTCCGGTCTCAGGCAGTGGCCCCAAGCTGCACAAGAGGTTAAATTTCCGGCTGTATTTCACAGGCAAGGCCCTCTGTCCTCTAGAAGATTATCCATTCACACTCCTTCACCATTATTCATCTGTTAAAAGCTGCTTGGTCATTAATACAGTGCTCTAAAATATCTCCAGCCTGTGTCTTCAGCAAAAGGGAAATCAATTGTCACAATATACAATACAGCTATTCATCCTAAGGCAGATATCTTTACCACATCCACAGCATGATCAATGGCGCCATTACCAGAGGTAACTTGAATTGCATCCAAAACACTTACATGGAACACATTCTGGTAGAAATGATCTGTCAGTGGAGACAGTGTGAAGACAAATAACCCTGTGGATGACTTGCCCAATCTGTCTTCATCTCCAGGAGAATAAGCCAATGAATATTCTTAGCAAGGATTTTCAGTGGGTGCTTCCAGGGAATGTAAAATACCCTCTTTGTTGATCAGAAGACATATTCTGCTCTTACACTAACAGCAAAACCCAAACCTTTTATTTGTCTTTCAGGAAGATAAACTTCAGGTATAAAAGAGTCCATTACCCCAGGAGGTATCCATAAACCTCCAATTCTGAAAATTGCATCTCATCTTTTCTAAAACAAATGCCTTCACTTAAGAGCAGTTACAATTTGCCAATCCTGACAGCTGCAAACTGAATTTATCTTTAATCACACATTCACTGAGTGTCTTTTGAAAGCACATCAGCCATCATTGAGTAAAGCATTATCATATGGGGGGAAAAACATTGCCAATTCATTAATAAGGAAAACAGAAATTTTTCACATAATAAGAATTAAATGCCTCTGAAAAGAGTATCTGAATTTTAGCCTATGCTATAACTTGATTCTTATAATACTGGTTAAAAATAACAGTTATTTGAATGTATTTTGTCACCTTATGAGCAGGCTACGGTAGGTACAAAAGTACACATTAGACTTTACCTCAAGGAGAGCCACCAAATGCTGAGCATGTCCACATCTAGGTAATCTTAGGAGGGAATGGCTAAAAGTGGATGGCAATTGAGAGAAGGCAGATTAGGAAGTGATACAAAGAAAAATTTTCTAATCATTAGAATTCCTATTACTTAAGTATTCAGGGGATGGGGAGCCAAATTCACAGAGAAATATTTCCCAAATTGGACTAGTTTATTTGAAGAGCCCTTCAACACTAAAAATCTATTATTCTTTGACACTAATGCATAAATGTTTCAGACATCGTTACTCAGTGATCCATTTTGGGTGCACAGAAAGAACAGTTGTTTTTTTCTCCAGTTAACTCACAGATTTTCTTGTTTTTCCCCATCTTATGCCAGTAAATCATCTGGTAAGTGAATGAGATAAGCACTTAAAACATTCATCCTTTATTCCTTGAAGACCTTCGAGAGAAGGTGCTGATCACCTTTCCCCAAAGCGGAGCAGAGCAAAATCCAATCCGCATAGGGGCTCTGCAGGACCCTGAGACAGAGTAGACCCTGCAGCAAGGGAGCTGGATCTGGCTAGACCTGCTGCTAGGGCCACCTGTGATGCATGCACCTCACTTTCCTCATCAGTGAAAGGAGATTGAAAGCAAATTGAAGATAAAAAATATATATATATATCTTCATATATATATATATAAATTCATGTATATATGTAAATTCATATATATATATGAATTTGCCTTTAAAATAAAATATTATGTAAAGGAAGTCAACAGCCTCAGCAAATAAATTGAATGTGATTAACGTTTATGAAAAGTGTCACACATGTCCCAAAACCCAAACTTCACTTATCTCCTAATAACTCAATATTTGAAGCCCTCTCACTAGCCCCTTGGGAAGACAGACACCTTGGCATCCAACAGCTTCCTCGTTGGTCTGCAGTTCCCTCTGTCATGGCTGCATTCAGCCCTTCCTGCTGTATTGAACCTACACAAAACTGTCAATACATCTGTTCACCTGTTTTCGCTCTCTTGCTTACTCCATCCAGAATGCCTTAAAACCCTTGTCGAACAAACAGAACTCTACAGGAGTTCAAGGGTGGAGGCAGATGTCTACTTCCTGCTTCACAAGGTCTCAACTTTGTGTTCACAGAAAGCGTTGTGTGTGCCCCTGCTGTGGTGCTCACAGTCTCGGGTGACATGACTCCTTGGCCACCTTCATGAACTTGCTCATTTCACACTGCGTTCTCCATGACCAAGTTCTCTGAAACATGAGGGACATGCAGCCAAAACACGGGCCACGCTGTGCAGCCTAAAATGTAAAATACTGCATGATGTTCTTTATATTGTAGGGGAAAAATAACATAGGTTTGTAGTGTGGAGACCTGTTACAAAAGGCAAGTTAAAAGAAACCAACAAGTTTATTCACGTTTATATTTCATACATACATGGGAGATACCCAGAGAATGAGTAGTTCTCAAAGAGGTGGCTTTGAATTCTAGCTGATAACAGGGAACAGTGAATTTTTAGAGAAGTAAGGAGACAAAAGCAAAAGACTTTGATTATCTAAGGGGTCCAGTGGGGGAGGGCAGATAACTGGCAGCTAGAGACTAGTCTGTGATGCTTGTTAGTGTGGGCTCCTCTGGTACCATCTCGGGTCCAGGAGGGTCTCTGTTCTCCCTGGTAGAAGGGGGCAGGTAGGGTACCTTTAGTCTTTGTAACACCATGTCCATATAAATAGAGGGAGGGCAGAGGCCTTTCCTGCATCTGCTGCTTCTTAATCATCATCAGCTCAACAGTCCTCCCTATTTGGGGAGGTGTATTTTGGTCTCTCACATTATATTTCTATGGTTTTAATCCTTTCTAAATAAAGTGAGATTAGAAACACCAAGCTCCCTGTCATTACTTTGAGAGAGATTGACCCTCACAATCTCCCTGAAGCTCTTAAAGAGATTGATGATGATTTTTTACCTCTTGTAAATATTAGGTAGGTGCCATTGCTTTTAACATCTCAGGAACGCTCTACCGCACAGCTACTCTGTAGCTCTGAGCCCATCTGGAGTGCTGGAAACATCTCACAGGCAACCGCTCCACACTCCAGGCACCATGAACGATGATTACATTGGCAGCCCGCAGTCATTATTGAAAATACAGCATCAGAATAATGAAGATGCTAAGACTCTCCCCTCTGGCTCCCATGAGTAATGAAAGCCTGAAGGAAGGGCTCATTCATTAAGATTGTATAAGCAGAGGAGAATAAATGGATATTTGTTTTAAAGAAATTCATTCCTGTCCAATATTCTAATTTTGAGGAACTTTGTAGGGAATACAAATTTATTTTTAAAAAGGATTAAAATGAAGTTCAGTTACTGCAAGTGAGTCTTTGAACTAAATACTCTTGAAATGTTTCATTAGTAACATTTTGTTCAAAAATTCTAATCGAACTGACAAGAATTTGACTTTTGTTTCACTGTCTAAAGAATGTAAATATGGTGGTTGCACATACCAGGAATGCAGAGAGTAAAGTGTACCTCACTTATATTGACTCTTCCCCATCATTTATCCTTGCAATGCCTTGCGATCCCTAATTAAACACAAAAATCTACCACCTGAAACTTATCAAAAAGATGAACACTGACAGTCATCCCCCATAGGTGCAGCCCAAGTACAGGCTGAGGAAGGCTGGCAGGAGGAGAGTTCTGTGCAGTGATGAGCGTGGTCAGATAAGAGCTGTCCTTCAGCCTGCACCACCTATGGAACCACAGCCTGGAGATGAGCTGCCCAGCCCTCCCCACCCAGGATGCTGAATGAAGGGCTTGTTTTCGTGTTAGCCAATATTATCACAACGAAAGTAACTCACTCTATGAACTTTTCCATTTTGCAACTAGTCCTTTCACTAGCAATGAGGAAGGAAGCAGGGAGGGAAAGAGGACTTTAGCCAATTTTTAATATTGGTTTTTGCTTTTGCAAGGGTATTGATGAGTGTTTAATTTGCAGTTTGCCCACTCATTGTTGGAGGCTGCAGTGAGCTCACTGGCAAGATACAAACAGACTGGAAAACATAAATTTGCGGAAGAAACATCAGCTTCTAGTTCAAAAGTAAATAGTTACAGTAATAAGAGGATCTCAAGACAATGATGTAACACACTTGGCAGTGGAAGGAATATTTACTTGTCACTCTCTGAACCATGAATGCTCATTGACAGCAGATGAGAATTTTACCCTAGATTAACATCACTCATTTTCAACTGCAATTTTCTAATAGCTGTGCAAAAAGTAAAACAAATCCTGTTACTATGTTGACTCCAATAGCAGAAAAAAAAAAGCAGCAAAACATTAAATAATGTCAGTTTTATATCAGTGTCTTACATACTTCAAGTAGAAAAACAATTCCATAATTTTCAAAGTTAGTAATTAAAAACAAATCTATTCTTGGATTTAAAAAAAAGCTTTTGGAAGTTGATTCCATAAGTTAAACATCTAATACTATTGCAAATTGTATTTTAAATTCATTTAAAGAATTCAGTGTTAAAAGTACAATTTTTTTTGACTAATACTTTGGATAAATTTTGGCAGGAGCAGAGTGTCATGATAAAAACCGTCATTTAACTTAAGAAACCAACAGAGTTAAAATGCACTTGAATTTGATTGTATTGCACATATTCATAATTGCATCTAAACAAGCTGTGACATTCTAAAAATAAATATAGAAGCGATAGTTGTCAAAATTTAAAAATATTCTCAAAAACCCATCTTTTTACGAATATAAAAAAATTCTCAGCATGGCAGTAGTGCTTTCTCTTTCATCAGTTGGAATTTCTTTAGAAATAGTTGAACTTTGGAAGACCTACTTTAAAGTCAATCTAAATGCCTAACAAAGTTTTTGACATTTAAAAAATTGAATTCTCTTTATTTTGGCTGCATATTTCTTTCCAACTAGAAATCTTTCATTACAGTATTTAGCTAATTAATTAATTTTAAAAAAAACTCTAGCTTTTGAAGTTTTAGAAAGTTGCCATTGTTAACGCAGTTATGCCCTGTCATGTATAAATTGTGTAGTGTTTTTAGTTTCTTCTTTTATAAATCATGGTTACTGAGGTATACCTCACATATAATTAAAAACCTGCCTTTTAAAGGTGCAGTTTATTTCTCACCTTTCTCTCCAGCCCTAATCCTAAGCAGCTGGTGCTCTGCTTCATCTTACTGTGGGGTTTTGTGGGATTTTGTTTTTTGTTTTTTGTTTGAGATGGAGTCTCACTCTATTGCTCAGGCTGGAGTGCAGGGGCAGGATTTCAGCTCACTGCAACCTCTGCCTCCAGGATTCAAGCGATTTGATTCTCCTGCCTCAGCCTCCTGAGTAGCTGGGATTATGGGCACCTGCCACCACACCCAGCTAGTTTTTGTATTTTTAGTAGAGACAGGATTTCACCATGTTGGCCAGGCTGGTCTCGAACTCCTGACTTCAAGTGATCTGCCTGCCTTGTCCTCCCAAAGTGCCCGGATTATCACTGTGGTTATTTTTAACCAGTGCTTCACAGAATTTCAGATGAGAGTCATGGAGTATGAGTCTCTGTGTCTGGCTTCTTCCACTTGGTGATGTTTTTGAGGCTCACCTGTGTTGTTGCTTGTATCAGTCCCTTCCTTTTTACTGTTGAGCAGTGCTCGCTTGTGTAGACACAGCACACTTCATTCATTTACTACTTGGTGGAGATTTGAGGTTTTAAGCTTCTGATTAGTATGAATAATGCTCCTGTGAGCTTTCGTGGATAAGCCCTTGTGTAGAAATATGTTTATATTTGTCTTGGTTAACTTCCCGGGAATGGAACTGTGGGAGTGAGTGGATATGTTTTACTTTGTAAGAAACTGTCAGTTTTCCAAAGTGGCTGTTCTATTGAGCATTCCCTTCAGGACGGCATGAGTGCTCCAGTTTGTTTTATAATTACACGATAATAGTTACGAGTATGGGTTCTCTAACTGGCAGGATATCATACAAGGATGCTTGGACAGATGAAAGAACTCTTGGTTACAGCTTTGAACGAGAAGAGGCTGCCACTTGGGCTACACAGTGAGCTGCATCCAGGGACAGGGTAACAGCAAGATGGAACTATACAACCACGAAATGTACTCCCCATACGGAAGGAAAAAAGACTAAAGAGACTGACTCTAAGAGAATCTAGAATGTTGGACTCTGCAGATAAAGGCTTCAAAGTAGCTATTAGGGTATGTTTAAAGATTTAAAGGAAAATATAGTCTTCTGTATGGCAAGTGGGGTGGGGTGAGCTTGGTGGAGCCAACTGGGATCCCTGGACATTGGGCATTTTGAATAATTCCAAATAAGAAGGTCCATTCCTGGGCCCTAAGTATCCTGGGGTCCCTGGCGGTTGGGTGTGTGTTTATTATAATTCAGCAGTGTTAGTGCCTGGTAAGGGAAGTAGTGGTGGCGGGGGCTTAGTAAACTGCCTGTGTAGAGGAATTGAAAGTTTTCAGCCATGACATCAAATCTAGGTCAAAACAGCACTTGTGAAATATTATATTACACTGGTATTCCACATCGTTGCCAACACTTGGTACTGACAGAGATTAATTTCAGAAGGTCTAGGAGGTCTAGTGCACCTTAATATGCATTTCCGTAACTACCAGTGATATGAGCATCTTTTCATGTTGTTTATAGCCACTTTTATATCCTATTTTGTGAAGTGCCTGTTCAAATCTTTGGCTCATTCTTTATTGTTATTCTTTTTATTGTTATTGTCATATTTCTTGTTATTGACTTGAAAAAGTTAATACAAATCCTTCATCTAGTATATGTGTATATGGTATTTTCCCTCAGTCTGTGGCTTGCCTTTTCATTTTTAACGGTATCTTTTAAAGAGCAGAAGTTTTTAATTTTGATAAAGTTCGGTTTCTCAATTTTTCTTTCATGGCTTACTTTTTGGTCCTGTCTATGAAATATTTGCCTAATCCAAGGTCATAAGTTTCTTTTACATTGTCTTCTAAAAGTTTGTAATTTTAGCTCTCAGATTTGTTGTCTGGGTACATGGAGGGAGATAAGAGTTGATGTTTGCTTTTGCCCATGTTGATATCTAGTTGTTCCAGTACCATTTTTTGAAGAGATTAGCTTTTTCCTATTGGATTATCTTGACATTTTTGGGTCAAAAATCAGTTCACCATATGTGGGGACCTTTTTCCAAACCATTTGTTCTTTTCCATTGACCTATATGTTAATCCTTATGCCAATGTCAGACTCTTCTCTAGAATTATTGAAAAACTTGAAATTAAGTACTATAAGATGTCCAACTTTATTTTTTAAAATTCCATTAGCCTGTGCATTGTCACCAAATTTTAAATTTAGCTTGTCAGGTTCTACAAAAACCCTATTTTGATTTTAGTTGAGTTTGCATTTAATTTACAGATTAATTTTGGAAAAACAGACATCTTAACCAGATTGAGTTTTTCAGTCTATGAACATGGCATATCTCTTCATTTATTTAGATATTTTGAAATTTCTTTCAGTAATATTTATGGTTTTTATTATACAAGTTTTGCATATCTTTTGTTAATTTATTCTTAATATTATGCTTTTCCTAATATTGAATGGAAATGTTTACATTTAATTTCAATTTCCAGTTGTTTACTCCTTCAGTATAGAAATATATTCGATTTTTATTAATCTTGTATTTCCTACCTTACAAAATTCTCCAAATTTGTGAAATTTTCATTCATTATTTATTGAGTTATTTTGCTGTTTCTTGTTCTCTTTCCTACCCTTCCGAAACCCAAATTATACATATGAAAACTTCTTATTTCACCCCCCAGGTCTTTAAGGATTTATTTTCCCTGTATCTTTTTTTCTTTCTGTTCTTTACATTGGATAATTTATATTAGTTTATCTTCAAGTTGATTGATTGTCTTCTGCCCTCTAAAATCATCTGTTGAGTTAATTTAGTGAATTTTTCATTACAGTTATTGTACTTTTCAATTCTAGAAATTCCATAGAATTATTTTTATAGTTTTCATTTCTTCATGTTATCTATATGTTCACTCATTAAGACCCATTCAGATCACGTTTTCCTTAAAATTTTTAAACATCCCTTAATAGCTACTTTGAAGTCTTTGTCTACAGAGTACAACATATAGGCTCTCTTGGAGTCCATTTCTTTAGTTTTTTTCTCCTTCAGTATGGGGCATACATTTTGTTGTTACATTGCAGCAACTCTGCATTCTGTTGTTTCTTTTGAGGATTGATGGTTTTCTGTTCCTGCCTGGAACCACAGTGTGAATATAGATCTCCTCTATTCTTTGCCTAGTTCTTTTTGGTTACAGCTGCTTCTAAATTGGTCTGGACCTCTTCAGAATTCACTGTGCCTGTGGAGGTTAGTGGTCAAGCAAAGTACTTGTGCAGTTTATGCTGGCATTTTGGGCCTAGCCATTTTCTGTTTCCTTGCTTCCATGTGCTCCTCCTCACTTTCCAGCTGCTCTGCTAATCCCAGCTGTAAGACTTTGCTTTCTATTGTCTGAACTGCAGGTGAGTTGAGAAAGTCATACAATCAAAACAGCAACAAGAAACTGATGTTTCTTAATGCACTTTTGTCCTTTAATGATAAACTCCTCTTACATTTACACCTACTTTCTGGCTACCTCCTCAGACTCCTCACTGTACATGCTTATTCATCAGTTGGCCAGAGTTACAGGCAGTTTGTGCTGATTTGGAGTCTTACCCTTTCTTTGGCTTTCTTACTTCAGTGATCCCTACCACCCCCATATTTCCAACTGTTCTGCCAAATCTGACTCTGTCCTTGAGGCAGTAAGACTGTGATTTCCTGTGACTTGAGTAGAAAGGAGAGTTGACAAAAACCCACTACAGGCAAAAAAGCTACAAACTCATGATTCTTACCCTTTGTTGTAAGCATCTGTCTAGAGTAAACTCTCCTAGGTTTTCTGCCTGCTTTTGGTGGCTTTCTGATACCTCCCAATAATTATTCCTTCTGTCTGGTTTTCATCATTGCTGTCTGGGGAACAGTTTTTCAGTGACACCATCACCATTACCAGAAGTCTTCCACTTTTAGTCTGCAAGAAAATGAAGATATGAGAAATCTTTAACAAGTTAGTTATTTTCACATATAAAATTTTGTATCCAAAAAAGAATAATCTCCTTTAAAACATCTTAGAACATTTTAAAAAAAAATGATCATGCATTAGGTCCCCCCAAAAATATTAGTGGACTGAAAAAGGTGAGACTCACAGACAGTCATTCAATAATTTTCAGTCAAGAACCTGTTATATACAAGTGTGGTTCTAACTATAGCATTGCAGGTGAACAAGCCAGAGTCTTTAGAAGTGCACAAATGTATGTCCTATAAAATTTCAATTGAAAAAAATATTGTCTTAATCATTTTTTGCTTAAAGAAGAAATCATACTAAAATTATGTGCTGTTTAGAAACAAAATAAATACTACATGTCAAAACCAGTGATTTTTTAAATATTAATGTCTTGTATACTACAAATCTGCTAGGAAATTTTTGGTGGTTTCATTTAAAAAGTTTTTAATAGATTTCTTATTTGTTTAACTAATGTTTCAAATGTTTGAAAATATTATCACAAAAGATAACTTAAAGTCGTTTAACAGACTCTGGCCCCTGATGGGTGGACTATATAAATATTCTTTTTTTTTCCTAGCAAGTACTATGTATTATTTATGCCTTATGATAAATTTACGATTATATGAATTTGGTGTATTTTCTTAGGCAAAATTTTTATCTTTAGCATGTTCAGTATTCCAAGTCAGGAAAAAATAGTTTATTCACAATTGTTTTATTAATTGCTTATATCCACTTATACATAAGAATACACATTTCATTTTCATAATATTCCCAAGTTTTGACATATGCTTATTATAATTTGAAGTTTTAAAATTATTTATTGCTTTGTATGATTTTATATATTATTAATACAGTTAGTTATGTCATATTGCAGTTGTGTTTATGAATAGGACTCACATATTTGTATGTTTACATTTTAAGTACTTTTCTGTATTCTTGAGTTTTTATTGTCAATTCTGACATTTTTATACTCATGCAAGTAGAGTGAAGCTTTGCCCATTTTTTAGTATTTATATAATGCATTTTGACTTTAAGTGTTATTGTATAGTTAGCAAAGTTGTTTGACATGCTTTAAATTTTTTTAAATTCATATTAATTCCAGAAAGTGCCTTCTTTTTTATAGAAAAGTCCAGCCCATTTTAGCATTTTATTAGTACAGGATCCCATTTTCCAATATATTCAATATCATAGCTAGCCTTTGTTGTGTCTTTTTATTTCTATGTTGTATAAAACAATAGCTTTTTATTTTTCTTAGTATTGTATGGGAGGTAATTACATGTTATTAAATTCATTTTCTAGAATTTATTATGCTGAAAATAAGTTGCTTTCATTATTTTCTACCATTCTTACCATTATATTGTATTAATAATAATCACCATTTAAAAGGTCCACCATGTACAAGAGCAATTCTAAGCCTCCTCTTAATAATGGCCTGTTTATTTCATGTCTCACCTCTTTTCTGGGGGACTTCTCTAAATTGGGCATTGGTATAGCCTTCTCTGGAAACCCCATTACATCTTACCATTTAGTTTTTTACTGTAAAATGCAATACTTACTGTTCTTTGTTTTTTCAGAATGCATTTGCTTTCTTATATATTCTGATCAAGTCTTTTATTGAGACACGGTTTACATACAATAAAATGCACAAATTTTGATCATTCAGTTAAGTATTCATAGTTACATACTTCCACCAGCCATCATCCCAGAATGTGCCCTCATGCACATTGCCACGTAATTCCCACCCCACCCTTCGTGCCAGAAATACCTACTTCCAGTTTCTGTCTCTATAGATTATTTCCGCTTGTTCTGAGACATCATATAAGTAGAATCTTACATGAGATGTTTTATATCTGGCTTCTTTCACTCAGCATATTTTTGAATTTCATCCGTGCTGTGCGTATTTGTATTTTGGTTCCTTTTTTGGCTGAGTAGTATTCCATAGTACAAATAAACCACAATTTGTAAGTGCCTTCTCTTGCTGATGGATGTTTGGTTCCTTTTCAGTTTGGAACTATAATGAATAAAGTGCTATGAATATTTTGCACCAGGATTTTTGTGGACATATAGTTCTATGGCTTGCAAGTAAATACTAAGGAGTGGGTCATGGGGTAGGTCTATGTGAAAAGTTACAATAAATTACTAATTTTCAAAGGGTTTGTACTATTTTACACTCCTACCAGCAATATGTGAATGTTCTAGTTGCTAAACATCCTCACCAACACTCAGTATTGTTAGTCTTTCTAAACTTGTCCATTCTAGTGGGGTGTGGTGGTAGCCTGTATGTGTTGAGCTGGGTCTGGGCTGTGCTGCTGTGTAGTTGGATTTAGTTCTATATTAACCATGTCTTTTATTTTTTGTATTCTGATACTTTGACATCTGGGGTCTCACTGCTGCTAGACAGATGGCTTCTCCCAGGGTTCATCAGTTCTGAGAGATAGTAAACAACTTGCCAGAGAGCAGGCTTTTCAAATATAAACAACCAATCCAGAGCTCACTCCCCCAACCACCTCCTGCAGCAGGCTCTTACACTCTGGGCCGCTGTACCCTGCCCTAATACTCACTCAGGGCCAGGTCCCAGGGATAGCCCGGGTACCCCACAGCCCACTGAAATGATTCAGACTAGTCAATGCTAAGCCTGTTTGCCCTGCTCTACCAATTCCTTCCCATAGAACCCACACCAAGGCTGTTGCCCACAGCTCCTCTCTCTCTCTCTCTGCCTCATGGCTAACCCTGCCACTTCCCAGTGGTCCCCTGAGGGTGGTGTCCCTCTTCTATTGGAACCTATGAGTAATGAACTATCTTGCAAAGAGAGTTGTCTCCTGATCTGTTGTCCTTACTGTACCTCAACTTTCTGTTAATACACTATATTTTAAAACAATTATTCACTGGCTTAAAATATTTGCAAGGCTGTATCAGGATTTCTCTTTAGCCGTGCTTAGAATCTGAACACCCATGTGACTTGAGATTTTTTAGAAAATAATATCCCACCCACCAGCTTTCTGAACTCTTAGAGTCTCTCCCCATTTATAGCTTGCCAGAGTTTTGGGTCTCTAGGGAGTTCCTTGTTTTCCAGCTTTGCTCCTGGGTCCTACTTCTTCAGTGGCCTGTCTCTCCTCTGTGTCCCATGGAGGCATCCATAGTACCCCAGTTAAGGTTCTGGCAGTCGGGCAGGGCATCTCGGCATTCATGCCCTTCCCCTAACATCCCTGTTCACTTGTTGAAGCTCATGGGAAAGGGCCAGTGTTTGGTTGCAGACTCATTCCATGGCTGGTGCTCTTCTGGGGTCTAACGCATCACGCCAGGCTACACACGCCCTTTGAAGTTTGTGATCCCATTGTTTCCTTTCTCCTTAGCCCTGCCTAAACAGCCTTCTTCCTCTGCCTTCACATTGCCAGTGAGGAGGGCAAGCTGTAGGTGCCAGAAGGCTTATCCCTTTCTGCGTTTAGTCCACCTGGATCTCTTTGCATCTTTAGCTCTCGAATGAATAGATACACTAAACAAAAAACAATTACAAGAACCTGTGGTTTCACAGTTTATCCAGCTCTTTCTGTTAGGATGAGAATGGCCATCTCTGGAGACTCTTTATTTGCTACCTGGAAGCAGAACTTCATGTTGATTGATTTGTGTGCCATTAACTATCTTTTGGGTTATTGTCATTTTTTCAATCTGTTCTCAGATCTCTATTGCTGCTTAGGAAGATTTTTTACAGCCATGGACTGTGTTTACAGATTTTCTTTTTTCATGTCCTCCAACTACTCTGTATTTTTCTGCCTTCAAAAGAAAAGTCAACATCACTGAATGTAGTACTTGTACTGGAAACTTGCTTTTGACTGTTCAGCTCTTCCCTGTGGTTCTCTTCCTTTTCAAAGTCTCCAGGAAGAAATATTAGGCATTGTCCTTTTTGTCCTTGGCAAGTTGTAGAATCTTTTATTAAGCTTTAAAATTTGAAAAAAAAAAAAAACAAAAAAAAAAAACTTTAACAAGTAGGAGTCCTGGAACAGAAGTTGTTTCCTTAATAATTTGAGCTTCACTGTGGGGTGATGGGGGCTCTGTGTTGTCAGAAGTCTCTGGTTTCTCTGGTATCTAGACTTCATCACATGTTGTATTACTGGGATTTGACTTCAAAATTTGTTAATTCACCTTGTATTATTATTGTTATTCCTGTCCACTGTCCAATGGTAATTTTCTTGGGCTAGCTTTATTTAACATTGCTCTTCCAGTATTTCTTGCTATTCAGTTGTTCGTAACTTCTGGAAAGTTTGTTAATTACCCAGCACGCGCCCCCCTCGCCCCCACCGCCAAACCTGACTGTTTTAGCAAGCCCAATACAGTGCCACGTGCTTGTCTGCATCTAAGGTGGTAATCATTCTTCTTTGGCTTTGGCTGAAGAGGTGACCAAACACCTCCAGAAACTCCCTGTGGCTCCTGAGTTGAGGGTGCCCATCTCTAGCTGCTGGCTCTTCTCCTAAGAGCTCATGGTGGTGATGATTTTCTTTTGTAAATTTCTCATTGCTTTTTGAAGTCATTCTCATTTATTTTGATGTGGATTTTATTTTTTGAAATGTTAAACTCTGTGCTTTAGACTGTCAGTAATTTGAATTTTTTATTTTTTCACCAGCAATTGTAAAAAGGACTATTCCACACTCTCTGAACACCAGAATTCAGGAATGCTATAACAAATGTATTTATTAGCATACTTATTTAACCAGGAAATAATTTTTTAACCCGGAGAAGATGCAGGTACTTCAGGGGAGAAATGTTATGATACTTGAGTGCTTATTTTATGGAAAAGGAATTCGATTTCTTCTGCATAGTTTGATAGGGTGCACATGGGTAGAATATACAGGTGGCAGTTTTTCGCTCAGTGTAAAGAGACACTCCTCATACTGAGGGCTACCCCCAGTGAAACAGACACTAAGGAAGCAACAATTTCCAGCTACTGGAGGTGGGAGGGCAAAGGCTCGTTGGCCATGCTTTAGCTACAGTGAGAAGAGTTCCTGACTCTGGCAATGATAAGAAGCATTCAGTTCTGTCAACAAGGTGATCAATTGCAAAATAAAAACATAAATCTGAACTTAGCAAGAAGAGACATTTGTTCAAAAGGATTTTTGTGATAATAAAAGATGATTGCAAATGGAAGAACAGAAGATCTTTAAGCAACTCCAGAACTTAGGCAAAAAGAGTTTCTTTCCTTCATTTCATTGAGCAGTGGTTTGTAGTTCTCCTTGAAGAGGTCCTTCACATCCCTTGTAATTTGGATTCCTAGGTATTTTATTCTTTTTGAAGCGATTGTGAATGGGAGTTCACTCATGATTTGGCTCTCTGTTTGTCTGTTACTGGTGTGTAAGAATGCTTGTGATTTTTGCACGTTGATTTTCTATACTGAGACTTTGCTGAAGTTGCTTATCAGCTTAAGGAGATTTTGGGCTGAGATGATGGGGTTTTCTAAATATACAATCATATCATCTGCAAACAAGGACAATTTAACTTCCTCTTTTCCCAGTTGAATACCCTTTATTTCTTTCTCCTGCCTGATTGTCTGGCCAGAACTTCCAACACTATGTTGAATAGGAGTGGTGAGAGAGGGCATCCCTGTCTTGTGCCAGTTTTCAAAGGGAATGCTTCCAGTTTTTGCCCATTCAGTATGATATTGGCTGTGGGTTTGTCATAAACAGCTGTTATTATTTTGAGATATGTTCCATCAATACCGAATTTATTGAGAGTTTTTAGCATGAAGGCTATTGAATTTTGTCAAAGGCCTTTTCTGCATCTATTGAGATAATCATGTGGTTTTTGTCTTTGGTTCTATTTATATGCTGGATTACGTTTATTGATTTGCATATGTTGAACCAGCCTTGCATGCCAGGGATGAAGCCCACTTGATCATGGTGGATAAGCTTTTTGATGTGCTGCTGGATTCGGTTTGCCAGTATTTTACTGAGGATTTTTGCATCAATGTTCATCAGGGATATTGGTCTAAAATTCTCTTTTTTTGTTGTGTCTCTGCCAGGCTTTGGTATCAGGATGATGTTGGCCTCACAAAATGAGTCAGGGAGGATTCCCTTTTTTTCTATTGATTGGAATAGTTTCAGAAGGAATGGTACCAGATCCTCCTTATACCTCTGGTAGAATTCGACTGTGAATCCATCTGGTCCTGGACTTTTTTTGGTTGGTAGGCTATTATTGCCTCATTTCAGAGCCTATTATTGGTCTATTCCGGGATTCAACTTCTTCCTGGTTTAGTCTTGGGAGGGTGTATGTGTCCAGGAATTTATTCATTTCTTCTAGATTTTCTAGTTTATTTGCATAGAGGTGTTTATAGTATTCTCTGATGGTAGTTTGCATTTCTGTGGGATCGGTGGAGAGGACACAAACAAATGGAAGAACATTACATGCTCATGGAAAGGAAGAATCAATACTGTGAAAATGGCCACACTGCCCAAGGTAATTTGTGGATTCAATGCCATCCCCATCAAGCTACCAATGACTTTCTTCACAGAATTGGAAAAAATTACTTTAACGTTCATATGGAACCAAAAAAGAGCCTGCATTGCCAAGACAATTCTAAGCCAACAGAACAAAGCTGGAGGCATCACGCTACCTGACTTCAAACAATACTACAAGGTTACAATAATCAAAACAGCATGGTACTGGTACCAAAACAGAGATATAGACTAATGGAACAAAACAGAGCCCTCAGAAATAATACCACACATCTACAACCATCTGATATTTGACAAACCTGACAAAAACAAGAAATGGGGAAAGGATTCCCTATTTAATAAATGGTGCTGGGTAAACTGGCTAGCCATATGAAGAAAGCTGAAACTGGATCCTTTCCTTACACCTTATACAAAAATTAATTCAAGATGGATTAGAGACTTAAATGTTAGACCTAAAACCATAAAAACCCTAGAAGAAAACCTAGGCAATACCATTCAAGACATAGGCATGGGCAAAGACTTCATGTCTAAAACACCAAAAGCAATGGCAACAAAAGCCAAAATTGACAAATGGGATCTAATTAAACTAAACAGCTTCTGCACAGCAAAGGAAACTACCATCAGAGTGAACAGGCAGCCTACAGAATGGGAGAAAATTTTTGCAATCTACTCATCTGACAAAGGGCTAATATCCAGAATCTACAAAGAACTCAAACAAATTTACAAGAAAAAAACAAACAACCCCATCAAAAAGTGGGCAAAGGATATGAACAGACACTTTTCAAAAGAAGACATTTATGCAGCCAACAGACACATGAAAAAATGCTTATCATCACTCACACCAGTTAGAATGGCAATAATTAAAAAGTCAGGAAACAACAGGTGCTGGAGAGGATGTGGAGAAAGAGGAACACTTTAACACTGTCGGTGGGACTGTAAACTAGTTCAACCATTGTGGAAGAAGGTGTGGCGATTCCTCAAGGATCTAGAACTAGAAATACCATTTGACCCAGCTATCCCATTACTGGGTATATACCCAAAGGATTATAAATCATGCTGCTATAAAGACACATGCACACATATGTTTATTGTGGCATTATTCACAATAGCAAAGACTTGGAACCAAACCAAATGTCCATCAGTGATATACTGGATTAAGAAAATATTGCACATATACACCATGGAATACTATGCAGCCATAAAAAAGATGGGTTCGTGTCCTTTGTAGGGACATGGATGAAGCTGGAAACCATCATTCAGAGCAAACTATCACAAGGACAGAAAACCAAACACCGCATGTTCTCACTCATAGGTGGGAATTGAACAATGAGAACACTTGGACACAGGAAGGGGAACATCATACACGAGGGCCTGTCGTGGGGTGGGGAGAGGGGGTAGGAATAGCGTTAGGAGATATACCTAATGTAAATGACGAGTTGATGGGTGCAGCACACCAACATGGCACATGTATACATATGTAACAAACTTGCATGTTGTGCACATGTACCCTAGAACTTAAAGTATAATTAAAAATAAAAAAGAGTTTCTTTTCTTTCATAGACACGAGTCAACAAGGCTAGAAAGAACTAGGCATGGGGAATTGGGATGAAAGAGTAGCATCATCAGATAGTAGACAGATAATATTTTCCCTGAGGCCAGCCTGTTCTCAGGAGGGGCATCGGCTGCTCAGGCTGAGGGGGCCCTGGAGGAAGGTTAACAAGCATTTTGTTTGGTTGATCAGTGGGGACAAAGCAGTTCAGCTAATTATTTATGAGGCAGAAAAACGGGAATTTGCAGAGTCTTTGTCTTTTTCACAGGGAACAAGGGGGCATCACACATCTAAGTCATATGGGAGGGGCGAGTCTTTGCAGTAAGCTGTTTTCGGGGACACAAAAGGATGGGATATTCCTTTACCTCATCAAAAGACAAAATTATAAGAAATTTTGTTTAAAGATCTAATTGGCTTTTATTTGCTATTCTAGGATTGAGCATCACCTTGTTCTATTTTCTGAAAAGAGAATTTTCTGAGAAATAAAACCTCATTCTATTTTCTGAGAAATAGAGAATTATATTCTCTATTTTCTGAGAAATGGAATGAGGTTCCTATCAACTGATCAGAGGAGGTTGACTTTACAGGCAGAAAAGACTCAAGGAAGCAGAAACAAGGAACAAAAAGTGTATTGGTCATTTGAAAGTTTCTTTCCTTACAGGGTTAAAACAGAGGGAACTTCCTTATTGTGCTCAACCAGGTTAACTGAAATCTCCTGTTTTTCAGGAAAACCAACCCATTTCAAACTTCTGTTTGGTTCCATGGCACTTACCACAGGTCTGTCCATTCTGGTTTGATCTGGTCTGCTGGGGCCTAGTGCAGGAGGCTGGTCTAAGCCAACAGCCTCTCATCAACTGTGTTTAACAACATTCAGGTAAAATTCTACATTGCCAAGACTTTGTCAAGCTATATTCACTTCGTGGCAATGAGCTGTGTCCAGTTGTCATTTAGCTTTCTTTGGTCATTTGCCAGGTACCTCCAGGCCCTTCACTAGGCTCTAAGGTTAAAAGTCTGGATCAAAAATCGACACTGCTTCAAGGAGATCCCAGTCTAAGAGTCTTCTCTGGAGAAGTACACTTCCAGAATTGTAGCTACAGGCTCTGTACCTCCTGAGTTGGAAATGTGAAAAGTCCAGAAGTCAAAATGACCAGAGTAAGGGCTAAAGATCAAAGGATACTATGAAGGTTAGGCTAATAAGACTTGCTGATGCATTGCATTTGGGCATGAGAGAAAGGAAGGTTTCCAGGTTAACTGCAAGGAGTTTAGTGTGAGCAACTAAATGAATGGGATTGATATTTATTGATACAGAGAAGAATGTGGGCTTAACAGGAGGTACTGGAGGGAGATGCAGAATTCAGTTTTGTCTGTGTTACATTTGATAAGCCTATTAGAAGTCTGAGTAACTTCTTCAAGTAGAGATTTGGAGTTTGGAATTCAGAGATGGGATCCCGGCCAGAAAGATGAATGTGGAGGTGATACTGAACCAGCATGTTCCACCCCTTGCACAATAAGCCAGTCACTGAAATGACAAGTTTCGCAGTAGAGAAAAGGTTTTATTCACAAAGCAGCCAAACAAGGAAGTGGGAGAATACCTCTCAAATCCACCTCCCTGAAGATGGGGTCTTAGGGATATTTACGAGATAGAGGAGCAAGGTGGTCCAAGGCATTAGGAAAGGTGATTGGGGGTGAGGAAAAATGAGGTAATCAGTGGTCCATGTAAATGCAGTCAAGCTTCATGGCTCTTTATGGGACACGTCTTCACAAAATGGCATCATTAACATGATCTGAGAGTGATGTTTTCGTCCCTCTAATGTTAGAAGATCACTTATTGAACATTGCTGCAGGGAATCAACCCTGTCCAGTTGGAGGCTCAGATGGCTTGAGCTGGACAAAGGTTGACCCCAAGTTCCTGGAAAACAATGTAAGCAACTTACCATCGTAACTTACAGATTCTATCTATAAGTTAGGCAGTGGGAATTTAGTTATATATTGTTTAGCTCATGACTTTTAACTATATAGGTTTTAAGATCAACTAGAAAAATGGAGCTAAAAGCAACCAAAACAGATAAAGTTTTGCAGGATCACTAGCTTAGCTGTTGATTTCAGAGGTGGCTTGTGGATCTTCACATTCAGATGCCATAAAGTTGATCTTGTACCATGGGAAGTGTATTGGCTGAGCAAAACCAGCAGTGATAATGATTCTACTGGTTTCTAGGCTGATGGGTGGACTTGGGAGTAAAGGAAGCCTTCTGTTTTCCACCACAGTCCTCTCTGATCTGTGCACAGGGTTGTTCTGGTTAGCTGAATATCACCGTGTGGGTTATGTGGGCCTTGGGGCAAACTTCAAGGTTGACCTGATACAGTTCATTGGCATGTTCTCCTGTCCTCTATTCATTATCCCCAGTGGCTAATTCATTTCCAGGGGACTCTGTGGGAATCAAATAGTTCAATTATATGGAAAATGAATCTAGGCAGAGAGCTTTCATCATACATTAAGAAGCCCATGCTGGAAACAAGATATAAAACTATTAAAGGAGGACTCCAATTATGTAAATACATATTCATGCCACAAGTGAATGAGCAAGTGGGGATTATTCCACAGATCTGTTAGTCCTACTGAGTGTCAGTCTCTATTATATGCCGAATTATCAGTAGAAAATAGGGTTTATGGTCACGTGGCAGATGGAGCTGAGGTTCATGAATCCTTCCTACTGTAAACACAAAATGCTGAGTAAATGCTGGATATATTTGCCTTTAAAATATCTAGCTTAGTTTGGAAAAAATAAAATTCCCCAGGTGCTGGAAATCAAGTAAGAAGTAAATCCCAGAGTAATATCAGACAGGCAGTGCCATGTGATTCTGGGAGTTTGGGACTGGCTGGAGGCCCCAAGGATTGGAGTCATGATCTCACATGGGGACAGGACATTTGGCTGTAAATGCTTGTGAGTCAGAAGACCTGGAGCACACCCTGTGCATACAGTTGTTAATCTAAACTGTGTGTGGTGGTGGTGGCCAGGATGGGGGAGATACTGTCAACCTAAAGATAGAAGCTGAAGAAAAATTAATATAGAGAGTGTATTTGGATCAAGGTTGAACACAGCAGCCTAGGACATAATTCCAAGCTGCCTTGGGGAGTGCTCCTTTGTTACAAACAGGTTCTTAAAGGCAAAGGAGACAAAGAGGGCCCTGATACAAAGTTGTTTGCCTAGAATTCTCATTGGTTTACAGTGGTAACATTTGTCAGTGATTGGCTATATATTGTTGAACAATAGGGTAGGGAACATAGTGTCCAGCGTATGGCATTTTATGGCTACTGGACATCAGTTAGTCCAGAACCCACCTAGCAAGTGGCTTCAAGCAGTAATTATTTAGTTCAAGGAGGAATGAGAGGTGACTGATGCAATTAGGCCTGATAATTAAAGGGGGCTCACATTCCTCAGATGAAGTTTCTTTTCTTTCTCAATATTTAAGCTAGTGACACGTGTGGGCGTGGGTGCAAATTTTCTTACATGCATGGTGGGGGCCGGGAGGACCGGGATCAGAAATTTTTAAAGAGAAACAGGACTGAACACTTGTTAAAGAGGGCAAGACGGATTGTATTCAGACAGCTGCAGTAAGGGAGACAATCCAGTATACACTGAGCTCAACTTCAACTAAGACCAAGGTGGCTGAGGTTTTTAAAAGGAGGACAGAGAGGGAACAAAAAGCAAGAACAAAAAAGAAACTTGGAGCCTATGAGGAAATGGAAAATTACAGTAGGGGCTAAGTGGAGAATTACTGAAAAAGTGGTGTGGCAATTTGTGTTGTGTCCGTGTGCATTTTAGGGTTTGACAGCATTGTGTTAAAGCAATTTAATTCATAAGTAAAATGTGTGATTGATTGATTGATTGATACTGGAAGGAAATAAACTATTGTCATTAGCTATCTCTCTTTGGACATTATTAAGACCTTTTGCTTCTTCTTTATTTATTTTTCCTATTTGTTATAATGACCATTTTTAAAATCATATGAAAGAAAAAAGTCATGGTGTCATGACTAAATTTCTTATAAAAACAAACAATGATAAATTAAATTGCTTTAGAAGAAAATACGATTTTCTGGTTATTGATTCCTAGGCATTAAATCATACTTTGCAAATGATAATGAATAGAAGCCAGAGAAAGGGAGTTAGCTAGTTAATTTGTTTTCATTCTGAGTTAAAACAGAAGTCTGTGTTGCTGCTCTCAGATTATTCCATATGGCATCACGTCATCAGATTTAATTTGGATAGAATATTTTAGGCAGATACATTCAATCAATAATTGTATTCATATTTGTAAAACCAAACTGAAATTTTTTTTTTTCTGCTAACATGAACTACGAGATAAACGTGTAGGCTGATGGTTTGCATTAATATTTTTACACTTAAATTTTTGGTCTATGACTTATAGTGAAATGATATTTAAAATCTATACTTAAATGTGGACTGGGCGCGGTGGCTCAGGCCTATAATCCTAGTACTTTGCAGGGCAGAGGCAGGCAGATCACTTGAGGTTGGGAGTTCGAAACCAACCTGGCCAACATGGTGAAACTCTGTCCCTTAAAAAAAAAAAAAAAAAAAAAGGACAAAAACAAACAAACAAAAAAAACAGAAAAATTAGCCAGGTGTGTGGCAGGCACCTGTAATCCCAGCTACTCCAGAGGCTGAGGCAGGAGAATTGCTTGAACTCCAGTGGCAGAGGTTTCAATGAGCTGAGGTCTCCCACTGTGCTCCAGCCTGGGCAACAGAGCAAGATTCCATCACAATAAATAAATAAATACATAAGTACATAAATAAAATCTATACTTAAGTGTGCATGGATTTATAAAAAAATCCTTCTTGAGACCTAGAAAAAATATTTTAGATTTTTTATATGCAACGAATATAGATACATTACAAAAGAAACCAAACCACTGTTTAGTTGTAGATATATGTAGATTGGTTTGGTTTCTTTAGTAAGCTGTGTCATATATTCTTCGCAGAGAGCAGCCTCACTTGATATGTCACACTTAGATCAGAGTTTGACACCACTTTTTTCCTACCCTTGAACAAAATGTCAAAAATCATGAGAATGTGTGCACAACTAATTGCTAAAGTATACAGTCACTAAATGCTTGAAATTTAGTCTTTGAAGTTTAACTTATTTGATTTGTGTGACATTAAAAATTGACTTTACAGATGATCATATGTGGCAACTATTGAAGTGAGTTGAGAACCTTAACCAAAATGACCCAGTTCTTTTCAAACATTTTTATTAAACATATTCCATAGAGATGTGCAGACTTTAAATTAAGAATTGCAACTGTGCTATTCAGTGAGGGAATATTTAAATAACCAGAGCTCTGTGAGACTCAATGAACCATGCAAACATTTTGGATATTGGCTTGAGGAATAGAACTTAATTAAATGTAGAAATTCTTAGAGTAATTGCTGAAAATTGTGTCTGCCTTTTGCAAAACCTGGTATGAAATGCAAGAAAACCAATAACAAGTCACCTCGATGATGTGCCTACTGTGTCAGGAAAGAGTATAAGTGTCCCGAAAACATGTGAAGGACTTTCGGTTCCCCCCCTTATTAGCTAAAAACAGAAGAGGGATCCTTCACTTTGAGTTTTGCCTTGGAATCCCTGAAGGCTAGGGGAGGTCATGGGGAGAGTTCTGTACGTGGACTCATGGCACTTGCTGGATTCACAGTCTCCAGGGAATTACTTGTGCTTTGTGAGGGAAAAATTTTAAAGTTACGAGATTTGAGAGGAAGAAGGAAAAAAGATAAATTGAATGGCAAGGTTATGACTCTAAATGCTTTCCAAATACTTACTTACCAGAGATGGAATACAAATTTCATTTTGAATTTTCCAGTAGCCGAGGGGGTGGAAATCTAATCCATTGCACAATCCACAGTACTGATAATAAAAATAAAGATGTGTTGCCTAGGAGGAGCATATTTATTTCTTATTTTGAGACCTGAGAGAAATTTTCCCCTTAGTCCTTATGATATAATGAAAATTTTTTTCAAATCCATACAGAAAATACAAACATAAAGTTCAAAAATCTGTCTATAACTTTCTTCCATGTACGTTGATGGGATAGTATCACATGCAGCTCAGTGGAAGCAATTCAAAGGGAAGTCAATGCTATCCGGTCAAGATATGCAAGTCCCAAATGGACTGGTTTGGCCCAAGTATTGAGTTCACTCTAGCTATGGGGACAGAAGAATGAAGATCCTGAAAACTGTCTTCCCTAGCCCCTCATCTAATGCCAGCCTGTGTGAATCAGGAGGCAGAGGCAGGGCTTATAACCTCGGTAATGTAAGTACATGCTGGGAGCACACAACCATAAAAGGCAAAACGCTCTATGGATGTGAGACATTTCTCACTTGAGATTCTCGAACAATATTCTGTTAAACACATAATGAAACTTACCTATTATCTCTTACTTTTTTCCACCAGATTGGTGCACGTTTTCATTTCCTAGAGATAGCTAATTGGACTTTTAGGGGAGTACAGATGTTGACGGAGTGGAGTCAGAAGACAGTAGGATTGAAGCAGACTCCGGTCTCTTGGGATCTTGTCAGTGGAGGATGGGAGCTGGGAGGCTGCCCTGCGGAGGATGTGAGTGCTCACAGCTGGAGTTCTCCCAGGGCTAGCACAGGAGGGCTTGTGTCTCTGGGACGGGCTGCAGAGCATCCTACTGCACTTGAGTAGACGATGCGTTTGGAGTAGAACGTGGCTCCCTATACAAGCAGTGTTTTGACAGAAGGATTAACCAACATCCTTATAAGGTTACAAGGGACACAGTAATAGCTACAATTTATCTTTTAGGATCTAAAAGTTTCCAGGATTTTCCAGGAGCTTTTTTACCTACATTAAATCATTTAAGCCTTATGGTAATACTATGAAATCAATATAACGCACATTTTACAAATCACAAAACGAGGCTGAGAGGTGATATGTAAGTTTCTCAAAGTCACACAACTGTTAAGATGTGCTAGGAACTGAATTGTGTCCTCCTAAAATTTGTACATTGAAGCTTTAATCCCCAAAGTGACAGAATTTAGAAATAGTGCCTGTGAGGGAGGTGATAAAGTTTAAATGATTTCCCAATGGTAGAGCCCTACTCTGATAGGCGTCAGGCCTTTATGTAAGAAAATAAAGAGACCCCGGAACCCTCCCTGTCTTCTTTGTGATGTGAGGACACAGTGAGAAGGCGGCTGTCTGTAAGCCAGGACGAGAGCCCACACCAGACAACAATCCACCTGGATCTGCATCTGGAAATTTCCAGCCCCCAGAACTGTGGGAAATAAATTTCTGTTATTTAAGCTACCCAGTCTGTGATATTTTATTATGGCAGCACCAATATAAGAACCAAAGGCGGAATTTAAATTTAGCCCGTGTGTCCCCTGAGGTCTAATTGATACCGTGGTACTTCTGCAGCAATGGGGATAACTTACAATATGTGACACCATTTAATTTATATGCTTGTTTAAAACATGCTCTAATGCCATCAAATCTGAGGACAACCAAGGCTTTGCTTATTAAGAAATGTCTTTTATCCCTTCAAAATTTCTTGTTTGAACTGAATGATGTTTCACATTCTCCTGATTAGAGCAGAGAGAAACCAACATAATAATTGTTGAGAAACCTAGGGGAGGTTTCACCTGGACAAGATCTGACTGGAGGATAACCACCTTCAAACAAGAGCCAAAAAAAAAGAGGTTTTCTTTGTCTCTTGCCAAAGATCTCTCACGTGGTGCCCATGGTTAGAAGGCCGAGGACTATGTATGTTGGATCCCGGCAACTGGGAATTTGTAATATTTGAAAATGGTCTGAGAGGAAAGAGCTGCCTGCAGAAATAAAGCCACTTCACAAACCGGGCCTTTGACATGAACTCAAGTCAGGAGTGAGAACCACATGTTTCAAATTGTGAAGTCCCATGTCTCTAGAGCCTAAAGTTAGAAGCATTCAAAGAAGATCTGGTGGTTCCAAGCTAAGTTTTTGTTGTAGTTGTTTTCCCAAATGAATGATTTCTAGGATCAAATCATGTCTTCCTAAAATCAAAACTGTGGCAAAGACCCAGGCAGTAAGATCTGTTTCTGGGAAATGGGTGCTGAGGCGTGTCAGTCTCACCTCATGGAAAACCCCGGCCCAGGGCTGACCAGGCTTCCGGAGCAGGAGCCCATTTACTTGGCTCTCACTTTGCACCTCACTTTCCACCCGAGGAGAGCCTGCCTGAGAAGAGGGACTCTTCTTCCGTCAGTGGTAGAGCAGACCTAGGAAGCCATTTTCGAGAGAGTTGTAGATGAACAAATATGTTTCTTCGGATGCTAAATGTAAACTATGAAAATGACTACGGTCTTCTAGAGCTGCGGGGAATGTCTGGTGGTATGGTGGAGGGGCATGGAGTATAAGAAATTCTGACAGTCGTGCAGCAGATCATCAGCAGCGCTGAGGTTTTTTGGTTTTTGTTGTTGTTGTTGTTGAGATGGAGTCTCACTCTGTCGCCCAGGCTGGAGTGCAGTGGCGCGATCTCGGCTCACTGCAAGCTCCGCCTCCCGGGTTCATGCCATTCTCCTGCCTCAGTCTCCCGAGTAGCTGGGACTGCAGGTGCCCGCCACCATGCCTGGCTAATTTCTTTTTGTATTTTTGGTAGAGACGGGGTTTTACCGTGTTTTAATTGCATGTACTATCTGCCTCGTGGGGGCGCATCACATCTGATTAGTGACTAATTCCAGATCCATCATGTTTATCAGGTTGTACCAGCTGCTGCTTGGTAGCCCCCAGCTTGGTGGGGAGCCATTTTATAAACCTCAAGTGCTGTGTAATAATGTTTAGCAGTGGGAGGGGGTGATTATGGATCATTGAGCACAAATCAGTCAGTTGGGTTCTAAAATAAATAAGTCTTTGTTAACTCCTCTGATTCTATTTTGTGAGCATAAGGAGTATTGGTTTGATTATTTTTTCTTCCCATATTACTAAGAAATTTGCTTCAGTGCAGCTTCAAAAGCTGTTTGCATAAAAAGCCGATTATTCACTCTTTTATTGTTTATTTTTGTGGATCCGGCATTCAGGAAAACTCTCCAAAATCTCTAGTTAGTTTCCCTGTATTTCAGGTTCACAGTGAGTCAAGCCACTCACAGTTTGTCCCTCTCCATCCTCTTTCTGACCGCCGAGGCAGAGCTGTTGCCCTGTCTCAAGTTTTCTGCCTCTTGGTGAAAGCTGGTCAACACTACAGTGGGTTAACATGAATGACCTGATGGGATGCAAGGAACAGACTCAGATGGTGTCAGGAGAAGAGCTAGAAGAAATACTTCTTTCATGATTGGACTCCACTGCAAGGACAGAAAATTGAAATATTTGGTCTTATTTAGATTCCAGAGGAGTGTGGACTGGAATTTTTTTCTGTCTGAATTATGAGACATAATGCATACAAGCGAAGCTGTCTGTTCTGACCCAGGAGGGATTCCAGAGCAAGTGGCCTTCGTGCTCCAGACTCAAGTAACCAAAGCAAGAAAGAGGCCTGACTGTTTCCTGTTTGCAGAGATGAATTCCACTGAGGCTTGTGGCCATGTTTTGAGAGCTAGTATTTGCTGAAACAACCTAAGATGTTTACACAGTACTTTTTTTTTTTTTTTTTTTAAGTAAGAGAATCAGGCAAAAGCAGTAAGCAGAACTGTCAGCTCAAAGTACTGTAGGCAAGCAAAAAGAAATGATTTCATAGTGGAGAAATTAAATGGATTGGTGGAATTTAAGGAAGGGATTCAGTGTTAAAATGTGGATATAAAATTTTCACTTAAACAGTATTGAACAAGTCTTTCTTTTGGAAGTTTCATGACTCAGAGCTTAACTATCATAGTGCATATAACAAATCGCCAAATATGGCAAATTTCCTAAAACACTTTGGATGTGGAGCTTTTTCCCTCAGACCTTCTGGGAGGACAGAGGTTCTTCTCTGTCTCCCTAAGTGGGACACACTTAGGGAGGCCCTGCAGTAGAAATTTACTTAGCATGGTTTGCGTTTCTTCTAAGCATTCATCCTACTTGATGCCGTTGTCCACACATTTCTGATAACGTGTAATAATTTTTGCAGGCATTTTTCATGGAACTCTATTTTTGTGAGAAATCATGACCAAAGCAATTGTTTATATTATGCTTGATAGAAAATAACTCCTAGGAGGAGAATGTTGTAAATTGAACTCTTGTTTTTTTTTTTGTTTTGTTTTGTTTTTTGTTTTCTTTTCTTTTTTGAGATGGAGTTTTGGTCTTGTTGCCCAGGCTGGAGTGCAATGGCGTGATCATGGCTCACTGCATCCTCCACTTCCCGGATTCAAGTGATTCTCCTGCCTCAGCCTCCCAAGTAGCTGGGATTACAGGTGCTCGCCACCCCGGCCAGCTAACTTTTTGTATTTTTAGTAGAGACGAAGTTTCACCATGTTGCCCAGGCTGGTCTTGAACTCCTGACCTCAGGTGATCCACCCATCTCAGCCTCCCAAAAAGCTGGGATTAGATGTGTGAGCCACTGCACCCGGCCAATTCAACTCTTTTAAGTGATGTCATTAGCGTTATATAAATGCTTGATAAATACATGTTGAATGTTAGTGGATATGCATGAATTAGCAAATGGCTATTGCAATGCCATAGCTCATGAGAGAATATTATCATTCAGGAAATAAAAAGAAACTAAAACTATATTATCTGTATACTTTAGCTTACTTAAAAATTACTGAAATGCCATGACATTTTTATTTTATTTTATTTTTAGTTGGATGCCTGTTAGATATGATAGTTTAGTCAAGTCAGTATAGGAGAGAACCTAAAACCTTAGAGATAATATAGGAGAGCAAATGAGATTAAGAAACTCATGTTGAGAGTTTCACCATCTAGTGAAACTCACTGACATGACAGTGAATCCACACCCTTGCCTATAGGATGCTTCCAGAAATCACCCTATAATCATGTGTCAGTGAACTTAGGAATGTTCTTATCAGGCATTTTCTGTGTATACTTGCATAATAATTGTCTTTAAAGTTATTGGGAATAAATGTGGGAGGTAATGCAAAAATTCATGCAAGTCCACTATTAGTGATTTCCCTGGAGATGTTGAAATAGAGGGAAATTTCATAGTATGAATTTGGCAATGTAGCTTTAATACATCTCATCTAGAAGGTGGCCAGATTCTATAGAAAAGAAGTGTGTTTACTCATGCTTTCACTGCATAATGAAAGATATCTCATAATATTATTCATCTCCCCTTTCTGTTTTTTTTCCAACTTTTATTTTTAGATTCAGAAGGGTATATGTGCAGGTTTGATACCCGGGTATACTGTGTGATGCTGAACTTTGTGGTACAAATGATCTCATAGTGAACTTATGAACTCTGAGCATAGTACCCAACAGTTTGTTTTTCCCCTTCCCTTTCCCTGAGTCACTGCATTCCCTTCCTGCTCCAGCAGTCCCCAGTGTCTGTGGGTGCCAACTTTATGTCTCTAAGTTCCCAATGTCTAGCTACTGCTTACAAGTGAGAACATGCAGTATTCTGTAAACTTCTTGCTTACTGTAACCAATAAGAAGTGGAAAATAGGCCAGGTGCGGTGGCTCATGCCTGTAATCCCAGCACTTCGGGAGGCTGAGGCAGGCGGATCACGAGGTCAGGAGATTGAGACCATCCTGGCTAACATGGTGAAACCCCGTCTGTACTAAAAATACAAAAAATTAGCTAGGCGTGGTGGTAGGCACCTGTAGTCCCAGCTACTCGGGAGGCTGAGGCAGCAGAATGGTGTGAACCCAGGAGGCAGAGCTTGCAGTGAGTCGAGATCGCGCCACTGCACTCCAGCCTGGGTGACAGAGCAAGACTCTGTCTCAAAAAAAAAAAAAGAAATGGAAAATGTGGGAATTCCAATATTCTTCCATACTCATATAAATCCAAATTCTGGTTTAAACTTCATTTTCTCATGGTGAGCCCCTTTCCTGATGGCTGCAGGCATGTAAAGCTCTCAGAAACATCAGATGTGAAAAATCTCCCAAGTGAAGAGGAGACACAGCTCAGTGAAGCCCATGGACATATTAAGCAAATATTTTCAGAGATTGTTTATATGTGCCATTTCTTACCATTCAAGAAATGAAAGGGTCTATGATTGATGAGCTTAGACAGCAGGAGCCCAGCTTACAGCACTGATTCAGGATAATTTGACTATTTTACTCAAGTAAAAAACAAACACCAAACAAAAGCTAAGAATTACTCTTCAATGAATGACTTTAGTTCTGTATGTAGAGAAAAGTTTTCAATTTGTAATGCCCACAATGTAGGTAATAATGACAAAAATGTGCCAGAGGGCTAGAGTCCTGCATGTTGGTTGGGGAACAGCAACAGCTGAGGTCTATTAGAGGCCAGATCATAGAAGCACTGGAATGAGAAGCGAAGAGTTGAAATGTTGCCCCCAGTGCTATAGGGCATCATGCAAGGACTTAACCTGAGCACTGATGTGATGACAGTTCATCTTAGAAAACTCAATCTGTCAGTTGTGCAGAGGATGAATGGAAAAAAGAAGGCTAGTGGTAATAATCCCTGATAGATGGAGAGATAGCAGAGCTTTAAAAGATGAAGAAAAGGTGACAGTTAGGACTCATTCTATTGCAGGGGCCTATGTGTAAGGGAAGGGAAAAAGTCAATGAAGATTTCTGGATTTCGCCATGGAATTGGCTGGATGATGATTCATGAAGGCTGGCAGCACAGGAGGAGACTCGGGGCAGGTTTTGCTGTAGGAGACGATGGCAACAGGAAGATGAATGTGTGGTGTTTCACCTAAGGTGTGTTGGGACCATAACATGGAAAGGTCTACTCAGACAAGAATCGCACACTCAGAGTGGACGTCACGGATACTGGTAGAGAATATCTCTACATCAATCTATATGATGACTGGCTGAGTCCCTCGAGGGCATCGATTCTATCCTTTCAGCCTTTAAAGCAATTTAAAACACTGCAGTATTTACATTTGGAAATCTCCTTAAGTTACTAAACTTTCCATTTTCACAGTTCTAGGTAAGCCAAGCCAGGTCTGTCAGAACGATCGGCTTTGCCCCGGCAGAGTTAGCTAACTATAGATATGATAGCTTCTAAAATATTATCCTATAAATACTTCCCTGGGAAATATTGATACTGCATTACTCAATTAATTGTATATCCATTGCTGAATATAAATTTCTGCTTTTTAATGGGTCATAACAGAATGATAATGAATAATCATCAGAATATCAATATCATTGATATTGAATATTATTCAATATCAATGATAATGAATAATATCATCAGAATAATAATGGTAGCACACAGAAGCCCTAGAATGGGAATGCAGCATGGAAGAGCGTGAGAGCTCTGGTCTTTGATTGAGACTCCCCGGTTAGGGTCAATGGATCTGGCACGCAGCAGCCACATTACCTTGGGCAAGTCACTTTTTTTTTTTTTGAGCCGGTGTTTGGCTCTTCTTGCCCAGGCTGGAGTGCAATGGCACGATCTCAGTTCACTGCAACCTCTGCCCCCCGGGTTCAAGCCATTCTCCTGCCTCAGCCTCCTGAGTAACTGGGATTACAGATGCCTGCCACTACGCCCAACTAATTTTTTGTATTTTTAGTTTCACCATGTTGGCCAGGCTAGTCTCAAACTCCTAACCTCAGGTGATCTGCCCACCTCGACCTCCCAAAGTGCTGGGATTACAGGCAGCAGCCACCATGCCCAGCCCGCAAGTCACTTTTGTCCTCATTTTTGGGCTTCACTTTTTCAAAAGGAAGTTATTTCCGAATGTTCTCACTTATAAATGGGAACTGAACGATGAGAACACATGAACACATGGGCAGGAACACCACACACTGGGCCTGTCAGTGGGGGTGGGGGAAGGGAGAGCATCAGGAAGAATAGCTAATGGAGCCTGGGTTTAATACCGAGGTGATGGGTTGATCTGTTCAGCAAACCACTGTGGCACACGTTTACCTATGTAACAAACCTGCATATCCTGCACACGTACCCTGGAACTTAAAAGTCGAAGAAAAAAATAAAGGTGATATATGATTTAAGTATACAATCTCTAAGACTCTATCCATCTGTTAAGCATCTACAGTTTCTATAGAAACTTAGATTTTTCACATACCATCTATAATTTCAACAACGCTTGTGATTATTACTATCAATATATTAGTGAGATAGCAAACCCGTGACATTTACTAGTTCAACTGTAAAAAAGACTGAAATGTAGAATGGTGAAGGAATATATCTGAGAGAGAGAGGCAGGCAAGGTGTCTGTGTGAAACTGGTCAGATGCTAACAAAATGCAGAATATCTGTGGCCAAGAGGACTTCCTACCCAAAGTCAGTCTTCAAATACAGAAATTCCTAACTTTAAAATACCAGCCCTTGGCGATACCTCAGAAACAAATTATAATTCCTAATAAAAGACCTTGACATTGCAACAAAATTAAACCCAAGAGCACTTCCCAGTGCAAAACAGACATCAGAGGGACAGGGTAAGTTTCCCCTGTCTTTATGGCCACAGATATAGAACCTTGTGATGTGGGAGTGGCAAACAGAACAGCTATGCAGGAAACAGACATCAGAGGGACAGGGTAAGTTTCCCCTGTCTTTATGGCCACAGATATAGAACCTTGTGATGTGGGAGTGGCAAACAGAACAGCTATGCAGGAAGGAAGAGCGAGTGAGTAAGTGAGTGTGAGTACGTGTGCACACCCACACGTTTCTCATCTTACATATTCATCACTGGAGAGTTTTTACTAATGAGTCTTTGACACCTGCCCCTGTGGATATTTTGTTCTAAATGCCTCCTTGGTACAGTCATGATAAAAGATGGCTCCAGTCCGTGGAAATTATCCATGTTGTCTTGCTTTCTAAAAAGTATTTCAGGCAGCTTCAAAAATAAACATTGCTTTTTTTGGATGATATCACATTGCTTCTTTAGAGATAACTATCCCAAGTATCTAAGCAAGTCAATAGAGCCCACCAGACTTACTAAGATATGAATCCACCCCATTTCCAATAACTTTCTATCGCTCCATGTGGTGCAAAGAGTCACCCCCCAAGACTGTTGCTGCAACCTGCACATCACCACTTCCTCTGTGGTAAATATGGAAAGAAATTTAATGGACTAAAACAATAACGACAACGAACACAGGTCTTTACCTGCGCTTCTGTAATCTGGTCTCTTAACAGCTCTCCACTGTTGCTGTTCCCAGACCTACATGCAGGGCTCCAGCCCTGTGGGACATTTTTAACATCTGCAGAACAACATAAAGTTCTCCCTCACTTCTACGTCTTTGCACATGGCTCTTCCTGTGCTTGGAGTGTCATCTCCAAGCTTCCAAATTTGGCCGTGGCCTGACAGTGCTGAGCTCAAGGCTTATCACTGTAGAAAGCCTTGTGGGCTAAGACAGATGGCTCTCTCCTTTTCTCTTTATTACACTGTTATTATTATTGCCATACTTATTTCCTGCATGAAACTGTGAGTACCACAGAGACGTTTTCGTCACAGTATCCACTGTGCCTAAAGAGCAAAGAACAGATAATGCCTAAGTCCCTGAGCTCCACATTGGTTGAATTAACTCATAATTTCCTGATATAGGAATGCATACATTTTCTCTTCTTTATACATATGTAAATTTCCCTAGCCTCATTTGACAGCCAGAGAAGCAGGTTCCTAATCACTCTGACACCTTGGCAGTTTAGCCTAGATGAGGTAAAATATTATGATACAAATATCTGATTGTTTTTCTTTGCAGGAATAATTAGCAGTTTGACAGATTGCGAATGTGAATTATTCAGTGTGAGGCAATAAATTTCCTACCTGCAGAATTTAACTCTAACTTGCAGTGAGCAGAAGGTCTCTGTCAAATTGTGGATGTCTTTGAAAAGGTTGGCTTGTTATTTGCAAAGTGTTTTAAAAGAATAGCAAGCTGTAAAGAGGGGCTTATGACAGGAATAGGTGGATTTTAAAAGGGTCATCGCCAGGATGTAAGAATCCTCTGTGGGATGTAATATTAAGACACAAAAAAGTGTGAACCTATCATAATATAATATCTGATTAGGTTATAAATTCCACATCTGACTAGTATCACTTGCGACTATTGACAAGTTACTTATCCTCTTTAATCCTCTATTTATTAATATTGAAATTGGCATAATAGTGCTATTTGTGTTGTAGAATTGTTGCTGAGAGGGTCAAACAGTGAATGTGTGTGTGGCCTGAGCACAGAGCCTCGCCGGGATCCCTGACCATTATTAGTTCAGTGCTATTACTTGTGAACCTCCCGAGGGCAAAGGTTTGAAAATGTGGGTTTTATTATTGGGTATGGTAAGGTCAACAGATATGAGAGGATCGCCATTGATCAAAGAGAGTTGGTTATACTCAGAGATCCCAAGAGAAGATGGTGTTCTATTGAGGAGCACACAGGGGCACGCTGGCCTGAGTCAGGAGGCAGCAGAAACTGAAGGGAAATATAAGCAAAAGCCCTCATGGTGGCTTCCACGGGAAGAAGGGGCGAGGCAGGCTTAGGATTGGCTACTTGGAGTGATTACAGCAGGCTGTGGGCACAGGAACTGCCTCTTGTGTCTGGAACCTGGCCCTGATGATCAGGAGAGGTGGACAGTGGCTCTTGTGAAAGCCCCGCAGAGGAGGTCATGCGGATGTGAGCTCTGATTGGGTAATCAACATGAAAAGTGCACTCACAGGTGAGTGGTTTACTATCATCTGGAATGGGTTAGCCCTGGAAGGGGCAGTCCCTCCCACATCAGCAAGGCCCAATGTCAAAGCATTAGAATGCAGAAAATGAGACAGGGCTAGCACAGCGTGTTGCTTCCACAGCAACATGGGTGAGGAGTGGGGGCTTCTCTAGGTCTCAGTCGCTAATTAGATCTCTCTCAGGGAGAAATGTAACGGGAGTCAGCTTTGTGTGTGGGATGCTCTGTCTACCCAGTGGGGGCTGGGGAGGCTGCAAGGTAAGGGCCCAGACTTTGAGTGATGCATGAGTTTTGCACTTGTGCTGTAAATGCCTTGGGGAGCAGTCTGTGGTGCAGCACTAGCTGTCCGGAGAGTGTCACCCTACCACCTCCGCTCAGAGCCTCCCACAGCAGGGTCTTTCCAGGATCTTCTCTCTCCTGTGAGGCAGCTCCAAATGTCCTGTTCTCCACTGACAAGAGGAAGCAGGAGACACCCTGCAGTGTGTGGGAGCTGGGCATGGCTCTGGACCAGCTGTCCATCCCAGGACACATGGGATCCTCTGTTTCCAACCCACCTGCCCAGGGTCGGCTGTGGGCCATGGGAACTGTCGCTCAGTGAGCCCAGAAATGGTGTGTCTCCCGTAGCTGTGCTCTGCTCTCTCATTTCCTGGTTTATCACCCAGCTCCTCTTTAGCTGCTCTCAGGAGCTATCTTTTCCCTTTCTCCACTTGTAAAATCTTGTCAAAAATATGTGCATCTATAAATCATTGACTGTTGTTTCTCACCTCCTTGGACCTTATATGTTCAAAGGCAAACACATTTTTGTGTTTTGTAGGAATCATTTCTCTCACATGTTAATGTTATAAGTGGATATTTTGGTAACTGTTCTTCAGCCCTTAAATTATTTTTTATGCCACAGATCAAATACACTTTTATAGTATAGTCAATAAAATGATTACACTGTGTCTAATTCAGTAGACCAGAAAGGAATCTAGACAGAAAACACCTCTAATAATATTTTCAGAATTTCCTAGTCTCCATATCTCTTATATGATAACACAAAAAGTTATCTAAACTGTGGAAAATGTGTGTTTATTATATCTGATCAATATAGTAGCCAATTGTCTCTATTTCTCTTTAGGTCCTGCTTGCTTCATATATGACAAATATGTTGGCACGCTTGCCTCGCATTTCTTGTCCTACTGTATTGTATTTCTTATTTCTCAGAGTTTGACTTTACATCAGCAGTTCATACTCTACAGTCCCAGGGAGACCCCTCTGGATCCCATGAAGCCTCGGCTGTGGGGGAAACCAATACAGTCACCTTCTCTTGATCACACAATGCTTTTGTCTTTTATGAATGAATTTCCCTGAGGAAAGAGAGAGAAAGTAAGTGCTACCTTTGATGAACTGGCTGGGGGGAGCACTGGAAATTAGATGGCTAAGAAGGGAGTTTAGATTTGCTGTGTTCCTGCCACTGCTCCTGAGGGCTCAAAAGCAATCGGCCCTGCTGGGAGCAGACTATCAGGAAGGCTCCTCGCGGGTCTCTGGATGGGGTTGGGATCTCCCTTCTGAAGTGCATCTTTCTGCAGCCCACTGGCATATGCACCCCTGCTCCACGCCACATTTCAGCTCTTCTCTACACACACACGCTGCCTCTCCTCTCCTTGTTTCACAAATATAAATGTTCCAACCAAGACTCAGACTAAGAACATGCATCATTAGATTGGGTCTAATGCTAGGTGCTTGTTTCACCGTTTGGTAGCACCGTATTTATTTCAGGGAGATTTTGGATGTCAGCAGAAGCCTGAAGAATGGGCAACCAGCCTGTCACTTATTCTGCTGAGAGTTTGGCTTAATCAAAGTGGCTACTATTCTAACCAAGTCTTAGGGTAGCATCACTTCTCAGATTCTAACCTACGAGGCCAGTGAAGCCTCATGTAGTGGGATTGAGAGGACCCTGGAGAGACTGAGCACAGTACCATAGCACAGGTACAAAAAGATTCAGTGCAGTAGTACAGCATGGTGCACAGGAAGACTAAGCACAGTACCACAGCAGGGTGTGGAGGAAAACTGAGCACAGTGCCACTGCATGGTGCACAGGAAGACTGAGCACAGTATCCTAGCACAGTTGCAGGAAGACTAAGCACAGTACCACAACATGTTGCTATAGAAAGACCAAGCCTAGTACATAGCATGGTGCTGCAGGAAAACAGAGCACAGTGCTGTAATGCAGTATTCAGGAAGACTGAGCATAGTACCACAACACAGTGGTTAGGTAGGGTCTGTCATCAATGAAGGTTTGACTATAGTAACCTTTCCACTTCATGCCACATACCAGGGATCTAGAATTACATCATCATCTAGGAATTTGTCCTTTATTTTAAGTCACATTGTTTAACACACCTGCCATCTGCCAGTTCCCTTGGTGAGTCCAAGATGAACAAAACTGGCCAGTGCAATGACATAGCTTCACATCCAGTGTCAGAGGCCTCCTGTCTTCCTGTGGCATCCTTATAAGCCAAGTACTCCTGGAACTATGGAAAGAATGGCAGCTTAAGCATAAGGAAATGGACAGGGGCTCTGCAGGAGGTCCTGAGAGAGGAGAGGAGCATTTGCTTACGGGTGCGTGCATGAACTCACACAGATGCCCACACACAGCAGCCTCATCAGTTTTTACTAGGCCAGACCATGTCTAATTTCATATTACCTAAACAATCAACTGTTTGTGATTAGGAGATGTAATGCCATCTTCTGGAAAAAAGCCAGCGTCAGACAACTTGTGTTCATGTATCAGTCTCCAGTGTCTGACCTGTGTGACTTTCCCCAAATTACTTCACACTGCATAACTCTCAGTTACATCATGGCTACGGTGACCTCTGTGTATTTACTCAGCAACCACGTACCGCCATTACGCTTGGTCAAGCACTGTGCTGGCCATAGTGGACACCGCACCTCAGGATGGCTCCCTGTGGAGAAGGCTGCATGGAGTGATCATGGCACCAGACTCCATTAGCTCCCTGGGGCTGCCATAGCAAATCCCACACCCTGAGTGGCTTTAAAGAATGTCAGTTTACTCGTCCGCAGTTCTGCAGGCCAGAAGTCTAAAGTAGGTCAAGGTCCCACAGAATCAGTTTCTTCTGGAGGTTCCGAGGGCTGCTCCCTTCCATGCCTCTCTCCTGGCTCCCGGTGGCTGCCTGCCACCCTGGGCATCCTGAGCTTTCGAGGCTTCACTTCAGGCTCTGCCTCGGTCTTGATGTGGTCTTCTCTGTGCCTGTGTCTTCTCCTTTCCTGATAACGACACTTGTCATTGGATTTAGGGCCACTTGAGTAATCCAGGATAATCTCATCTCCAGATCCTTCTTAATTACATCTGCAAAAATCCTTTTCCAAATAAGGCCTCATTTGTGGGTTCTCAGTGGACAGACATTCTGGGGGCCACCATTCAACTCACTCTGGTGCTAAGCACCAGAGCCTGGCTCATAGCAGACAGACACTTAAGGAGGTCTGCCCACAGGAAAGGGGACAGTTACTTAGCACAATGTTATATTGAAAGTGCTCCAGCGGCTCTGACAGTGCCACGTCACAGTGTGTGAGTGAACAGAGTCCAGGCTCTGGGACCAACTCTGAAATAAAAAGTCTGCTACAGGCCGGGTGTGGTGGCTCATGCCTGTAATCCCAGCACTTTGGGAGGCCGAGGAGGGTGGATCACGAGGTCAGGAGATTGAGACCACCCTGGCCAACATGGTGAAACCCTGTCTCTACTAAAAATACAAAACTTAACTGGGCATGCTGGCACAAACCTGTAGTCCCAGCTACTTGGGAGGCTGAGGCAGGAGAATCACTTGAACCCAGGAGGCAGAGTTTGCAGAGAGCTGAGATCATGCCATTGCACTCCAGCCTGGGTTGGGTGACAGAGCAAGACTCTCTCTCAAAAAAAAAAAAGTCTGCTACAAAATGGCCAGACCCCACAGAGCATTCATACCCACAACACTGGATCTCTAAAGCCCAATGGGCTCCTTCCCACTCCTGTTCTAAGGACTGTTAGGCAGTGAAGATGGCATCTTCATCCCCTGTAGATCACTGCTGTCAGCCTAGGGTCCGGATTTAATCCAGATTAAACCAAGAACTATATTGAGCAGTCGGATGCTGGGAGCCCGACAGAGGCCAGCAGGCACCAGCACCACCTGTGTCTGCTTTCTGAAGAGTCGGTCATCAGGCCAGCACTGGTCTCTCTGCCCTGTGACCACTGCCTTATCTTAGACCCTCACTAAGATGGCCTGAGTTGAAAGTCCAGCCTCAAAAGCTCTTCCTTTTCCAGATGCGTGACTCTGGAGCATCAGAGGGTCATGATGGCTCTGTGGCTGTGTTCTTCAAAGACATGCATGCAGATGACATGGCAGGCTCTGGTTCAAAGAAAAGGCCTGCCAGGCATGAGCTGGTGATTGTCCTTGGCCTGTTCACTCATCTCCTTAACAAGATGACCGGTACTGTTTTGCACTTGCTAGAAATCTGATCTGTGCATGGCCCAACCCTTTAGGGAGATAATTTCTTTCCATCTTTAGGCTAACCTTTATAATTATCCTAAAATTGGGGGGAAGAAGGGCTGAAGATCATACCTGGGGACAATGCTCTTTAGTGGTTTTTCCTGTTTCTGTGGCTTTTTGAGAAGTGATGTTGTGGGAGGAGTGAGGGGCGGGTGCAGGGTCATGTCTCACCTCCTCTCTTCAGAAAGAACCCTATCACCTTGGTGTGACGGATGGGGGACGGGCCTTGCTCCCACAGACCAATATCTGTGGGATTTAAGTGACTCTGTCTTAATCAACTTCTTCCAAATCCTGGTTCCTCCCTCTGCTGTCAAACTCCCAGATGTGAGGAACATTTGGCCATGACTTGGACTGCGTCTCCATCTAGTGCCTGGCTCCTTGAACTACAGTTGGAGGTGGAAACCCGCTTCTGTAAAGCCAGGGCACTCTGTGAACTTGGGTAGCTACCAGAATGAGTGCAGAAGTTAGGCCTCCAAACAAATCCAGTCCTTTATCACCACAGATCTACTCCAGTCCAGAGCCCTTTCCTCTTCCTCACCCCACACATTAAAAACAACAGCCGCACCAAGGACAAAAGCAGAGGCCACAGGAAGGCAGCGTGCCCAGCTTTGGCTGCAGGCTGAAGGCAGGCTCCCAGGCTATGGGGCAGGGCTGCGGGCTCCAAACAGGAGGGGTCACTGGGGTGGACTTGGTTTTGCTCTGGATCCCAGGTTGAAGTTGCAGGCTCTTGCTGCCGTGTGGAGTGTGCATGTTCTGCATGGCAGACCCTATCAGGGATGACTGTAGCCTCGTTTAACCTGTGGCCGGTCCCCAGCACCTGCCTATGGGGGCACCTCCTGTCCCTCCCCAGGCCTAGGAAGTCACACCTGAAATCTGGACTGGCCTTCAGCCTCAAGAGATGCTGGCAGCCAGCCTATCTGCTCTGTGCCAGGAGCTCTGCTGGGCATCGGGGCCTATTAGGGACCCAAACCCCATCTCTGCCCTCCCGTGTCTTACAGTTCGAAAGACAGAGTGGGATAAGATAGGTCTTAAGTTTTTTTTTTTTTTTTTTTTTAATCATAGTAGACTATAAGCCCTATAATGAGATTAAATGAGAGAATTTACATAAAGTATGTTTACAAACATTTGTTTTTCTACTTGTCATTTATTACTGCATCCTTAGCATGAACCACACATTGTGCTAAACGCTCTAGATACATTGGTGCATGTGTCACAACACCTGGACAGGATGGCTGTTATCAACCATATTTTTAGATTAGAATTACGAAGCTCAAAAAGGTTAAGTAACTTGCCCAATGCCGTGCACCCTAGTCCAGGTTAGAGGGCTTGACAAATATGGCTTTTGGTTATAAGAGGAGTGCCAAGCTTCCTGAAAATGCAAACTGAAGCATTAGCCTGCCTCTTTGAGAGGGATGAGGAGTTCTTGGCTTTTATATTTGAAAATAGAAAAATAAATATTTTCCTTGGTACAGCTGTGAAGATAGAAATAAATGAGATTGTGCATGTGAAAGGCTTGCTCACATTAGAGTCTTAATAGTTAATGCAATTATCATATTTCTTAGTTCCCAAAAGGCAAATCTTTTTTTCATGTCTCTGAAAATGGGATATGTTTTGCAATCAATGGTTGAGGAGAACACTGGGTCATAGTTTATGGGCAGTGTAGTCTCTTTCTTAGTGAAGTTTCATGATCTTCCTTATGATCACTGACAGCTTTGACTCAATTCACTACCAGGTTGCCTGGCATTAGGTGGTACATTTACATGACAGGGACCTCGTCAGCATCTCTGGGTGGGAGTTTAACATCCAGGGAGTAGGCTTTAAGGACTCTCAGCCCAGCTGGGAGGAGGAAGCCTTGGGTATTTCCCAGGTGAAAGAGGACAGATGTCGTGGAGAGAGGTAAGGAAGTCTCAGCGAGGACAGGTTCCAGGGACAGAGAGGAGGAGGAGACCTAGAGACCTGCCAAGCATTAACTAGGTAGCATCCCTTTAAGTCAGGACAGGTTTCTTGATCTGTGCTGCAGGAGAATGTGGCAGTTCTCCAAAATAATTTCTGGGGGCCTTGTGGTGGCAGATGGTGAGTAGTGTGAATTAGGCAAAAATGAGTCCCCTGAGGGGCCAGCTCAGTGCTTGGCCTCCAGGGTCCCTGCCTCCCCAGCAGCCAGCCCAGCCCTCCCAGCTGCCCTCACCAACCAGGGGTCGGTGGCTGATGGTGCACATTAATTCCCAGAGCACCTGGCTCCCCGTGATTCCCAGGGATTTGGTGAGAGGGACAGAGTGAAGTGGGGAAGAGAAGGAAGAAAACTGATGTTTCCTTCAGACCCACTGAGACACTAAGCCCCACAGTTTGCTGCTGTGAGGAAGGGTTTCCTTCAGTTATTTCTGCAACCTTTTGAGAAATGCTTAAACCCTGCTTAGTTCAGGTGTACAAGGCTGCCTTTCAGGGCTGGTGTCCCCTTCTGTCCCCAGAAACGCCACCCTGCCTGGAGGCAATGCATAAGACCATACAAATAAAGACAGGTGATAAGGTTAGGATGTGTGTCCAAACTGGGAATCTCATGTTGAAATGTGATCCCTTTTTTTTTTTTTTTTTTTTTAAAATTTATTTATTATTATTATACTGTAAGTTGTAGGGTACATGTGCATAACGTGCAGGTTTGTTACATATGTATACTTGTGCCTTGTTGGTGTGCTGCACCCATCAACTCGTCATTTTACATCAGGTATAACTCCAATGCAATCCCTCCCCCTCCCCCCTCCCCATGATAGGCCCCGGTGTGTGATGTTCCCCTTCCAGTCCAAGTGATCTCATTGTTCAGTTCCCACCTATGGTGAGAACATCTCTGGGTGTTTTGGTTTCTGTTCTTGTGTTAAGTTTACTTTAAGAATGATGGTTGCTTCATCCATGTCCTACAAAGGACACAAACTCATCCTTTTTATGGCTGCGCAGTATTCCATGGTGTATGTATTGCCACATTTTCTTAATCCAGTCTGTCACTGATGGACATTTGGGTTGATTCAAGTCTTTGCTATTGTGAATAGTGCTGCAATAAACATACGTGTGCATATTGTTGGAGGTGGGACCTAGTGGGAGGTGTTCCGGTCATGGGGGCGGATCCCCATGAATGGCTTGGTGCTCTCCCCTTGGTAATGAGTGGGTTCTCAGTCTATTATCTCAAGTGAAATATGGTTGCTTAGAGAGTCTGGCACCTCCCTTTTCTCTCTTGCTCCCTCTTTCAACATGTGATATGCTGGTTCCCCCTTCTCCTTCTGCCACGATTATGAGCTTCCTGAGGTTCACAAGAAAAAGATGTTGGCACCATGCTTCTTGTACAGGCTGCAGGCCATGAGCCAAATATACTTATTTTCTTTAAAAATTACCCTTTATAACAACACAAAATGGAATAATACAGCAGGATTTCCATTTCCCCCACCAGCTTTATTGAAGTATAATTGGTATATAAAAAACTGCACACAATTAGTGTATACAATTTGGGAGTCTGGACATAAGTATACACTCATATTACCATCACCACAGTCCAAGTAACTAATATATCCATCACCTCCAAAAGTTATCTGATGTCCCTTTGGTTTTATTTGTTTTGTTTTGTTTGTTTTGTGTTGTTGTGGTAAGAACACGTAACATGTTATCTACCTTCTTAACAAATTTTCAGGTGCTCAATATCATATTGTTAACTATGTGCATTGTATCGTGCTGCAGATCTCTAGAACTTATCTTGCATAACTGAAACTTTATACCCATTCAACAACTTTCATTTGCCCCTGCCCCCAACCCCTGGCAACCACCATTCTCCTCTCTGGTTCAGCTCTGGTTCTATGAGTTTGACTCCTCTAGAGACTTCATATAAATGGAATCATGCAGTATTTGTTCTTCTGTGACTGGCTTTTTCCACTAAGCATAATGTCCTCAAGGTTCCTCTGTGTTTTCACAAATGGCAGGATTTCCTTCTTTTTTAAGACCGAATATTCCAACGTAGGCATATAGCACATTTTCTTCATTCATTCATCTGTCCAGGGGCACTTGAGTTGTTTCCGTATCTTACCTATTGTGAATAGTGCTGCAATTAATATGGGAGTGTAGATATCTTCAAAGAAGACATACAGATAGCCAACAGGTAGAAGAAAAAGTGTTCAACATTGCTAATCATCAGGGAAACGCAAATTAAAACCTCCATGATACATTACCTCATAATTGTCAAAATGGCTGTTAACAAAAATCAAAAGTAAACAAGTATTGGTGAGGATATGGGGAAATTAGAACCCTTGTGACTCTTGGTGGAAATGCAAAATGGTGTAGTCCTTGTCAAAAACAGTATGGAGATTTCTCAACAAGTTAAAAACAGAGCCACCATACAATTCTGCAGTCTCACTTCTGGGTATAAATCCATAAAAAGTGAAGCAGGGCTTCCATTTCCTTACCTTCTTTGCCTATGATTTTCAATCGTGGGTCTGAAAAAGGTGGTGAGGGCATCTGAGCTAAGTTTGGTGTTTCCACAGGTCTACTGATGATGATACATCAGAGATGAGACCACACAGGCTTCCCCAGAACATCACCCTGATTTCTTTTTCTTAGGCTTGTGGAGCTCCCCTGTAACCTCGTGTCAATGAAAGCCATACATAAGAAAGGGAACACAATGCGAGATTATGCATTTACCTTCAGTTTTGTTACTTATGTAGATAGTTTTTAAATGTTACTTATTTTTTTTTGTTTATAAAATTCATACAAATGGAATCCCATTGTGGAAATTATTTAAAACCTTACCTTGTTTCCTTAGTATTCTCTTCCAGAGATTCATCCACACTGACAAAGGTTGAAGGTATATTTATTTCATGGCCCCACAGAGTTTATCAGAATATGTCAGGATATATTCAACCATTGTGCTTGCTAGACATTGGTGTTGCTATCTGATGGTTTTTAGCAACTGCAGGTGCTACTAGTGACACATCTTGTTCTACATTGTGGCCCATATGGGCACATACTTATTTAGGAAGCATTAGGAATCATACCTTAGAGGAGAATTTCACTCATGGGGCGTGTGTGTCTTCAGCGTTACTCAGCAACACCAAAATTATAATACCTTTAGGAGTTTTTAAAATCTTCTTTAAGGGTTTTATATATTGCAGATATCTTGAGTTACCATTTGGGGGGTTCTTCTTTTCAATTCCTTTGTGGTATCTTTTGATGGAATTAAAGTCTCTAAATTATCTTTTATGGTTTTTCATTTTAAGTCTGGTTTTTAAAATCTTATCCTCCTTAAGGTAACAAGGCTGTTCTCATATATATCCTCCTTAAAGTTTGGAATTCTTTAAATTTTGCTTATTGCATTTAAACTTTAATGGAGATGAGATTGATTTTTGTGTGTGGTGTGAGGTGGGAAATCTAATTTTTTCCTTGTTGTACTTCATGTGGATAACCACTTATCTCAGCCTCAACAATGGGACCGTCAGTACAGCCTCTGTCATGTGGCTACTTTTACATATGTGTGCGTTGACGTCTGGGCTTTCCATTCTGTTACACAGGTGTATTTGCCTATTGCATTCAAATACTCTGCTTTCTTAAGTGCTATAGATTTATACTATGTGTTGCCAATCTGTGGGCGAGTCAGTTTTCCTCAGAATGATCTTGACTGTTTTCTCCATCTATTTCTCCCTACAGATGTACTTGATGTGTCTTAGAGCGCACATGCGTGCGCCTGCGTGCGCGCGCGCACACACACACACTCTGTTGAGGTTTTAATCACAATTGCATTGACGTATGAATCAACACAGGGAAAATTAAGAACTTTGCCTAAAGGAGTTTTTCTATCTAGATACAAATAAATAAACATTATTTATATAATATTCACTTGTATATAAATATACGCTTATATTTATATACATGTATGTCCATTTAATTAGGTACTCTTTAAGGGCTTCTTTAAAGTTTCATAATTTTATCCATAGTTTTTTGCCACTTTTGTTATTTTCTTAAGTTTTTTAAAATTGTGTTAAAAAATGACAAAAATTGCCATTTTAATATATTTTAACTGTTCAATCCAGTGGCATTGTACATTCATGAGGTTGTGCAGTCATCACCACTATTTCCAAAACTTTTTCATCATTCCAAACTGAAACCCTCTGTCTGTTAAGTGATACCTCCTCATTCCTCTCTACTTCAGGCTCAGGGTAAATTTGAATCTAATTTATGTCTCTAAAAATTTACTTATTCTAGTTATTTCACATGAGTAGACTCTTTCAATATTTGTCCTTTTGTGTCTGGCTTATTTCACTTAATCCATTGCTGGTGGAAATGTAAAACTGTGCAGTCACCATGATAAAGGGTGATGGGTCCTCAAAACGTTAAAACAGAGTTACTTTCTTAGTTCACTAGAGCTACCATTTAAAATACCACGGACTGGGTTGCTTAAATAATAGAAATGTATTTTCTCATGGTTCTGAAGTCAGAAAGTCCAAGGTCAAGGTAGCATGGATTAGTGCTTCATTCCTTTCTGTGGCTGAGTAATACTCTATTGTATGTATATACTGTGATTTGTTGCTCCATTCATCTGTTGATAGACACTTGGGTTGCTCCTATCTGTGTGGCCACTGTGAATAATGCTGCAGTGAACATTGGCATACAAGTATCTGTTTCAGCCTGGCTTTGAATTCCTTTGACTATTGTATACCTAAGAGTGGAATTGCTAGGGCATATAGTAACTGTTAGGGACAGAATTATTTCCCCCAGAATTTATATGTTGAAGCCCTAACTTTCAATGTTTCTATATTTGTAGATAGAGCCATTAAAGATGTAATTAAGTTAAATTAGGTCATAAGGGTGAGGCCTTAATCTAATAGGGCCGATCTCCCTATAAGAGGAAGAGACACCAAGGATGTGTGCACAGAGAAAAGACCATGTGAGGCCACAGAAGGAAGGTGGCCATCTGCAAGCCAAGGGGAGAGGCCTCAGCAGAAACCAAACCTGCCAACACCTTGACCTTGGACTTTCTGACTTCAGAACCATGAGAAAATACATTTCTATTATTTAAGCAACCCAGTCCATGGTATTTTAAATGGTAGCTCTAGTGAACTAAGAAAGTAACTCTGTTTTAACGTTTTGAGAACCCACCACCCTTTATCATGGTGACTGCACAGCAATGGACAGGTTTTCCATTTATAAGCGTTACAATTTCTCCACGTCCTCGCCAACAGTTGTTATTATTTTTTTTTTTTTTGGCTTTGTTTTTACTACAACCATCTTAGTACATGTAAAATGGAACCATATTGTGGTTTGGATTTGGATTTTCCTAATGAGTAATGACATTGAGCCTTTTTTCATGTGCTTATTGGCCATTATTTTCGGAGAAATGACAGTTCAACTCATTTTATTGAGTAGCTTGTCTTTTTGTTGTTGAGTTTTAACACTTTTTTATATTTTGAATATTATTAAGCCCTTATCAAATATATGACTTGCAACTATTTGCTTCCATTCTGTTTGTTGTCTCTTCACTGTCTTGATAAAATATCCTATTATGCGGGCGAGTTTTTAATTTTAATGAAATCCAGTTCATCTATTTTTTCTTCTGTTGTTCATGTTTTGGTGTCACTTCTAAGAATCTGCTGCCAAATTCTGGGTAAGAAAGATTTAAACCTTTGTTTTCTTTTAAGAGTTTTATGATTTTTAGATATTGTATTTAGGCCACAGGCCAATTTTGAGTTAATTTTTGTATGAGGTAGGGGACCAACTTCATTCTTTTGCACATGGCTTTCTAGTTGTCCCAGCACCATTTCTTGCAAAGGCTAATCTTTTCTTCACTGAATAGACTTGGCACACTTGTCAAAAATCAGTTGGCCACAGATGTCGGGGTTTATTTTTGGACTCTGAATTTTATTCTATTGTTTATATGTCTGTCCTTATGCCAGTACCACACTGTTTTGATTATGGTAACTTGGTGGTAAATTGGGAATTGTGTGTATTTTTACCTTTTAAAAGATTATTATGGTTATCCAGGGACCTGTGCAATTCCATATGAATTTTAGGATAGGATTTTCCATTTCTGTAAAAAATGTTTGTTGGAATTTTGGAAGGGATTGTATTGACTCTGTAGATTGCTTTGGCACGTACTGCCATCCTGACAATATTAAGTCTTCCAAGCCATGAACATGGGATATCTTTTCATTTATTTGTGTTTTCTTTAATTTCTTTAAGCAATGTTTTATAGTTTTTAATGCACAAGTCTTTTTACCTCAATTAAATTTATTACTATTTTATTATTTTAGATACTATCTAGATAGAATTGCTCTCTTAAATTTCTTTTCAGATTATTCATTGCCAGTATATAGAAAAACGGCCATTTCTTGTGCAATCTTGTAACATGCAAGTTTTATGAGTTCAGTTATTAGCCCTAGTATCCTTCTCGTGAATTCTTTGAGGTTTTCTACAGACAGGATCATACTAACTGTGAATAGAGATAGTTTTATTTCTTCCTTTCCAATTTGGTTGCTTTTATTTTCTTTGCCTAGTTGTTCTGGCTAGAACTTCCAATACAATGTTGAATAGCAGTGGTGAAATTGGAAATCCTTGTCTTGTTCCTATTTTAGGGGGAAAACTTTCATTATTTCACCACTGAGTAAAATGTTAGCTGTAGGTTTTCCGTAAAAGACTTTATGATGAGGAGGTTCCCTTCTCTTCCTGCTTTGATGTGTTTTTTTTTCCCCCATTATAATAGAGCATTGGATTTTGTTAAATGCTTTATCTGCATCAATTGAGATGACGATGAGCTGTTTGGTTTTTTTTTTCATTCTTCATTCTGTTAATGTGTTGTATTATGTCCATTAATTTTTGTAGGTTGAATCACCCTTACATTCAAGGAATAAATCCCATTTGGTCATGATGTATAATCCTTTTAATGTGCTGTTGAATTCACTTTGCTACTGTTTCATTGAGGATTTTTTTATCTGTCTCATTAGAGATATTTACCTATACTTTTCTTGTGATATCTTGATCTGGCTTTGGTATCAAGGTAATGCTGGCCTCTTACAGTGAGGTAGGATGTATTCCTTCCTCTTCTATCATATGGAAGAGTTTGAGAAGGATTTGTGCTAATTGTTTGTTACATGTCTGATAAAATTCACCAGTGAAGCCATCTGGTCCTGAACCTTTATTTGCTGAGAGGTTTTGGATTACGGATTCAATAGCTTCACTTGTTATAGGTGTTTTGTTATTTTTCTTCTTTTTGAGTCAGCTTAGGTAGTTTGTGTGTTTCTAGGAATTTGTCCATTTCACCTAGGTTGTCTAATTTGTTGGAGTACATTTGTTCACAGCAATCCTTTACCATCCTTTCTGTTTCTGTGAGTTCCCGCTTGCATTCCTGATTTTAGTCATTTGTATCTTCTCTCTTTTTATCTTTGCCACTCTAGCTAAAGATTTGTCAGTTTTGTTGATCTTCATAAAGCACCAAATTTGGCTTTATTGATTCTCTTTCTTTTTTTTTTTTTTCTTTTTTGAGACAAGATCTCACTCTGTCACCCAGGCTGGAGTGCATGGCATGATCTCGGCTCACTGCAACCTCCACCTCCTGGGCTCAAGCAATCCTCCTGCCTCAGCCTCCCAAGTAGCTGGGACTACAGGTGTGCACCACCATGCCCAGATAAATTTTGTATTTTTTGTAGAGAAGGGGTCTTGCCATGTTGCCTAGTCTGGTCTTTAACTCCTGAGCTCAAGCCATCCGCCCACCTCAGCCTCCCAAACTGCTGAGATTAGAGACGTGAGCCACTGCGCCTGGTCTGCTTTTCTGTTCTCTATTTTGTTTACCCTGTGCTAATCTTTATTATTTTCTTCCTCCTGCTAACCTTGGGTTTAGTGTGCTCTCTTTTTACTCATTCTTTTAGGTGTAAAGTTAGATTATTGATTCGAGATCCTTTTATGTTTTATAATATAAGCATTCATAGCCATAAATTTCCCTTTTAGCACTGTTTTTTCTGTAAATTTTGGCATGTTGTTTTAAAATATTTTTCCTTTACTTTGTTTTAAAATATTTTTCCTTTATTTTTTCAAAAATCATATATTGTTTATTATAATGTGATAAAATTGGAAACCAGACTCCCGTTTTTGTTGTTGTTGTTGCAGGCTATGGTTGTTTGTCTGTTTTGCGACTTTTCTTAACTATTTTTCAGACTGTACTCCTTACCATCGGTGTCACTGAAGTCTCTGTTCCTTAGATATTGTTCAGTTAGCTTTTTCCGAAAGTTTCCTTGAATATGAAGGGAAAGAGAAGAAGACGAGAAAGAAGACAAAGAAGGAAGGAGGAGAAGATAGGAGAACCTCTTGTAGTCTCCGCAGAATGCTTTTGTGCTGGGACCTTCCTTCAGCCCTTAAATGGATTTCCCGGGAGCCTCGGAATCCATCTGGGATGGAAGCTTAAGATCTTCTCAGATTTTTTCTGGTCATGCATCTCACCTTGGGCGTGTGCATGGTGTTCTAGATTCCTCCAAATACATGGGTGCTTTTGAATGCCCGAATATCCCAGGGAAGCTCTTTCTGGGCTCTTCCTCACTCTAGTAGGCCTCTGCATGTCTCAGCAGTTGTCTTTTGGCCTGGGTGGGTGGTGCAGGTTATTGTCTGCCTTACAGTGTTTTCGAGCACCATCTACTGCTTTTCCGTCCCAAATGGCTTCTGAGTTAGGCGAAACAGAGGCCTGCATCTTCTGTTGGTCTTTCAAGTAGCTCCAGACAGTTTCGAACAGACATGCACAATAATTTATGAATGCTGTCTGCTCCCTCCCGAACCCAGGACCAAGTTCCCAGCATGGGAATGAAGACTGCTGCTGAGCAGGGGAGGGTGAAGCAAGGATAAACAAGACTGCCTCAAAGCTTTCCTGCCATTTTTAAGTTGCCTTGTTCGTGATTCAGTGTTTGCTTTGCTGCTGTAAACCTTTGACTATTTTCCACGTTTCTAACGAAGCTGATTCTGACAGTTCCTGCTTGTTTTTCAGTGCTCCTGTGGGGAGAACGGGAGGGTAGAGCTGCCTACTCTCAGTTTGCTGATATTCCTCTGTATTGATTCTTAAAGGTCTTATTTTTTGTAAAGAATTCTAAATGGAATATTTTTCTGTCATGTTTTCTCGCTGAAATTTGCCATGTAGAGATGTGATTGATTTTGTATATTGCTTTTATAAGAATATGCCGGTTCAGGAAAAGGAAGAAGAGAATGTGCAGTTCAGTTGTTAGTGTGGTCCGTGGGGTAGGAGAGAAAGGCAAAAGCTTCTTGAGGAATAGTGATGAAAGAGTTGGTACCTGAAATCTGAGTACCTTGGATCAAGTAATAGATTCTTTCCTATCCATTTTATAATCTTTGATAATTTACTGAAGCACGTAACCCTCAGTTTTCCCAGCTGAAAAATGGGAGTAACATGAGCACTGAATCAGTTAGCTTTGGCTGTACAACCAACAACAAAACGTAGTGGCTTCAAGTAACAATTGTTTTATTTAGCTCTTGTTTCTTAAGTGGCCGAGATGGCTGGGCAGGTGTGGCCTCTGGCGATGTGGTTCCTCATCCTCCCATAAGCTAACTCATTATCCTTCACATAGTGGGCCTAGGACTCCAAAAAGCATCAAGAGAGGGCAAACTCCAATATGCAAGTATTTTTGAGACTCTGTATATCACTGGCTGCAGTCCCATTGTCCAAAGCAAGTCACATGTCAAGTGAGTGAAAGTCACACCTAAGGGCATGCCTTCAGAAGAGCAGACCCAAACACAGGGGTCTATTATGGCAACAAGTCAGCCTCCTGATCCACCCACCTGCACCTTGCAAGATATACCAATGCCATCCCAGCACCCAGAATGCTCATTCTAGTCAACCTCAGTCTCAAAGTCTGGATGTCTCTCTACTTTGGGGAACGTTTCATGTTTCAGTGGAACAATATCCTTAAGATTCTTACAAGCCCACTTGTCCAGTTGAGAGAGTCTACTCCGCACCAGCTTAAATTGCTTAGGTTTAATAAAAGACTTTTACAGCCATACCTTGCTTTTATTATTTTTTCTTTTTTTAAATTTTCTTCCTTCCTTTGAGACTCTTTTGCCGGTGGAGAGATTAGAAATGTGAAACGGTTTCATTCTTCCATCCGGCAAGTCCTGGCTCTTTCATATCACCTCTAAATTCTGCTTCTAAGCCAAACAATTCCTTCTTCGGATTGTTTCTCACTTGCTTATCTATTCAGACACAGCTGGGAGAACCAACAGACCCTTCGCCAGATGTGTTCATTGGGTATGTATTTTTCAAGGTCCTCCGGCTGTCTGCTGTGCCAGGTATCTTGCTATGGCCTAACTTAGCTGGTTGCCACTTTTCCTGTCCTGACTGGCGTTCTTCCCTCATTGCTTTTCTAACCCCTGCCTTATACTCTATCCTGAAACTAATGCCACAGGCTCGCTTAGGGCTCTCCTGTGGTGGTCTCAGGCTTGCGAGCGCAGTAGTGAGCCAGCCCCTGCAGGCAAGCCCTTTGCAAGCCTCTGCTTGCATTACATTTGCTAAGCATCCGTTGATCAAAGCAGGTCACAGGGGCAAGCCCTGAATCTTTTGAGTTCAGGCTTGCCCATGTGACTTGGAAAAGAAGGAAGACAGCCTTCTTCTCGATGGAATGAAATGCAACATCCCATTACAAAGGGTGGTCAGTTTTGACATCTATCACAGGTCCCTCATTTGCAGAATTGTGGTGCATTGCTAGAAGGGGGCAGAAACACTCAAGCATCTGCTTCAGAGGATGATGGTCCACAGCTGGATGGGCTGGAATTCTACACGAAGCGCAGCTTCCTTTTATGGCATTCAGGTTCCTGTATTTGTTGAATTGGATCTACATTTGCTTCCTTTCAAATCAGACAGCCCAAGGCATGCCTGAGGCAGAAACATGCCTGAAATGGCTCCAGTGGAGCAGCAGCGCAGCAAAGCCACCTTTTTCTGAGGACGCACAGACCCAGAAGCCCATCTGTGTCCTCTTCTTGCTAGAAGCAAAATCATAAGTGAAACTTTTAACTACAGCAGGGATAATCCAGGACTGATTACATTATCTTTGCAACCCCTGTTAGAGAGACAGATGGCTCAAGAAATGTAAATAGCCAAATGTCTCCCTGGGGGTCCTGCAGCTATGTGGGGAGCCTCTGGAGAGAACAACACACACAGACTAGCCTGTGAGGAAGGCCTTTCCCTTTCAGTCAACTTCATCTAAAGAGATCGAAACCTTGTCCACATCCCTTAACAATCCCATAGGAATATGATATTGACCAAACTATCACTAAAAATATACTTAAAGATTTTTTCATTCCTGAAGATTGCCAGAAAGGAAGAAGCATGAGAAACCCAGAAAGGCCATCCTTACATTTACATATTCAGTGTCAGCAGCTGCTCCCCAACACAGAGAGGACAGACCTGGAGGATGAAGTAAGGGAAGGAGTACAGATCAACGGAGAGGCGGAGGTGGGCCTCCCAAGCGAAGGAAAATGTTAAGAAAGGATGCACCATACCAAACAGAGTATGTCTCATGTGCTGACATAGTCTTCTTGTTCTGTTAAAAATAAAAGACTGAACAAGTAACTAAAGGCTATATAGAGGACACAGGTGCTGTGTGGTGCTGGAGGCACAGGAGACATCTGAGGCACTTGTCCTTATGAACTCTGGCACCTGCGAGGCCCTGGCTGAAGAGACAGGAGAATTCTGGCCCTAAGGCTCACCTGTCAGTCAGCCATGATCCCACTACATGGCTACAAAAGTAGAAACAGCAGCAGATCTGCTGGTATCTCTTGGGGCTGCCTGCAGCAGCCTTTTATTTAAGGAAAGTTACATTATTTTCTATTTTTTATTTTATTTTTTCAGGTGGAGTCTTGCTCTGTTGCCCCTGCTGGAGTGCAATGGTGCGGTATCGGCTCACTGCAACCTCTACCTCCCAGGTTCAAGCAATTCTCCTGTCTAAGCCTACCAAGTAGCTGGGATTACAGGTGCATACCACTATACCTGACTAATTTTTGTATTTTTAGTAGAGATGGGGTTTCACCATATTGGCCAGGCTGGTTTCAAACTCCCAACCTCAAATGATCCACCCGCCTTGGCCTCCCAAAGTGCTGGGATTACAAGCATAAGCCACTGCGCCCGGCCAAGGAAAATTACATTATAAATGAGGAAAACCCAAGTGAATGATTCATTCACCCTACAATGACTGTATTTTGGTGTTTTTGTGTAACATTAATAGGTGCTGTTTCCCAAGAGCTTGGAATAATTTAGGTTTCATTAATAGGAGATATACGCTGCTTCTTTTAAAGCCGAGACTTGCTTTAGACCTCTTTTGCCAAGTCAATTTTGTAGATATTTCAAAATATTAATTGATGGTTCATTTCCTTGATCATAAATCAGTGATGATAACATTTATAGTATTTGTGAGATGAAGCATATCTAATTCAGAGCCACCATGTCTACTTGGGGAGTATATGTACTGTATTTTATAAAAACATCTAAATCACATAGAATTTTTTAAAAAGTACCTAAAAATGTTCCCATATGTGGATTTTCATCATATAGTTCTACATGTATGTTTAATTTTTCTAAGCATTAATTTGCAACATTTAAGTGTAATGATCTCATGTAGGGAGAATTTTTTTTTTTTTTTTAGATGAAGTCTTGCTCTGTCACCTAGGCTGAAATGCAATGGCACGATCTCGGCTCACTGCAGCCGCCGCCTCCTGGGTTCAAGTGATTCTCCTGCCTCAGCCTCCCGAGTAGCTGCGATTACAGGCGTGTACCACCATGCTGGGCTAATTTTTTTGTATTTTTGTAGAGACGGGGTTTCACCATGTTGGCTAGGCTGGTCTTGAACTCCTAACCTCAAGTGATCCACCTGCCTCAGCCTCCCAAAGTGCTGGGATTACAGGCATGAGCCACTGTGCCTGGCCTGGGAGATCTTTAAAAATAGTTATATATAGGAAAGAAGTTTTCCCATACATATTTTCTCAAATATATGTATGGTTTTCCAGAGTAGTTTCCGAAGGAATAAGCTATGAATTAAGAAAATATTAGTTGTTTATCTTTCTGAGTTGTAGGGAATTTTTGAAACCCATACAAGTGAGGAAACATTTACACTTTCTTTTTTTTTCCCCATAAATATTCATGGAACACTAGCTATGTGCTTAAACACTACAGTAAGGTTGAGGGCACAAATATGAATAAAACATGGTATCCTACAGCTTGGGAGAAGAGGCAGACATTGACTATAATTCCGTTAGATAATTGTTATAAATTAAGCCTTAGCAAAATACACAGTGAATGGAGGAAATAATTCCTCCATTCAGGAATCTGGGGAAGAATATTAGAGGAAGTAACACTGAACAAGGTCTGAAAGGGTGGGTTCATCTGGCCAGGAGGAGAAGGGGAGGAAGGACTGTTTCAAACAAAGCAACGATTTTACCAAATCAAAGCCTACACTAGGGTAGCAAATTGGATGTAGGAAAAAAGAATTATCTTGTATATTACAAAAGTAGCTGCTATGGTTGCTGTATCATGATATTTCTAAGCTTTATATGTTTTATATTTTTATATTGATCGTTTTGCAAAGATTGAAATCCTTATTTTGATCTTTTGGCTAAGGAATTTAAAAAGTCCTAAAAAAGGATCTGTTTGTCACCAGAATAGTTAAAATTAAGAAACCTGCCAATAGCAAGGAATGGCAAGGATGTAAAGCCATGGACTTCTTGTAAGTTGATGTGACAAACTTAAATCTAGGTCTACACTATGACCAGCAATTCTACCTGTAGATACACCCAAGAGGACAGGATGTGCATGGCCACCAAACTACATTTATAAAATGTACATATATGTTTTCTCATAGTAATCAAAAATGGGATGCTTCCTAGGTACCCATTCAGAAAAGAATGGATTAACAAACTGTGTCCTATTCATACAGCAGATGCCAAAAGGAATGACTACTCGATATATAGAAGATATAGTGGTCTCAAAACATTATGTTGAATAAAAGAACCCTGGAACAAAAGAGTGTATACTATATGATTCTGTCTAGTTGAAGTTCAAGAACAAGAAAACTGATCTATGGTGGTAGAAGACAGAAGTGTAGTACCGATTGGGAAGGGACACAAGGAAACGTGGAGTGAAAAAATTTTCACTGGGCGCCGTGGCTCACGCCTGTAATCCCAGCAGTTTGGGAGGCTGAGGCAGGTGGATCACGAGGTTAGCTGATAGAGACCATCCTGGCTAACATGGTGAAACCCCATCTCTACTAAAAATACAAAAAATTAGCCAAGCGTGGTGGCGGGCTAGTCCCAGCTACTAGGGAGGCTGAGGCAGGAGAATGGCATGAACCTGGGAGGCGGAGCTTGCAGAAAGCGGAGATCGCGCCACTGCACTCCAGCCTGGGTGACAGAGCGAGACTCAGTCTCAGAAAAATAAAAATTTTCTATATTATGATTGGAGTGGTAGATGCATGAGTGTATAGATATGTAGATTTTACCAACATGCAAGATTTGCAACTTTTTCTGTATTTGAAACTAAACATTTTAAGAGGTAAGGGGGAGTAGTGACTGGCACTTACACAGCTGAATACAGGGCATGCCTTACGAGGATTTTCACACTTGCACAGGGAAACTGAGGCTATAGTTCACATGTGCAGCAGGAAGTCCAAAAAGGGCTCCTCTTCTGAAACAAGAGTTGGGAAACCATGACATTATCATGAGTAGACAACAAAGTTTCTCCTCACTAATCCACACTGCTGAAAATGCAACCTGCATGATAATGCATGATTGGAAAAAGAGTCATACACAAAGAAGGAATATAGACTGTGCACCTCATTTATACTGATCTTTGTGGGAGAATTCCAGTTCGAGAAACCATCAACAAAACCTATTAATAACAGGTGAACTCCATAGAACCCAGGCAAAACAACTATGGAACTGCTCCAGGATATATGTTAAACTCTCTTAGAAGAAGACCCCTTTGCAAAATGAATTGATAATCAAAACGATAAAAGATGCTGAAAAATGCAAAACCATGAAAAGCATTCCACAGAACCAGTAAATTGGAGAATTCAACCCTAAGAATGGAGAGCTAATGGAGCCATCCAAGAAGGACTTCAAAGTAGTATTTCATAAATACATAAGGTGATAAAGGAATAAGATATCAATTTATAGCAAAATTCAAGTGGTAAAAATAAAAATGAATAATAATATCTATTGTTGGTATCTTAATGAAGCTTCTTACAGCCTTCTGTGTAAACAATTGGGTATTTTTGCCTAAAACTTAAATTTCATGGACCTTTCAATCCAAGTCTGATTCCCTGAAGCACTGTGCAATTAAAACCCCTGTGCATGAAGGTATGTCCCATGGTTTTCTTTATTATAACATTGCTTTTAATAAGAACAAAATATGAAATTGTGGTGAATACTCATCAGTAATGAAATGGCTGAATGAAATATACAATATACATTCATGAGCTAATACACAGTGACTAAAAGCAGTGACTTCGTTATAGATGAGTTGGCTTGGTGGGGTTTCCATAATGTGTCTTTAAGCAGAAAAACAAATGGCAGAAAAGTTGATTAGTATCTCATTTTTCCTACAAGAAGAATTGAGAAAAACAGAAACTTCTATGTGTTTTTATTCATTGTGATATGAGAATGGAATGTCATGGAAGGAAATATACTAGGATGATACTGTTGTTCTATGTAAATGTTGGGCAGGGGATTTAGATTTTTTTTATTCATGTGATATGAGAATGGAATGTCATGGAAGGAAACATAATGGGATGATACTGTTGTTCTGTGCAAATGTTGGGCAGGGGATTTAGATCAGGTAAGGAAAAAAATCAAAACAAATCAATGGTTTATTTTAAAAATACTGTCCTTGGAAAACAGCATGCATTTTGTAATTAGATTTAAGGGAAATTATACACCCAGTCAAACACATACATATGTGCATATATATTATGTATATATGTGTGTATATAAACACACACACACACCGAGAGAGAGAGGGAGGGCAGGAAGAATAAGCGGAGACAAGAGAGAATGATAAAGTAATATATAAAAAAAAATTAATAAACTAAACAAAACTAAGTAGAGGAATAATACTTATTTAAAGAACAGTAGACTATGAAACAGAAACAGGTAGTTAACATGTGGAAAGCAGTTAAAAAATCCCAAAAAGTGAAAAATATTTGGTCGTTGAAACTAAAAATCCAGTCGATAGGTCACAATTAAAGAGAGAATTAGTGGCATGGCTGGGGGTGGAGGTGGAGAGACAGATGGGCTACTGTTGAAGAGACAGTGACTGAGGAATTTTGAGAAAAAAGTGAAAACATGAAAGGTCTTGGATTTAACATGTCCACCAAGTGTCAAGTTAGATGTGCCGGGAACAATGACAGAAATGGTGACTCACACTCAGCCACATCACAGTGAAGCTGGAGGAGAAATTCTTGAAAATGTCCATATGGAAAGGCAGGTTTCTAGAAAACACCAGCAATCAAAGTAACAATAGCTTTTCTCTCAACAATAATAATGGGCATGGAAAGGCAATGAGTATTTAAAATAGTTAGAAGTCCTGAGAGAAAATAATGATGATCTAGATTTCTGTAGTTACCCATTTTCATTTAAGAATAAAGATAAAGATATTATTAAGTTTACAAGAACTAAGACATTTTAATACTGAAGATGCACCTTACCAACAAAAATACCTTTTTCATCCAGAAAGCAATGGTAGGTAAAACCAAAAAGAACAAAACAGTGATTTACAGATGCCTGGGAGTCGGGCCGTTGTAGTCGATGGAGTTTATCGGCTCAGCGGATGCCATCCCACAGAGACAGGAGCTGAGTCCTCTGTAGAACCCAGAAAGAGAAAGGTACATACGGCCCGGAGCCTGGGGGCTGGGTGCACAGATGGCTGAAAGTGTCATGCCTCTCTTCCTGCTCCCTCTGATTTAAGCTGGGCATCCCTGGGCAGATGCTGCCAGAAGCCTGAAGACTCTCCCTGACTCTTCCACCATCCTTACTATCCCAGCACAGAACAGAAGGAGAAGGCGGAGAGGCAAGAGGATTCCAAGGGGTACAGAACTCTAAGCCAGAAGCAAAGAGAATGAAAAAAAGTAAAATATTATGGTAAATCTAAGTAAGTGTTAGTCTAAAAATGAGAATAGAAGGAACATAGGTTTTGTATGTGCTCAGAATCACCTTTCAAAGAAAAAGAATGGCTAACCATTACTTGAGAGTTAGCAAGGATGTTTAAAAGGCAGTTAAGGCCAGGCGCGGTGGCTCATGCCTGTAATCCCAGCACTATGGGAGGCTGAGGCGGGTGGATCACAAGGTCAGGAGATCGAGACCATGCTGGCTAACATGGTGAAACCCTGTCTCTACTAAATATACAAAAAAATTAGCCAGGTGTGGTGACAGGCGCCTGTAGTCCCAGCTACTAGGGAGGCTGAGGCAGGAGAATGGCATGAACCCGGGAGGCAGAGCTTGCAGGGAGCTGAGATCGCGCCACCGCACTCCAGCCTGGGCGACAAAGCGAGACTCAGTCTCAGAAAAAAAGAGGGCAGTTAAAGCACACAACAACTTCTTTTTCTTTGAGGGGAGACTAGAAATACTGATTAACTTTAGTTAATTTTCAATTATGTTAGAAAATGTAAAGGCAACCATCAAAAGAATATGCACAGAATATTTAACAACTTGACTAGTAGAGGAAAACAAAGGGAAGACACAAAATCAGCACCACGAGTGGAATGAAGAGGGGAGAAAAGAAAGAAGCAAAGAGAAACATGCCAAATACAAAATGCAAAGCTCTATATGTTCCCCAAAATGCATACCATTTACAACATAACAAAAATTTAGTTCCCATAAAAATTACCTCACCAAATATGTCCACAATGCTTAAGTAAAAACAGGCCAACCTATGCCAGGCTTATGGATGGAACGTCTCAGCATTGTCTTCCCTTCTGGAACTGGGATGTGTTGGCTGGTGCACCAGCAGCTGGCCTGGAGCATGAGGTGAACTTGAGCAAGGAAACCACAGATTGCGGGGACAGAAATGAAGAAGGAGCTAGGCCTCTTGGAGCACATAACTGCCATGCCAGGCCTGAATGCTGCCCATGAGTTCCTGATGTGAGAGAAAATGTAGTGTAAGCCTGTTGTTTGCAGACAAGCCTAACCCTAACAGGTATTATTCAATAAATAATGTCAAGGAAATTGGGTTTACACAGAAAAAATTAGGTCACTACCTCATAATATATGCAAAAATATATCCTAGGTGGTTTAAAACTCTAAGTGTGAAAAAAAAAGTAAGATTCAATATCTGTGAGTAAGAATCTATGGCTTACGGGGATTGAAAATTTTAAGATGCACAAAAATTACAAAACACAAAGGAAAAAACTACCATATATTTCCACAATAAGATACAATAAAAGCCATGAAGATAAGAATTTGGGGCCGGGTGCAGTGGCTTACACCTGTAATCCCAGCACTTTGGGAGGCCAAGGTGGGTGGATCACCTGAGGTTAGGAGTTCCAGACCAGCCTGGCCAACATGGTGAAACCCCGTCTCTACAAAAAATACAAAAAAAAAAAACTAGCCGGGTATGGTGGCTCACACCTGTAATCCCAGCTACTTGGGATGTTGAGACAGGAGAATCACTTGAACCTAGGAGGCGGAGGTTGCAGTGAGCCGAGATCATGCCATTGCACTCCAGCCTGGGGGACAGAGCAAGACTTCATCTCAAAAAATAAAATGAAATTAAAAAAATAAGAATTTCGTACCCAAATAAATATTTTCTTATTCTAAATATTTATTTTTAATAAATATTTAATAAATATTATAATATTTAATTCTAAATAAATATTTAATAAATATTAGAATAAATATTTTCAAAATATGTATTCTAAATAGATATTTTCTTATTCTAAATAAGAAAAAATCTGATAAATGAGCAGGAACAGAACCAGAAGTACTGATGACAAGAATGATATGAAGAAAAAATGTTCAACCTTAGTAGTTTTCTGGGAACTGCAAAACAATACAAAAGAAAGCAAATTCTTACCCATTAATTTGAAGAAAAAAAAATTTTGAGAGTAACAATTTGTCTTGGTCTGTTTGGGCTGCTGTAACAAAATACATGAACTGGGTGAAACGCAGACAACAGACATTTATTGTTTACAGTTTTGGTGGCTCGAAGTCCAAGATCAAGATGCCTGCACATTCAGTGCCTGGTGAGGGCCTGCTTCCTGGTTCATAGATGGCCACTTCTCCCTGTGTCCACCTTGTAGTGGAGGGAAGGCAGGAGCTCCCTTGGGTCTATTTCATAATGGCACTAATCCCATCATGAGTGCTCTACCCTCATGAACTAATCATCTGCCCAAGTCCCCACCTCCTAATACCATCACCTAGGGGGTTAACATTTCAACATGTGAAATCTGGGGGGAAACAAACATTCAGACCATTGCACAGTGGTGGTTGGCTAGAGTGTAAAGTAATGATGGTGCACACAGCTGGTGTGAGTATGAGTTGGAAGGACTTCTTTGGAAAAAAGTTTGCCAGTATATTTTAGAATTGTAAATGTGCATAGCCAGGCAATGTGCAGCAATCACAAATTTTTGCTTGTGGGTTGATAGAGAGATGCTCTCATGCATTTTGTACAGGGAAACTTGAACATGTATATTGATTAAATCATTGTTATTAATGACCAGAAATACAAAATAGAAACAGAAATAGAAATGTGGTCATCAAGAGAAAAATGGGTTAATTAATTATAGAACATTTGTATAATGTACTGCTACACAGCATTTGTATTTACGCCAGCATGGAGAAATGTCAAAACATATAACTAAACTAAAAAACAAAAAGATGAAACAGTATTAGTATGATATATTTATTTATTGCAAATTAAAACAAATTAAAACCAATGCATTATATTGTTTGGAGTGTGTGTGTGTATGTGTGTGTGTGTGTTTAGCATATGCACACACTATCGCATACATGGCATATTTTGATAGAGGCTTTCCCTAGGGAAGGAGTGAGGATGGGACTGGAGTTGGTGGGCAAAGGATGCCCTTGCTGTATGCGTTGTAGCCAAGGTTTTGAAAAAGTGAAACTATATAATGCACACACCCACCCACACACACACAGTCATGTGCCTCATAACCACATTTTGGTCAACCGTAGACTGCACATAGGATGGTGGTCCCATAGAATTACAATACTACATTTTTACTCTACCTTTTCTATGGTTAGATATGTTTAGATACACGAATCTTTACCATTGTGTTACAGCTGCCTACAGTATTCAGTACAGGAAGATGCTATGCAGGTTTGTAGTCTAGGGGCAATAGGCTATACCGTACAGCCTAGGTGTGTAGAAGGCTGTACTATCTAGGTCTGTGTAAGTGCATCCTATGATGTTCACATAACAACAAGATCACAAAACATCACATTTCTCACAATATATCCTCGTTACATGACACATGACTATATATATATGTGTATATATATGTGTCTGTGTATGTATGTCTGTGTGTGTGTATATATATATATATATGGAGAAAGAGAGAGAAATACAGCTGTTAGGTTTAAGGGACAGGATTGGAGGTATTTGTGTTCTTCCTTTTTCTTTTCTGGAATTTATAAAATTGCTGTAACCTTTACTTATAAAATTATTATAGAAAGACTCCACTAGCAGGCCTCAGGTTAGGGCACCTTTGCTATAGGAGTGTGAAGTCATGAGAGACCAGGAGTCTTACGTCTCACTTGTCCATCCTTTTCCTACTTCAGTGAAGATTCCTGCCCCTCTTCCCTAACTCAGAATTCAGAGAGTGTGGCCAGAACCTGCCTCTTGGTTGTTACTATTTGTATGAGAGAGTGAGATTCTTGGAATTTTAATTACCCACAGAAGTCAGTTTTAAATTGTGCTGAGGTGTCTTTGAAATAGTTTCATCGTTTCCAATGGATAAAAGAAATCTTGCAGAAAGATCTGGAAACAGTTTATGATCTTGTTTCTGTGAAAAACAACAACAAAAAAGAACTTCCAATATACTTACATAATAGGAAAAAATGGCTGGGCTCAGTGGCTCACGCCTGTAATCTCAGAACTTTGGGAGGCTGAGGCGGGCGGATCACGAGGTCAGGAGTTCAAGACTAGCCTGGCCAATATGGTGAAACCCCGTCTCTACTAAAAATACAAAAATTAGCCGGGCATGGTGGTGTGCACCTGTAGTCCCAGCTACTCAGGAGGCTGAAGCAGCAGAATCGCCTGAACCTGGAAGATGGAGGTTGCAGTGAGCTAAGATCACGCCACTGCTCTCCAGCCTGGGCAACAGAGTGAGACTCCATCTCAAAAAAATAAAATTAAATTAAAAAAAAAGGAATAAATGTCATGTCACACATATTTTTAAAAAATAGGAAAAAATAAAGTATTTGAATGCTAGTTCACTCACAATGTGGAGCCTCTGTGCTGTGCTGGGGAAGCTGGAGGAGAGCCAGTGTTCTTGATGTGTGGCTAGAGTCCTTCTGCATGATTGACACATGCAATCATGTGGTCAGGGGTGCAGCGGCCTGTGCTTTGCTGAGTGGAAACCCACCCCCATCCAGTATCAGTTCTGTGGCCTTGGCTGGTCATGTTGTCCCCCTGACTCTCACTTTCCTCCTCTCTGCAATGAGGGTAATAACAGTGTCTGATGGGGTGGCATGAGAATTACTTTAACATGCTGTATATTTAGCCCCTAAAACAATGCCATAATAATGCAACCAAAACGTAACTATTTATTGTTAGTATTGGTGTTACTATTCCTTTTTGCTACTGGCTCCAGGCTCCACAGGCAGGAGAATCCTGCTTGGTTTCTCACCACCTTGTCCTTGGCATCAACTATGATATCTAATAAATAGTGGTGTTTAATTATGTAGTGGCTGGAATAATGAGTAGAAGAAACTGGTGTTGCATTGTGCCGGAACACTTATTCTGTACTGTGAATATGAACCCAGGCAATATTCTCAAAAACCACTTGACCTTGTGTATCAAGTATCAAAATTGTTCAGTTTGTGGTTTGAAGATTGTACTTCTGGAAGCTTTTCCTAAAGAAAGGATCCAAAATACAGACCAGGAATTATATGGAAGGCCGTCTTGGCTGTATAGGAACTTGGTAACCTTTAAGAGACAAAGGTTGGGTAAATCATGTCCAGATGGTAAGATACTGACATGTTTTGTCCAAGATAATTTGAAAATATAGGTAAATTTTCATTACAGGGAGAAGTTGTAGTTAGTTTGGTGAAAAATGCTTTTCATTTAAAAGATCCAAGTTTGATTTTTCTGCCTGCCACTTTGTGGTTGACAAGATTGGCCAAGTCAGTATCTGTGAGCCTTCGTTTCCACATCTATAGTGTAGGAAAATAGCACCTGTCTCCTAGAGTTTGGAAAATAATTAACTGTATGTAAAAGCTCTTTTAAGACCACAAACTCATCTATAATTATAATTCTCAAGTTGTATTCAGGGATATGCTGTTGACATTATTCATATTTAATTTAGTGCTTCAATTAAATACCTACTTGGAGAAACTCTGTGAGCACTAACGAAGAGCAGCTCCAGGATAGAGATCAAGGGAAGAAATGCCTTGTTGTTTTTTAGAAGGCTTGACATTTTACCCTATTTTAAGATACCCCCTTCCTCCTCCTTTTTCCTGACAGCCTGTATCTGTATTCAATCATTACCTGTCAACACAGTTTTATTTGGTATGAATAAATATGGCATAATTAGCTTGAAAATGATTCTCTTAATTACAGTTGTGGAGTTGCTTTATTTGCTCAGCCTTCACATCTAAAGAATATGACACAACGCACCGAGATGACTTAAAACAAAGTCTAAATTTATCAGTGGGTCCTTTTGATGCACTCCTGTCAGTGTCTTTGCCCAATTTCTTTTGACACGTCTTCAAGGTTCAAATCTATTCAGCCACATTTATTCCTTAGGACAGTCTTGGGGTGCAGGGCACTCTACTTGACCATCAGTCTCCTCCAGATTACAGCTGATGCCCAAAGGGACTGGAAGGAAAGATGCTGTGTTGTTGTGAGAATCAAGTGAGAAAATACATTGGAAGACACGTATCTCTTTCCTGACACACAGTCTCAGTGCTCAAAAATATTTATTTGGGGCCGGGCGCGGTGGCTCATGCCTGTAATCCCAGCACTTTGGGAGGCTGAAGCAGGTGGATCTCCTGAGGTCAGGAGTTCAAGACCAGCCTGGCCAACATGGGGAAACCCCGTCTCTACAAAAAATACAAAAATTAGCTGGGCATGGTGGCAGACACCTGTATTCCCAGCTACTTGGGAGGCCGAGACAGGAGAATCACTTGAATCTGGGAGGCGGAGGTTGCAGTGAGTTGAGATCATGCCATTGCATTCTAGCCTGGGCAATAAGAGAGAAACTCTGTCTCTCTCTCTCTCTGTCTGTCTCTCTCTCTCTTTCCCCATATATATATATATTTGGTCACTTGCTCACCCATTTCATCCTTTGTCTTCCTTTTTTATGATTGTTTCCATGACTGAAGTCCGGACTCATGGATGGACAAAATTTGGTCTGTAAATGCTGTGCTTGATGTGATGATTTACCTGTGGCAGCACCCCAAGAGTCATGAACTGGGTGTTAGGAACCCTCCCATCTAGTCCTAACTTTTACATTCTGGAGAGCACTCACTTTTCAGGTGTCAGCTGCTTTCATCTAAGCCGTATTATTATTGTTGTTATTATTATTATTTGGAATACAGAGTAGTCTCCAAGGCTACTGCTACCATTTCCCCACCACACTGTTAAGCAACTGCCACTTTGTCATCATCTTCCTGACCTTGCATCTGGGCAAAATGTTTTGGGTCTGGTTGAAAAACATAGGTTCTGTCATTTTGGGGTTTGGTGTCATATCATTTGGGTTAAATAATCTTCTGCTTTCTTGATATCTTTGGATGACTGATGGTCTTTTATTCAGCTTTCCACTTCTGTGAGCTCAGAAGATTTTCTGGCTTTTTTCAGTGACCGCTCCAACTGTTGCAGCGTGTCCCCTTGACTTAAATGTTAATATTAATTGGTGCCCACAGCCTGGGCCACACTCAGGCTTCAGATCACCTTACTTCCAAACACTCCCTCTCACACTCCCTCTCTTTCATATATATTCATTCCCTGTATTTTAAACACTGCAATATGTTAATACAGTTGTTTTCTGCAGACAGCAGTCACTGAGATCTGCTCACATATTTATGATTGTGTGACTCTGTCTCTCCAAGCTCCTTCTGGGATACTTTTCTTTCTGCCTGAAGATTACCCTGTAGTATTTCTTTTAGTAAAGACCTGAGAGTGATGAATTTTCTCAGTACTTGTTCATTTGAAACTGTCTATATTTTCCTTTAATTCTTAAATAATGTATTTGCTCAATGCATACCTCTGTTTTGACTATTGTTTTTCAAAACTCTGAATATATTTTTTAACTGTCTCCTGACTCCTAGCTCTCAATGCTCAGTCTACGTTTTGCTCCTTTGGAAGTAATTTTAATGTTGTTTCTTTTTTTCCTTTGGCTGCCATTAGTGTCTTATCTTTGTTTTTGTTCCAGCAGTTTTATTATATAATGGCATTCCAAGTTGTATATTATTATTAGTTCTATTTTTCCTCCTGGTGTCCCTTATCTATGGTTCAATGTCTTTGATAAGTTCTCTGCCATAATCTTTTAAAAAATTGCTCACACACTATTTTCTCCTGTACTGCTGATATTTTAATTTCACATAGGTTAGACCAGGTGTGGGCAACCATGGCCTACTGGCCAAACACAACCTGTTGCCTGCCTTTGTGAATAAAGACATGTTGGAAGACAGCTATAGTCGTTTATGTACCAGGCGTGGCTTTTTCCTGCTGCAACAGAAGAGCTCAGTTTGCTCCAGAAACTGGATAATCTAATACATCTGGAATATTTACTGTTTGTCCCTTTACAGAAAAGTTTGCCAACCCCTGGGTTAGATCTTACCACGATATTCTTTATGTCACTATGTATTCTCCATATTCTTAAATTTTTGTCTCTTTGTGCTCCACTCCACTGGATGTTTTCTTAATATTTGGCAGTTCATTCTCTCAATCCTCAAAGGTCTCTGCTTTTTCTTATTTCTCTCCACTGCCTTCGTAATGTCAATGACTGTATTTCTGGTAGTATGGCGATTCCTCAAGGATCTAGAACTAGATGTACCATATGACCCAGCCATCCCATTACTGGGTATATACCTGGGGTTGATTATAAATCATGCTGCTATAAAGACACATGTACACGATGCTTATTGCAGCACTCCATTCACAATAGCAAAGACTTGGAATCAACCCAAATGTCCATCAGTGACAGACTGGATTAAGAAAATGTGGCACATATACACCATGGAATACTATGCAGCCATAAAAAAGGATGAGTTTGTGTCCTTTGTAGGGACATGGATGCAGCTGGAAACCATCATTCTTAGCAAACTATCACAAGAACAGAAAACCAAACACCGCATGTTCTCACTCATAGGTGGGAACTGAACAATGAGATCACTTGGACACCGGGGCCTATCATGGGGAGGGGGGAGGGGGGAGGGATTGCATGGGAGTTATACCTGATGTAAATGACGAGTTGATGGGTGCTGACAAGTTGATGGTTGTAGCACACCAACATGGCACAAGTATACATATGTAACAAACCTGCACGTTATGCACATGTACCCTAGAACTCAAAGTATAATAATAATTAAAAAAAAAAAAAGAACTTCCACTTGATTCTCTGTAGTTTTCAGTTCTCTGCCTAAATTCTTAATTTTGTCTTTTATCTTATTGAATATAGTGAGCAAATCTAGTTGAAATTCTGTCAGATAATTCCAATCTCTAGAGCAATTATGCTTTAGTCTGCTGTTTTTATTCTTGTTTGCCTGATCTCATGTGTTTATTAATTTTTATTATTTGCTGGATACTCTTTTTGCAAACATTTGTAGGAATGATTTGAGACTAAAGATGCCATTATCTTATCCAGAGAGGGTTTATATGTGCAGGTACCAGACAGCATGGCACGTAATACAACCCAGAACCACCAAAGCATGGCATGTAATAGAATGCAGAATCACCAAATCAAGTTGAGCGTTAGTCTCTGGTAAGGCCTGTCCACTTCTATTTCACTCCTAGTTCCAGAACGCAGCCGTTCCAGGTCCTGACCCAAAGCTCATGGCATTCACAGGCAACTCTGTCCCAACCCCAACTGGAAGGGCTTGTACTGCAGTTTTTGTGATATTTAATCTCTCCATCCTAGTACACAGTAATTCTTTCTCTTTGGTTCTTGTTTTATTTCTTTCCATGGTTATTTTTTTAAGTAGGCCCTTTGCTATCTTGGCTAATTTTGTTCTTACAATTTTAGGCGTGATCACAATTGACAGTGGATATTTTTCTCATTTCCCTTTTTATGTACTTATTTTAAAACCTCAGACAGTTATTTGGTTTTCTGGGTATCCAGTCTTACCAGCAGCATGACAGATGAGATTCATCACTGGTTTTCCAGTGTTTATTGAAGCAATTTCATTCTCCTCTCTGTTTTATTGTTTTACAGGCTTCAAGTTTAAAGAAAATACTAATGGCTAGAGGGAGCATCATCTTCTCCCGATTAAAATCAATTGATTTTAATTGAAATGATTTTAGTTCAACATGATTTGGAATAATAACTCCTGTTAGATTTTGACAAAGTTTTCTTCTTTCATTTAAAAACTTTTCTGCTTTTGCAATATTTTACTAAGAGTATCTGCTACATTTCATCAGTGCCTTTTTTACCTCTTCATGTGATAATGATTTTCCTCTTATGTGTGTGGCTATAAAACATGTTGACACATTTCCATATATAGAACCACACTTGCATTTCTTAATATATCATTTTGTATTTTTAATGCATGATGCTGAATTCTATGTATTTTCCTTTTAAGCTTTAATCTGAATTTATAGATAACTTTGGGTTTCTTTCATGTTATCATCTTTGTTAGGCATTTGTAGCATTTGTATTGAAGTTTACGTGGCTTCATTATGTCACGGGAAGCTCTTCATTTTTGCCTATGACATTGAATACTGTAAATACTACCAGGAGTAAAGGTTCTCTTACAGATGAGATCGAGTGTGTTCAGGGTGGTATGGCTGTAGACAAAGGTTTTATTTTATTTAATTGTCAGTTTATCTGGCTTTGTGTGCTTTTTTAAAGAGTAAGCTTTCAATCCATCCTTTGTACAATAAGTGATTTATTCAAATGTTTCATCCTTTCTTGGGTCCCTTTGCCCATTCTCTGTTGGCCAGTATCTTGCCCTATCTTGCCCTCCATTCCTAGCATCAGTTGTCTCAGCCTGAGAGGCCAGGTTTGCGTTTGACTTGTATTTAGTTGTCCTGAGCGTTTGGGGCTACTAGGCTTAGGAGGTGAAGCTGACTGAGCTTGAGAAGAGAGGAGGAGAGTCCTGTTCAGGTTGCCTCAGTCCCAGCTTTCCAATTCTTTTGTTCCATTTGTTCCACCAACCAGCTAAATCTTTAGAGTGCTGCTGGCCTATAGGAGACTCCACCCATCTGACAATACAGCTTGTGGAACTTGAGAAATTTAAAAGAACAGCACTGAAATTATATTTGGGGTCATAGGGGAGTCTGGAATGAATGATTTAGTAGAAAGTTTAAAAAAGAGTGAGAGAGTACTAATTATGCCTGACCCTACCCCACCTCTGCCCATGCACAAAACGTCCTGTCTCTTTCGACTGTGGCCTTAGTTATTTCGGTTGAAACTAATTAGGAGGAAGCTCAAGATATGTGTTGTTAGCCCCCAAAAATATGTGCTATATTGTTTCTTTGAGATACTCTTGTTCCCATCTATCTATGCCTTGCTTGTCTCAAACCACTACAATATTATTTCAGAATATATTAATTTTCCCTAAAAATCTTTGGTTTGGTTAGATTTCTAGTAGAATAACTATAAATAGGCTTTTGATAGGCAACTCATCTCTTTTAAAATATGGATTGAAATCACTTCGTATATAATAATAATTAAAATAATTCATAATTTATGTTTGTACTACTAAACAGGTATTTTTCTGAAGTTGAATTCATAGATTTTTTAATAAAAGGGACAAATATTAGATATACTTAATCTCCAATTAATTAAAATTTTCCTTTCCTCTTTTTAAATTGTCTTGAAAATAAATTACATTTTGGTATTACTTTATAAGCCTAAGAAAAAATGAAAACAGCTTTTACAGAAGCACCCAAGTGCCTGCTTAACAGTTGCTCATATTTTTTGTTTTAAATTTTTAAAATTATTTAAAAAATGATTGTATAAAAATAGATTTATATGTGCCATAATACTTGAGAAAAAAACTGGTGATATAATCAATATTTATTCTGTTCTTTTATTAATTTAAAAGAAAACAAAGCTAGTGGAAGTAACACTTTTTTGTTTACATGGAAGTTGTCCAGAGTTTTCAATTAGGAGTAGCAAGAGAGGTTCTTGGCTATTTCTCTTTGTTCTGCTAAGCCTTCTCCACCTTATAATGTTAGCGCATGGCAATATAAAGCAAATTAAAAAAAGAAAAACATAGCAGTATTTCACATCAATAAACCATCCACCGTCTTTATTTTGTCTTCTCTTTTAGTCTTTTTCCATATACATCCTATATGGAATTTAGATTGTCACTGTAAAGAGAGAGAGAAGAAGGAAGAGAGACTGAGAAAGATATGGAGAGAGACAGAGAAAAAGAGAGACGGGGGAGAGAGAGAGCGAGAGACAGAGAAAGATAGACAGGGAGTAACACAGAGAGACAAGGAGAGAGACAGAGATAGTGAGTACAGAGAGGAACCAGGGAGAGAGACAGGGAGAGAGGTAAACATTACATCTCATCCCTGGTGAGCTTTTAGCTTCTGCACCTCTGGGTGTCCACTGAAGAGATCAATGTGTAAGTTTCCTAAGGCCACACAAGAAGCACAGACAAAAATTTATTTAAAAGAATCTGATTCCCAACTTTTTTTTCTAAAAGGAAATTCAAGTCATTTATAAGTTTCAACTACATCTTCTATTTTTTGTGGGTTTTTTGTTTTCTTTTTTTTTTTTTTTTAATTTGAATTTTCCTCTATCTTAAACTCTCTGGAGAATAAATCCACAGAAAACCTCAAAGCTGTCCGTCAGTCGCCTCAGAGTTGTCTCCATTTCGTCTCTGCCCTGGGCCCGCCTGCTTGCTACCTGGATTAACATTCCCTCTTCCTCCCTGAGCTTGTCTGGGTCCTTTGAGACAGAGAAGCCAAGACCAGATGAGATAGGCCAGAGATTTCCCAAAAGAAACAACTTTTGAGGGGAAATGAGGAAGGCGCGGGGAGCTGTCAGGCCTTCATGCAGGTTTGAACTTGAGGAGAAGCAGGCAAGGAAGTCCACTGACCTGAACCTGCCAAGCAGTACCTAACCCAGGGAGGCGTCCTCCCAGAGCAGGGGCCAGAACAGCGAATCCAGGGCACTGCCGTGGAGAACAGATCAGGCCGAGTTACCAAGCTGCAATGTTGACTCAAAAAATAAGCTTAAATATAAAAATGGTTTCATCTGAAATGAATGTACTAAAAAATAGGAAAAACAGTTTGGAAAAAAGGTGATTTATGTTCTCAAAATAAACATTAAAAATAATGATATATCCATGGCATTAGATTTAAACTAACTTGCAGATTGGGAAAGCCCAAGAAAAAATTAAAATCACATCTGCCAATGTTCAAAAATCATAGTGTAAAACATTAGTTGCACATGTAGGATTGATGAGGACATTAGCTCAGGCATGTTCTTCCAAAGTTGTGGAAATGATAAACAATGTAAAAATAAAATGGGAAAAATTGACAGAAAAAGGAAATTTCACCTTCCTTTAGTTGTACTTCCTCAAACAGACATCAGAACAGATTGAAGAGAATGAATACAAATTTTGGCTTTAAAGTTTCTAATGGAACACAAATTTGAAATGGTCCATCAAGTATCAGTTAAAATCAATGAACAGAGCCTAATTCATAGACATACCCTAGTGAATGTTTGAATTTCTAGAATAAAGAAAACAAGTACTCTACAAAGATGTAAAAGTCATGCTGGCCTCAGATTGTCCTGTGCTAAGAACAGAAAGCAGTGGAGAGCAATCTCCCTTAGGCATTGATGGGTGGAGATAGTATTTCTTCCTGCAGAGGGTTAGCACGACTATGGGTGTGGGGACAGCCAAGGTAGGAGGCAACTCCCAGGACCTAGGGGCATTGCCCACTCCACACAGAGCACTGAGCACAGAACCAGCTGCAGACCTGTCAGGCTGGTAGAGGAAGGGGTTCCTGCAGTGGCCCCTGAAGCCACAGTACTGGAGCCAGTCCCTTGGAGTTTGGGAGGGAAGAAGGGTCCAGGCTGCTGGCTGAGGAGCCGCTGCCCATGTCTGGGCTGCAGGAAGGACAAAGATAGCAAATGGGTGACAGTACTACAGAAACACGGGTTCCTCCTAGGTCCTGCTGACCATAGCATGAGAGCCAATCACTGAGTTGAGTACTGCCTGGGAGGAAGGTTTTAACTGGGTGCTACAGCCAAGGAGAACAGGAGATAAAGTCTCAAATTGTCTCCTTGACTAAAATTGGGGGATTCATATGGCTGGGAAGGTGGAGAACAGCAATTTGGGGTGTGGTAAGAAAGCCATCCTGATGGATGAGGGGTGTGGCATCTCATTCTCTGGATCCTGGGATCCACTGAAGTTCAGGAAGGAACTCAGTTCTAAGACAAATATAAATTTCAAGTTTTAAGGCAGTGGGTCAATTTCTATGTCTATTTAAAAACCAGTAAATATCATTTATATAGGACAGTTGGGCTGATTGCCTCAGGAGAGCAGGACCTGCCACCTGACTCTGTCAACACTGTGAGATTTACAGCCCAAACTCAAGTTTTAATTCATTGTCTTAAATATTTTCACTCCTAAACAGGGACAAAAATAAATAAATAAACCTAGGATTCCAAAGGAGAGAAAAACAAAAGTCCAAAAATTATATAGACATCGATAGCTAATCAAAACAAATAGAAAAATAATACATTAGAAAATAGAAAAATTACAGAGGAAATTCAGAAACCTAAAAACTAATTCCTTGACCAAACCAATAAAATCATAGCTTCTAACAAGTCAAATAAAAAGATGAAAAGCATCAAATTTTTGAAATTAGGAGATAGAATATAAGAGTTGTATGGCTAAATTTAAAATTATAGGAGAATTCCTTGTACTACCGCAATTTTTTAAATATTTGATAAAATATCAAAATCTCAATTACATGATTATCTGGGTTCACTAAAAGTGTGTCTAAAGGAGAAGCAGAAAAATAGAATCCTTCAAAAAGCACATAAGAAATTGAAATAATTGTTAAATAATTTAGTTCCAGAAAAGTTTTAATGTAACTTCTGCAAGGCTTTTGAAAAGCGAATAATATGTCTCAGTTAAAGTTGGCACATAAAATGACAGGTAATTTATCAACAAATTTCATAAAGTTAGGATAATTCTAAACCACAATCTAATTTTTAAAAAATATATCTGAAAGGAAAACTATATAAACATATACAATTAATTATGTTCATAAAAATTAAAAATAAAAATTTACAAGAAAACATGGGAAAATTGCACTTATTGATACAGATGTAAGATGGAAGATTAACTTTATGAAAATACATTCTGAAAGGGTAAAACTCCTTATATAATTAGGATTTTTTCTAATAACCCTTTCAATTACAAGAATTATCTATTTCAACTCAGTCTCCTAAACAGCAACAAAAAAGTGAAGCACAAGATTTGTTTTTAAGAAAATACCTCCTCTCATTTTATTCTGAAAGTTCTTACCTAGTCTATTAATACAAAGGTGTTAACATGGTGATCAGGAATAGATACAAGAGTCTAGGAGGGTGTAAGCATTTGGGACTAATTTTAGATGTGGTTAAAGCATTGATTTATGAGTGCAGGTGCTTGCGGCCTGGACCAGTAGCACCGAGGACGCAGCCCTGGAGCTGGGGAGAAGCAGCTGGCCGCTGATGCTTTCAGGGTAAACCTGGTAGGGCTACAGGTCCTTGGCGTGGCAGAGGAGGAGAGGAATCAAGACCCCTGTGATTCTGGTGCTGTGCAGTCAGAGGAGTCTCCCCTCCCTGCAAGGGGAAGTTTGGAGAAAATCAGTTACATTTTTGATGTGATGGATTTTGAAAAGGCTGTTGGACATCGGAGTGGAGAGGTCAGGAAAGCAGTGTGTGCAGGAGCCTGGAGATAGGGGAGAGGTCTAGATTGGAGGCATCATCAAGGTGCTGCGCAGTTTCTGAAGCCCCTGGGCTGGGCAAGTACAGAGAAGGAAGCATCCCACACTGAATGTGGGGCACCACAGTGTGGGGTGAGGGGAGTGAGGGGACCTTGGTAAGCTGTGCTTCTACTATACTGAAATTATCAGTGTGGCTTTGAATCACTTTTAGTAAAAGCCCTTGAATATGCAGACAGTAGAGTATATTCCTATTTGGAAACGCAAAATTCGCCATATTAGCCCGACCTCTACAATGTTAATTAAGCTTCCTATAGCTTCTAAGTCATCATCTAATATACTTTATGCTAATATAGGTAATTAAAAACGATATGATTACTTTTTAATTTTGATTTCAAATGGATTTTTCTTCAACTATTTCATTGATATGCTCTTTTCCATTTTAAGATTTAAAATGTTATTTCTTCATGTTGTTTTTAATTTCACTTGTTCTTATCAAATGTCCCTATTCAGTTCTTTTAGAATGTGGTAAGTATCATGTTGTTATGTCGTGTAGTCTTTTCTTAACTTTTACTTTAGGTTCAGGGGTGCATGGGTAGGTTTGTTATATAGGTGAACTAGTGTCAGAGGGGTTTGCTGTACAGATTATTTTGTCACCTATTATGTAGTTTTTTAAAAGAAGTGATGCATTGTTTAAAGTTAATCTTTTGATTTAGCCTTTCTGAATTTTTATTTGTATTTATGTTCTTTCACACACAACATTTTGGTGCTTCTTTGCTTTTAATCAAAAACATGTAGCCTTTATTGCATAGGAAAACGTGTATCTTACAATTGTTGGACCTTATAAGACTTCTTCTACCCTAATTTCTATTTTATGGGTCCTTTGTAGTTATTTTTTTTCTTTTTCTTTTGACTGGTCTTGTTTGTCTTTACCTTCATTTTTACTTTTACTTATGTTCAAGGCAAAGTTTAAGTAATTTTTTGCAGAAAATTTATTTTAAACCATCGCAATTCCTCTGTGACGTCTTTGCACATGAACATTAAACTACTTGAATTATAAAATTCTTTATCGACAAGGGTTTGTGTATTTTAACTTTAGGGATGCTTTATACTGATCGATGATGATTTGGGTTCCCCCCCCCAATCTCAATACTACTGAATAGATGCTAGATTTGTGGTCTAGCTCTGACATACACTTATTTATTAGTGGCTTTGTGTGTGATTCTTAGCAATTTCTCAACAGCAATTTTGACTTCAGGATTTTCTGCATCGTTTGAAAGATTTGCAATTGATTTGTTTTATGTTGGATGCCAGTCATCAAGAATGACAGACAAAGATATTGACATCACTTTGGACTGATTTTAAATGTGGTTATATCATTGATTTATTAGTGTATGTGCTTGGATTACCATGTTTTTGTTTCCCTAATAAAACTTGTAATTGTGGGGTGTTAGATAACACCATGCTGTATTCTCCTTACATGGTCTTTTCATTTGTGTATCATTTCATTTGTGTCTCTATGATAATCAGATGTCAATGGTTTCCATTTGTACAGGATCCAACACAACTTATGGAAGTAAAATAGGCCCTTCCAAAATTTCAGTGAATTCTCAGAGGCTCATCCCGGGGCCCAGCTCAAATGCAAGCGTCTCCATTTGTTGAATTAGGAAGTCTATACAACATCACCCCAACCCATGGCACTTCTACTGTCTGCACTGCGCTTTCCATATACGGAACTTCTCTCCCATCCCCCAGAAATATCTATTCACAAATGTTCTAGCCTACTGCACTTAACCACCAGACTAGCTGCTGGTTTCTTCCTTGCATTGTATTTATTCACAGTTCTCCAATCTATGTTTATTGCTTCACTTATTTACATTTGTGTATTTGTAGCCTGTTTCATCATTGCCCTTCACAACCACTCGGTATCATGTTTTCATCCATGTCGCTAGAGGCGGGCTCCTACTGGCTTTGAGAGTTGATCACGTACTTCTCTGTCCAACTCAGGGACTCTTCCCAGACTCTTCAGTGAGGTCTCATTGGTAGCTCAAAATTGGCCTTGGTGGAAGTAGTCCATGGCAACTATTTTTTCTGGGCCTTTTTTTAAATTTTCTGGCAGCCAGTTAAATACTAATCAAGACACCACTAAATTTCCTTTTTCCTTATCTTCTTAGGTTTAATCCTGCTCCTAATTCTAGTTTTCCTTATTTGTTTCACAATAACTTGGTGTTTATCGATTTTGTTAGCTCTGCAGCTATTATCTAGATGATCACTGATTTTCCTCAATTTAGTTCTTGTTCAGATTATCAATTTAGGTATGGTATAGAGCTACAAAACGGTGGTTTCACTACATTTTATTCTATTAGTAATATCGATTTTTTTTTTCTAATTCATAACATTCATGACATTCCATTCATCCTTTGTACCATGTCACTACGAAGGGGTTAAGACCAGTTCAGGAGGACTGGCTTCAGAATCTGAGATCGTAGCAGGCCTCCCTGAAGCCTCAGGCAGCCTGCATCCAAGCACACTCCCTGGGCCCAGCGGTGTTTAAGAAGTGCACCCTTTGCCAGGCGCGATGGCTCACCCCTGTGAGACCAGATATACAGGGAATGCTCACCTTTTGTTTCTTCTGAGTGCATTACAAATGATTATTCCCCCATTTCTGAATCACATCACATTCACTTCATGACTTTTAAAATATATTAATGGAATTTGGAGAAGGAGCATTTCCTGGTGTTGCCATTTTTTTGCGAGTTTTTCAAAATGCTACTTAGGCTTCTATTGTGAAAGTTAAACTTGATGGCATGTCATAGTAGCCAGTGGATTGAGGTCTAACTATCAAAATAAGACGGTATAATTTAAACATATTGTGGCAATATTAGTGCTTTCCCACATACTTGAAATTGTTATGCCTCAAATGTGGGGAAGTAGAGGGAAGAAATGCATGAGAGGCAGAAGATGGCGGCAAAATCAGGGCAGCCAAGACATTAAAATGGGTCCAGTGAAAGGAGTCCCCGGAGCTAGACACCAAGGCTGGTCAAAGATGAGGATGAAAAGAGCAGTGGTACAATGTGATGACCTAGTCAGAATTCTGGGTGACACACATGTGGACCCTTCTTGCCCCTTAAATTTGCCCTAGGAGCTCCTCAAGGCTTTCATGTTGCTTTCGCCAGTGACCACTACAAACTGTATTGGAAGAAAAAGAACTTATTGGAAATAAACAATAAACCTCATTAACATGTCTTGAATATATTCTATTTGAATTCAAACAGTCCAAGTTGGTCTTTAACGGTAACAAATAGGTGCCCCAGTATGCCGTCATTCACACTTGCAATTCTGAAACAGGGAGACCATCTGGCATGTTAGATCCTACCAAAAAAGTTTGAGAGACAAATACATGTTTTGCAAAAGAGTCAAATAACTAATCTCAATTTTAATCTTGTGATTAGAATTGGGATCTAATTCTAGGTTTCAGTTTTCCCATATGAGTGTTGAAGTATCAGAACAAAGATCACCAAGGCCTAATATTTTGTAGTTTGAGCATTCAAAGCCTCAGTTTCTCACCTCCCATTTAATACCCATACATCTCCTTTAGGAACAGAGGGAAGATTAACACAGATGAAGCAGAGCTCTGAGGTCTTAACAATGAAGAACTGCATAAGTAGCAAAATGACAAGGGGATGTACTATCCTAATAATTTTCCCAGGTCAAGTGTATTTGATAAAAACTTTCAAATTCTATTATATAAATTATATTCTCACATAAATGGATCAGGGACACATGCAAAATTGTATATAATTTCTAATGGTAGAACCATGAGGAAGACAAAAGAACTTGTTCAAAAACAGCGATTTATAACAGTCAATATGGAAAGGAATGCATACATAAGATTGCTATATTACATAATATGCTGTTTGACTTTTTACAGACCAATAAATCCATAACATCTCTGTGTTAGCATCCCTGCTGAACTATACAATCATAACACCTTATCCATTTCTGCAGGTTAACTTCTCATTTTGTAGGGATACTTACGATCTGCTCCTTTCTTATTTGGGAAGTGTTAGTCAAATAAAATGTGACAATGAAATCATCCCAAAGCTACTTTTAGCCATGATGGAAGAGGGTGCATGAGAGTAACTCCCACTACTGAGAACAAGTCTAAGGGACAGAATGCACACACATTAAAACACAAAGCAAAACAAAACAAAAAACTGATTTGAAAGCATGAGAGAACAAAGGACTTGAAGGTCTAGCTCTCACAGGAAAGGAAGGCTGACTGAGATAAACCCCATGTTCACCTCCTTACTTTAAGATTCTTTTAAGATTTGTATTTAAGGATTTGTATCAGGCAATAGGAAACTCACAAGCCAGGAGACAGGTAAACAGGAATAAAAAAAAAAGGTCCTTTAGAAGACAACAAATGAGATAAAACGAATAAAAACAGATGGGCTAAACAGAAAAGAACTAATAAGGCCATAGATTTAAGCCAAATATATTCGTTATTATATTGAATAAAAATCAATTAAATATATTTTTAAGACAAAGATTTTCAAACACAGTTTCTTAAACTCTATCTTCTGCTTTCAAGGGACACTTTAACTGCAGGATGGAAAAAATGTTGAATGTAAAAAGATACAAATATGGACCCTATAAATTATAACCAAAAAAATGCAGTTGGCAGAACAAACAAAGTAGATTTTAAGGCAAGAAGCATCTCTTGAGACAAGCAATAAAAACCTCAATTTAGCCAGATGACATTACTCTGCTAATTATATATGTACCTAATAGCACAGCTTTAAAGTAAAGCAAAATTTGAAAGAACTAAAAAGAGAGATGACAATTTCATAATTATCATTGGAAGTTTTATTTGTCATCACACATCAGACAAAGGACTTTTCTAGAGTGCATGAAAATTCTGACAAATAAATAAGGACTTGACAACCAGTAGAAAATAATGACAAAATACTTCAAAAGACACATATTAGCAGAGAGTATCCAAACAATCAGTCATCAAGGAAATGCAAGTTAAAGCCACCATTTGATACTATTGCACATCCGCCAGGGTCAGTAAAACATAACAATAAAAAAATAACAGTAATACCAACATCAAGCTCTGGATCAGCTGGAGTTCTTATATGCTGATTCTGATGTAACCACTTTGGGAAAACATTTACTGCTCTCTGCTACAGCTGAAAGTATACATGCCCTATGACCCAACTCTTCCATTCCCGGGATAGTTGCACAGCAAGGACACTTCTAAAAATGCTTATGGAAGAATGTTTTACTTCATAATAGGTCCTTTTAATAGCTACTACTATAGTACTCTAACTTTCTGCTATTGATACTTTAAATATCTATCCAGTAGAAAGTAAATGTCTATCAAGAGTAGTAAATAAATTGTGATACATTCATAAAATGAAAAACACCATACCATGCAACCATGAGAATGAAATAAGTACAGCTACTTCAACAATGTGAATGAATCTTATAAACATAATATTGAGGAAAAGAAGTCCTGCTTTACAGGGGTATATACATTATGATTATCTAAGGAGTGCAGAGATAGGCAAACCTATTTTATTCTGTTAGAAGTCAGCAAAGGCACATGTGGGGGCTTCTCAGGCCCTGGTCATGTTCTGTTTCTTGATTTGTGTTGCAGTTTCATGCTGTGTTGGCATTTTTGTGTGTCTTTGTCAGGGGGGTGGGAAGGCCAAGTAATAATACTTGCCCAGTGAGTTAGCTTGTGCAAGCCCTGGGTATTTGCCTTTCAGTTCTGCATGTTGTATGCAAAGGAGACAGTGACTTTTTTTTACTTACATTGTATTGGTTCATTTTTCAAACACTGCTCTGGGGAATGAATATGAATGTTTATCAGATCCTAATAACTGTTTGTGAGCAAAGACTTCTATTCAAGTGAATTTAGAAAATGCTGCCCACGCTGCCCCTTTCTCTGAGGTTCTCAGTATATGTTAGCACAATTAAGGTTCTGAAAAGATCTTCAATGAAGAATCTTCACTTAAGTTGTATAATGAAGCCTGTCCTCAATTTATTTGACAGCAGGGACACTTTTTTAAACAGGGTACCTTTTGCTATACTGGAATATGAACTTTGGGAAATATTTTTCCTTTTTTATTCCTTTGAGGAGGACCTACTATTTCTGTTTCCTGAGAATGTTGAGCATGAGAATACTTTAGCCTTTAAAAATGGAGATATACTTTATATCTTGAATTTTGGTGGAGACTGGGTAGCATACGATAAATCAACTTGAAAGGATTGAAACAGGGTGATCAAGGAGTTATGCATTAGGTTCCATGAATCTAGACTAGGGAATGTTCCCAGAGGGCTGGAAGGAAGAGTATAAACTACAAGAAGGGCTCCTATTCCTGCACAGCACTCCCTGGGAGCCACTGAGAAAGACAGGATATTAATTTGGCACGATAGTTTTCAAGCTGGCAGGCGTTTTCTTTTGATGAAGATTATTTCTTCCATAGAGACCAGATTTGCTTTTTTTCATGCTTGTTTTAGTCCCTTTTTAAAAAGTGTTGCTCATTTGAACTCTTAGTTAAAAACGATTTTGTACTAGGTCCTTACTAGGAAAACATACAAGTCCACATGAACACATAAATATGCACAAAGACATCAACATATTTTTAGTTTACTCTTAGTGAAATGAAAATGCATCTTAGGAAACCAGTGTTGGTTTTTTTTTTTTTTTAATCCTTTTGAGACCAGCGCTCTGTGAAACTAAAATATGTCCGGTATATAAAAGGGAAATCTAAATACAATAGATGTTGATTCCTCTCTATAAATAACAGTTGGGAAATTTTACATTTGGCAGACAGAGCTGGTGCTAAGGAACATAATTTACAATAAGTTACAGAAAAAGCAGCTGTTTCAAAAGGGGTTTGGGATGTAAAGTTTGGAATACTTGGGAATTATCTGCAGTTTAATTTCAGAAAAACGCAAAAAAATTACCAATAGTCTAGTGCCTAAAATAAAATGCGTTGCCACAAGCAGATGCTGTACCCTGCTGGGCTCTCACTGCTTGGAGTTCTGCTCCACGGGGGCTATGTCATTCTGGTGTGATGGACCATTCCTCAACACCTAGTCCTGGATGGAAGGGGAGGAGATATGTGACATAGACACCTATGTGTGTCGTTTCTGGGCTTTTTCTTTTTTTTCCTTTCTTTCTTTTTTTTTTTTTTGAGACAAGTTCTCACTCTGTCTTCCAGGCTGGTGTGCAGTGGCACCATCACAGCTCACCTCAGCCTTGACCTCCCAGGCTCAGGTGACCCTCCCACCTCAGCCTCCTGAATAGCTGGGATTATAGATGACACTGCCATGCCCGGCTAATTTTTCTATTTTTTGTAGAGACGGGGTTTTGAACACCTGGGCTCAAGCAATCCACCTGCCTCGGCCTCCCGAAGTGTTATGATTACAGGCATGAGCCACTGTGCCCAATCTTTGTTCATCAACACAGTCTTCCTATGGCTTACCATCCCTTGTTATAAAGATCTAAAACATAGTGGCAGTTTATCCACCAACACAGCTGTGATGCTTTTATTTCAGTATGCCAATTCATTATTTAATTTGAAGAATTAACTGTACATATACTGAGCTTTAGCTCTGTGCTGCATGCAGTACTAGACCCTAAGGAGAGGCTGCAGTGCTGTGTTGGCTCCTGGGACTTCCAATCAGGGAAAAGCATGGGTGGGGACCTAGGGCTGTCACTGAGAAGGCAGTTTTGCTGGAGACACAGGAGCAGCCAGGAGGGGAGGCTCAACTAAAAATGGCCCAAGAGGTTCTAGCTTGTTTTGTAATTTGTAAGCCACAGCCTTATCATCTGTTCAGCGCTAAGTGAAAGCACCTCTCCTGGGCTACAGTGTGCTGGCAACTAGGGCAACAGCAGGCGCCGAACACAGCCTCTGCATTGCAGGAGATTTTTTAAGGGATGGAAGATGGCTTTTCCCCAATCAAGATTGAGTTTTTGTTAAATGTGCTAGGCCATTCTGATACTATATGTGTTAGTCCATTCATGCTACTATAACAAAATACCACAGACTGGGTAATTTATAAACATCAGAAATGTATTTTCTCACAGTTCTAGTGACCAGGAAGTCCAACATAAAGGCACTTGCAGATTTGGTGTTTGGAGGGGGCCTGTTCAATTGATGGTGTCTTGTCATGGTAGCATCCTCACCCAGCGGGCAGGGGAGGGATGGAAAGGATGAACAGCTCCCTCCCATCTCTTTCCTAGGATCACTAAATCCCACTCATGAGGGCAGACCTCATGACTTAATCACCTCCTGAAGGCTTCACCTCTTAACACTATCACATTGTTGATTAAGTTTCAACGTACGAATTTCAGGGGGACACCAATATTCAGATCATAGCATTGTGCATCAGCACCAGTGAGCAGGGTGGACATACTCATGGAGTCTAGATGGTATAAACAACAAAAAAAAACCCTTCACAATGTGAACCCTCTGCTCTGACATCAAATGATCACAGAAAAATTCAGTTAAGCCATGTTTATCAACTGTCCATGAGGCAAGAAAAGCATTATATCCTGTAGTAATTTCAAAACGAATCATTTTTAACCAGAGCATCCTTTAACTGAAACCATGCAAAATCAACACAATGTAACATATCAGTAATTAACTATCAGCCATATGACTTGGACTAATAGTCTTAGTCTCATTTTTTATATTTATATAATTTTTCTGCCTGCATCATATTTCTTATAATATATAGCATATAAATATAAAAAATAAGTAGCATGTAAATATGAAAATTAAGTACAATCAATGTTAATTAATTACAATTAACCCATTCTCCTACTTACTAATGAAGTTAAATTTATGGGAGGTTACTTGCATTGAGTAATTATAATAGTAGAATCCATTTGTATACATGTATAAATTTTATACATTCTCTTAAGTAATTCATATTTTCATCCACCAGGTAGTCATGAGTGATATATTTTCCCAAGATTCTTAGAATGTATAAATTTTATACATTCTCTTAAGTAATTCATATTTTCATCCACCAGGTAGTCATGAGTGATATATTTTCCCAAGATTCTTAGTAGTTATTGGGCTTCAAGTCTATAAAATTAAAGTAAATGTTTAATTAAAATGAAAATACAGGCCCGGTGTGGTGGCTCACACCTGTGATACCAGCACTTTGGGAGGCCAAAGTGGGTGGATCACTTGAGGTTAGGAGTTTGAGACTAGCCTGGTCAATAGGGTAAAACCCCGTCTCTGCTAAAAATACAAAAATTAGTCAGGCTTGGTGGTGTACGTCTGTAGTCCCAGCTACTCGGGAGGCTGAGGCACAAGAATCACTTGAACCCAGAAGGTAGAGGCTGCAGTGAGCTGAGATTACACTACTGCACTCCAGCCTGAGTGAAAGAGCAAGATTCTACCTCAAAAAAAAAGATGAAAATATAACACATCACAACTTGTGAGAGACAGGTAAAGCAGTGCTAAAAGGAAAATGTATGGGATGAAATGCTCACATTAGAAAAGAGAAAAAATTCCTAAATCAATAATTAAGTTTCTACCCGAAGAAACTTGAAAAAGCAAAGCAAAATAAACCAAAAGCAATGGAAAGAAAAAATAGTAAAGATGAGAACAAAAATCAGTAAAATTGAAGACAAAAAATCACTCAAGAAAATCAATGAAACCAGAAGCTTATTGGTTCTTTGAAAAGATCGACAATTAAACACATAGCAGCACAAAGAAAGAAAAGAAAGAAGACATGAATTACTAAAATCAGTAATAAAACAGGAGCTATGATTACAGGTCCATCAGACATTAAAAGGAAAACAAAGGAATATTATCAGCAACTCTACGCACATAAATTTAACAAGTAAGAAGATGTCGATAAAGTCCTCAAAAAATGCAAACTACCTCAATTCACTCAATATGAAATAATTCACCTGAGAACTATTAAGAAAATTGGATTGATAATTTTTTTAAAACTCAAACTCAAGAAGAATACCAAACATTGAAAGAAGAATTAATTAGTATCCCTGAATCTCATCCAATAATTTCCCAACTCATTCTATGAAGTTATTATTATCCTGATACCAAAACCAAAGACAGTGAAAAAAATACAGGCCAATATTTTGCATGAATACTGCCACAAAATTTCTTTTAAAATATTGATAAAAGGAATACTTCAATATAGAAGAAGAATTGCATGCCAAGACCACAGGGAGTTTATTCCAGATATGCCAAAGTTGGCTTAGTTCTCAAACACTGATCAATAGAGTTTCCAGTCTGGCATGTAGAAGCTTGGAAGTTGCAACTCTATCCTAAAAACAAGTAAAACTCTAAACAAACTAAAAAATCAACAACTCTTCTTGGATCCCTCAGAGGTAACAGGACAAACTGTTACTCTCCAAATTGAAGAGATCTACAGGCAAATACAGAAAATCACAACTTACCTGAGCAGAAAGCTCCATGGCAACCAGTATTGGGTTAAGACAATGTAAACTGTAATTGAGGAAAACCTAACCAGTAACTGATGAATTGCTGGAAGCCTGCTGGACAAAATTGAAAGTAAAAAACTCCACGGGGATCCAGTCATAGGGTCACAGTTCCCACACTTTGAGTTTAACTGCCAGGAGCTCAACAAGGTTCTCACAGTGAATATTAGAGAAAAATTCGCTCATACTTCTTGCAGCGGGAGGGGAAAAGTAGCCATTTGAAACACTCCAGAGCATTGTGTTCTTCTCAGTTCTCAGGAGAACTGTTTAACCAGAACTTAACCTGCTAGGGTCTTACCAGAGCCTAACTGATCTGGGGGAAGAGAAATACCCAACTTTAGCCCACTATAGCCTTCCTGTACAACTATTATATATGCTTTATATATATGTGTGTGTGTGTGTGTATATATATGTGTGTGTATGTATATGTATGCTTTATACGTGTGTGTGTATATATGTATGCTTTATATATATGTGTGTATATATATACACAAACACACAGATATCATAAGCATACATAAATACATTGTTGCTATTATTATGAACTGTTATCTTTTAAATCAATTAAGAAAAAATCAAAGTTTTTTTTTTTTTTTTTTTTTTTTTTTAAAGCTTTACTTGTTCTTTCTGTGATGTTACTTATTTCTTTATTTAGATCTGGGTTTCTTACCCATATGATTTTCTTTCCTGCTAAAGAACTTTGAAATTTCTAGTGAGGCTGGTCTACTAACAATAAATCCTTCAATATTTGTTTGTCTGACAAAGTTTTTATTATTCCTTCACTTTTGAAAGATAATTCTGCAGGCTACAAAATTCTAGAGTGGTGATTTTTTTCTTACAACACATTACAGATGTATATACATACACACATATCATAAGCATACACACACATACACCCCCATATACATATAACCTATGTAAGCTTATGTATAACAGAAATGAATGATAGCAGTGGGACAATGGATAAAAAGAATTAGGTTTATTTTGTTATTGTAAGATACTCTCATTACCCACAAAGTGGTTTAGTGTTAGTTGAAAGCTGACTTATATTAGTTGTATCCTGTAAAGTCTAAGGCAACCCCTATAAAAAGTAAAAAAGGAAATATAGCATGTATGCTAAGAAAGAAGAAATCATAAAGAAAGAAGAATCATAAAGTGCTAAATTAAAACCACAAAAAGCGTAAAAAAGTCTAGGGCAACCCCTATAAAAAGTAAAAAACGAAATATAGCATGTATGCCAAGAAAGAAGAAATCATAAAGAAAGAATCATAAAGTGCTAAATTAAAACCACAAAAAGCATAAAAAAGTTGAAGACAAAAATAGGAACAAAGAACAAATGCAACAAATAGAAAATAGTGAGAAATATAGCAGATATTAATCAAACTATATTAATAGTCACTTTGAATATAAATGGGCTAAATACACCAAGAGACAGATTTTCAAAGGGGATCAAAAACAATACACCACTATTTGTTGTCTACAAGAAATCAGACACATAGACTATCTCCCCTGATCCACAAAAGATATTCCTACAACCCCCAATGGATCCCTGAAACTTTAGATAGTATTGAATCCTACACATACTATGTTTTCTCCTTATAATGGTGAGTAGCATACACACCAAGAATATACTGGACAAGGCGCTGATTTATGTACCAGGAAGGATGACATGAGATGGTGTGAATGTTCATCATGCTATTTAGAGCAGTGCAAAAAAAAATAAAGTTTAGGAGTTTTTTATTTCTGGAATTTTCCATTTAATATTTTTGGATTGCAGTTGACTATAGGTAACTGAAACCATGGAAAGCAAAACTATGGATAAAAAGGGACTACTGTATAGCTTCAAAGTAAATGGATCGATAAAGTTACACCATGTTAAGATTAATCAAAAGAAAGCAGAAGTAGCTATATTAATTTCTGGAAGAGCAGACTTCAGAACAAGGAAAGTTATCAGCCAGAGGGAGGTATTATGTAATGATAAATGAGTCAATTCTTCAGAAGACACACAGGTCTCCAATATGCATTTGCCTGAAAACAGTATCAAACACATGAGGCAAAATCTGATAGAACTGCAAGAAGAAACAGGTTAATCCACTTTTATACTTGGATATTTCCACACCCCTCTACCAGAAATGTATAGATTCGGGAAGCTGAAAAATCAGTAAGGACATAGTTGACCTGAAAAGTACCATGAGTCAAGTGGATATAATTAACATCTATTGACGTCAATCTATTGATGACATCATCTGTTGATGACTACTTCATCAACAATAGCATAATACACATTCTTCTCAAAATGATATGGAACCCTCACTAAGATAGACCACATTCTGGGTCATAAAATACCTTAACAAATTTTGAAAAATGGAAATCATACAATATCTGTTCTCAGACTACAAGGGAATTAAATGAGATATAAGTAATAGAAAGAGACTTGGAAAGTCCCCAAATACTTGAATGTTAAACAGCACACTTATAAATAACACATGGAGCCCAGAAGTCTCAAGAGAAGTTTAAAAATATTTTAAACTAAATAAAAATGAAAACCCCAATATGTGTGGGATAGAGTGAAAGCAGGACTTATAGGGACATTTGTAGTATTGAATGCATAAAGTAGAAAAGAAGAAATCTAAAACCAGTAATCTAAGCTTCCACCTTTAGAAACTAGAAAAAGAAGAGCAAATTAATTTCAAAGTAGGCTGAAGAAAAGAAATGGAGCAGTAATCAACTAATTTGAAAACAGGAAAACAATAGAGAAAACTGATTAAAACAAGAGCTTGTTCATTGAAAAGATTAATAAACGTTCTAAGTATCTCACCAAGCTAAAAACAAAAAAGAGGATGCAAATTGCTGATATAAGAAATAAAAGAGAGGACATCATTACAGATGCCATGGACATTAAAGGGATAATTTAGAAAATACTACAAACAACCCTATTCCTGCAAGTTTAATAATCTAGATGAAATGAACCAATTCCTTGAAAGACACAATCTGCCAACGCTCACACAAAATGAAATAGATACTCCAAATAGGTCTACATATATAAAAGAGATATAATCAATAATTATCATCCTTCCAAAACAGGAAGCACCAGGCCCAGATGGGATCACTGGTGAATTATACCAAACATTTAAGAAAGAAATGATATCAATATTTTACAGTTTCTTTCAGCGTTACCCTATTACCAAACCAGACATAGACACTACAAGAAAGGAAAACTAAAGACCAATATTTCTTAAGAAAATAGATACAAAAATCCTCAACAAACTATTAGCAAATTGAACCCAACAATGTGTAAGAATAATTATATATCACAACTACATGGGATTTATCCCAGGTATGCCATAATTCATCACATCAGCAGGCTAAAGAAGAAAAATCACATGATGATATCAGTAGATGTAGAAAAAAAGACCTGACAAAATCCAACACCCTTTTATGATAAGGTAAACTAGGAATAGCAGAGAACTTCATCAACTTGATAAAGACTATTTACAAAAATCCTACAACATCGTACTTACTGTTGAGAAACTCAAAGCTTTCCCACCAGGATTAGGAACAAAATAAGGATATCTCCTCTCATCATTTCCTTTCAACATCATAGTGAAGTCCCAACTACTGCAATAAGACAAGAAAAAGAAATAAAACATACACTGATAGGGAAGGAAGAAATAAAACTGTCTTTGTTTGCAGATGACTTGATGGTCTGTGTAGAAAATCCAAAACAATCAAGAAAAAAAACTTCAGGAACTAATAAGCAAGATTGCAATGTACAAGGTTAATAGACAAAATTCAATCATTTTCCTATATACTAGCAAATGACAACTGTAATTTGAAATTAAATACATAATGCACTTATATTACTATCCCCAAAATGAAATATTTAGGTATAAAATTAGCAAAATATACATAAGATCTATATGAGGAAAACTATAAAATTCTGATATAAAAAAAAATCATAGAACTATACAAATAGAGAGTGTTTCAAGTTCATGGACAGAAAGACTCAGCATGATCAAGATCTGTTGTTGAGCAATAGATTCAACACAATCCCAAACAAAATCCCAGGAAGCAATTTTGTAGATATCAAAACTGATCCTTTTTTATCTGGAGGGGCAAAAGACGTAGAATAGCCAACACAATATTGAAAGAGAAAAACATAGCTGAACTTAATATAAAGCAACAGTAATCAAGACAGTATTGTACTGGCCAAAGAATAGACACATTGATCAATGGAACAGAATAGAGAGCCCAGAAATAGACTCAGATAAATATCATGAACACTGTTTGCTAACAGAGTAAACATAATACAATGGAGCAATGATAGTTTTTTCAACGAATGTTACTGGAACAACTGAGCATCCACATGTGAAAAAGTAAATCTAGACATAGACTTTACACCCTTCATAAAAATTAACTCAAAATAGATTATATACCTACATATAAATCACAGAACCATAAAACTCATAGAAGATAACACGGGAGAAAGTTTAGATAGCTTTGGGTTTGGTGATGAATTTTTAGATACAACATCAGTAACACAAATAATAAAGAAAGAATTGATGGGCTGGCCTCCATTAAAATTAAAAATGTTTGCTCTCTGAAAGATGTTGTGAAAAGAATGAAAGGCAAACCACAGACTGGAAGAAAACATTTGCAAAACACATATGAAAAAACTGTTGTCCTAAATATACAAACAATTTTCGAATAGAATAAAGAGGGAAGAATCATTCCACTTCATTTAAAATGTATTGTGAAGACAACAGACACATAGATCAGTGGAACGGGGGAACACAGAAACAGACCCGCAACAGTATAGCAAATTTATTTTTGACAAAGGTGCAAAAGTAACTCAATGAAAGGATAGTTTTTGTTTGTTTGTTTGTTTGTTTTAACAAATGACACTGTAACAATTGGATATCCATAGACAAAAAAAAAAAAAAAAAAGAATCTCAAACCTAAACTTAACACCCTATGAAAAATTATCTCAGAATGGATCATAGATTTAAATGTAAACCATGAAAGTATAACATTCTTATAAAATAACAAGAGAAAAAGTTTAGGACGTACAGCTTCTTGATGAGTTGTTAGGACATCAAAAGCATGATCCATAAGATAGAAAATTGATGCATTTGACCTCATTGAAATATAAAATTTTTCCTTTGAAATATAAAAGTTTTATTTCATCAAAGACCCCTTTAAGATGATAGAAAGCTACAAGCTCAGATAAAATATTTGTAAACCACATATCTGATAAAGGAACAGTACCTGGAACATATAAGGAACACAACATTCAACAATGAAAACACCAAACAATTCAATTAGAAAATAGGCAAAATACATGAAGAGTCCTTTCACAGATGAGGGTATAAAATGGCAAACACATGAAAAGATGATCATCACTTGCCACTAGGGAAATACAAATTAAAACTTGAGATATCACTATACATCAATATAATGGCTAAAACAAAAACTTGTGACAAGATCAAATGCTGGTAAAGATGTGAGTAAACTGGATTAGTGGTTGGACTGTAAATTTTATAGACATTCTGGAAAACAGTTTGGTAGTTTCTTATAAAACTAAATACACAGTTACCACACAATCTGGCAATTCTGGTAGTTATGTGTATTTCTCCTATGCTTTCAATTAGGAGAAAGACTATGTTCACAGAAAATATTCAACGTTATTTATAACAGCTCAAAACTGGAAAAAAAAATGCCACTCAGCTGTTAAATTATTAAACTGTGGTACATCCATACCACGGAATTCAACTTACCTGTTAAAAGGAATGAACTATTGATACTCACCACAACTTGGATAGATCTCAAAGGCTTTATGCTGAGTTTTAAAAGCCAATCCCAAAGCCCACTTTTGATACTATATGATTCCACTTATATAGTATTCTTTTAATAATAAAAGAGTAGATATGGAGAATATTATCAGCCCTGAGGGATTAAAGATGGTGGGGCAAGAGAAGATGCAGTGTGACTATATAGGGTGGCAGAAGGAGGTCTTTGTGGTGATGGAACAATTCTGTGTCTTGATTAGGTGGTGATTACACAAAGTTGTATATACAATCAAATAACATAGATTTTTTGCACCTATTATTGAAGCGGCTACCATTGTCTGGGGTACATACCCGGGGTTTGTGGTCTCGCTCCAGGAAAATTTAGGACAGGGACACACACAAGGAGTTTAGGAGCGGAGGTTTAATAGGCAGAAGAAAGAAAAAGGAGAACAGCTCTCTCTCTAGTGAGAGAGAAGGGACTTCTGAAAGGAAAGACTGGCTGGTGGCAGATGCGCTGGATTTTATACTCCGCCTTAAGGAGGCAGTGTCTCATTTATGTAGGTCTCACAGATTGGTTCGATCAGATGTGACGTTTACATAGCATGGGGGAAGGCTGGTTGCCCCCCCAATCTTATTTTGTAAATGAACTCTCCCCTTGGCGGTTGCCATCTTGTCTGCTCCTTACTATACACGTGGCTGGCAGAGTAGGGAAGATGGAGCTGCCATCTTGAACATGTCTAGTCCATAGTTCCTGCTGGTATTCTCTCTTATAAGCTCCCAGCTTGTTTGTCTATGTCTGCAGTGCGACTTTACGGGCTGCTCTTCCTTAGAAAATGATTTGAGGCTGGTTTGCATTAAAAGGAAAAGCTTTACCGAGGACTCCCATACCCTATCTGCCTAAGTGATTTATTCTTCACTGCTATATCATTCTATAATCATGTAAGCTGTAACTTTGGGAAAACTGAGTGAAGGGTGCATAGGACCTCCTACTCCCTTCGCAACTTCCAGGTTTGATTTCAAAATAAAACAAATTTTTAAAAAGTAGTATGTTTTTATAAAGAAAATAAATGCACATGCATGTAGGTACACATGTTCAGAGGGACTTGGTTGAAAGAATCTCACAATTTGATTATTAGGAATGCTGCTTATAGGACAAAGGCTTTAAAAATTTCAGGAATTAAAATCTGTTGTAAAAATCCAAATTTACATTTTGGTTAAATTTTCATAACTTACCACTTTTATGTGGTTTTGATTCAAAAAGAATTTACCTACTACAAGAGCAGTAACTTTACATCATAACTAAATATTTGAAGCAGGAAAAAATAGCAACATAGCATACATTAATTTTTTTTTTTTTTTTTTGAGATGGAGTCTCACTCTGTCACCCAGGTTGGAGTGCAGTGGCACAATCTCAGCTCACTGCAACCTCCGCTCCCTGGGATCAAGCGATTCGCCTGCCTCAGCCTCCCAAGTAGCTTGGATTATAGGCACCTGCCACTGCACTTGGCTAATTTTTGTATTTTTAGTAGAGATGGGATTTCACCATCTTGGCCAAGCTGGTCTTGAACTTCTGACCTCGTGATCCACCCACCTCAGCCTCTCAAAGTGCTGGGATTACAGGCGTGAGCCATCGTGCCAGGCTGGCATATATTAATTCTAATTGTTATCTGAATAATCCCCTCCTTAAGCTAAAAATCACTTTAGATGAAGAAAGCTTATTTTAGGAATTTTTAAGGGTCCACATTTACACAGCTTATTTGAAACACAAATTGACCTTCCATCACCTCAATTGTACTGTGTTAAGACAGAAGCAGCGTATTCAACATGGGCAGTTCTATGATGTATTAGAAAAAGGGGTGTAAAAGATAGTACTTATCATGAGAGTAAATGATAGCTATGGAAAGGGACCATTCATCACTCAGCCATCTCCACCACAGCAGCCACTGCTACAGCAGTGCCACTGCTTTTACTCACGCTGTGAAACAACCAGGACAATAGTTCTTCAAAGTCATCAGGGACTAAATAAACAAAAAGGAAGCAAATTTTGGTAAATATTCATTTTTTACATTCGAAACATAGCATGTCCTCAAGTTTACATTCCCTCTTAGAATTTCATTGATAATATATTTTAATTTGAGGTAAACCTTAATTTCTGTCATTTAAAAAAGGGTTTTGTTTGTGTGCATTGTACTTTGTGTTTTTGTAAACTACAATACAATAGAAAACTCTACAATGAGAGAATTACTGTCTAATGGAGATGTCAGAGGTGTTTGAACCAGAGCCACTCCATCTTGAATAGGGGCTGGGTAAAATGAGGCTGAGACCTACTGGGCTGCATTCCCAGATGGTTAAGGCATTCTAAGTCACGATGAGATGGGACGTTGGCACAAGAAACAGGTCGGCGCAAGAAACAGGTCATAAAGACCTTGCTGATAAAGCAGGCTGCAGTAAAGAAGCCAGCTAAAACCCACCAAAACCAAGATGGCCATGAGAGTGACCGCTAGTCATCCTCACTGCTACACTCCCACCAGCACTATGACAGTTTACAAATGCCATGTCAACATCAGGAAGTTACCTTATATGGTCTAAAACGGGGAGGAACCCTCTGTTCTGGGAATTGCCCACCCCTTTCCCAGAAAACTCATAAATAATTGACCCCTTGTTTAGCATATAATCAAGAAATAACCATAAAAATGGGCAGCCAGCAGCCCTTGGGGCTGCTTTGTCTAAGTGGAGTAGCCATTCTTTATGTCACTGGCATCTGTGTGAAGAGACCACCAAACAGGCTTTGTGTGAGCAACAAGGCTGTTTATTTCACCTGGGTGCAGGTGGGCTGAGTCCGAAAAGACAGTCAGCAAAGGGAGATAGGGGTGGGGCTGTTTTATAGGATTTGGGTAGGTAAAGGAAAATTACAGTCAAAGGGGGTTGTTCTCTGGCTGGCAGGGGTGGGGGTCACAAGGTGCTCAGTGGGGGAGCTTTTGAGCCAGAAAAAGGAATTTCACGAGGTAATGTCATCAGTTAGGGCAGGAACAGGCCATTTTCACTTCTTTTGTAGTGGAATGTCATCAGTTAAGGCAGGAACTTGCCATATGGATGTGTATGTGCACATCACGGGGGATATGATGGCTTAGCTTTGTCTTAGAGGCCTGTCACTTTATTCCTTCACTTTCTTAATAAACTTGCTTTCACTTTACTCTATGGACTCACCCTAAATTCCTTCTTGCATAAGATCCAAAAACCCTCACTTGGGGTGTGGATCAGGACCCCTTTCCAGTAACAGGGTAACTAGTTAAAATAATAATAAGGACAAAAAATTCAAAAAAGAACAAAGAGCTAAAGAATATAGTAAATATTAACTGTCAAAAAAAATTTAATAAATCATACTATCATAAAATTCTTATCAAGAAGAATTTTTTTTTTAATCACAGCCATGGGGGACAAACATCTGAAGTCCAGATGCTTGTGTCGCCTTCACCCCAAGTTTAGTTTGGATGTTGTGACTGAAGCAAGGGAAACCAGAATCAATGTTTCTTCTCATTAGTCATTTAGCAACGATAAAGAGATAAATCTCTATATAACTATATTTGAAAGTGTATAAAACCAACTTTCTTATGTGAAACAGCTTGTAAATTGTTGCTTTCTGCCTCTAGGATTGTGTGTTTTAAATCATTTTAACACTTGATGTTTTCGTTGGCTTTTCGTTTTTCCATATGAATATAGGCTTTAGTAATAAATTCCAATAATTTTTATATCTCTTTCTTGCCTGAAGCATATGATTTAAAAAAAGTGCTAAGCATTTATATGTTTCCTAAATGCAGGAGGACCAGTTTCAATTGACCCATCAATAGAGTCCATGTTGAATAAACAACGGTGAACGCACACAATGGAGTCATAAAGAACAAGTACTGAGTCTGTGTATGGATGTGGAGTAATAAGCTGGGACATGCTTTTAGGTGAAAAAAAGCAAAGTACATAGCATTAAGAAGTATGTTACCTTTTGTGAAAGAAAAATGAGGAAATAATTTGCTTATTCTTTTTTTTTTCTTTTGAGACGGAATCTCGCTCTGTCACCCAGGCTGGAGTGCAGTGGCCGGATCACAGCTCACTGCAAGCTCCGCCTCTCGGGTTTACGCCATTCTCCTGCCTCAGCCTCCCAAGTAGCTGGGACTACGGGCGCCCGCCACCTCGCCCAGCTAGTTTTTTGTATTTTTTAGTAGAGACGGTGTTTCACCGTGTTAGCCAGGATGGTCTCGATCTCCTGACCTCGTGATCCGCTCATCTCCGCCTCCCAAAGTGCTGGGATTACAGGCTTGAGCCACCGCGCCCGGCCAATTTGCTTATTCTTTAAAAAAGTTACACTAGAAGGATAAATTAGAAATCACTGAAAATGATCGACATAATGGCTGGAGGTGGGAGGTAACAGAGGAAGTGGAGAGGATAAATGGGAACAGATGGACTTAATTCTGTTTGCCCGTGATAATACAACCACACAGAGAAGAGATAAGTGACTTTTGAGCAAAATATGTTGACTATAAGAAGTGCAAAATATATATTACTAGGAATGACATTTGCATTGTAATTTTTAAATTACATAATAGTAGGATAAAAATAGAATATATTAAGGATTTTAATAAACAAGAGTCTGTCAACAAAGAGAGTCAAACTCTGTAAAATATTTAAAGAGATTTATTCGGAGCCAAATATGAGTGACCATGGTCCATGACACAGTCCCAGGAGAGTCTAAGAATGTGTGCCCAAGGTGATTGGGACACAGCTTGGCTTTATACATTTTAGGGAGACATAAGACATCAATCAATACATGTAATGTATATATTGGTTTGGTCCTGAAAGGCGGGACTACTCAAAACTAAGGGTGGAGATGGGGGCCACTTCCTAGTCATACGTGTATTCAAAGATGTTCTGATTGACAATTGCTTGAAAGAGCTATTATATAAAGACCTGGAATCAATAGAAAGGAATGTCTGGGTTAAGATAAGTGGTTGTGGAGATCATAGTTTTGTCATGCAGGTGAAGCCTCCAGTAGCAGGCTTCAGTGCTCTTAGCAGACCTATAAAGGTGCCAGACTCTTCATTAATTCTTTCCTGGATGAGGGAAAAGACCTGGAAAGGGAAGGGGATTCTCTACGGATTTTCCCCACAAAAGACAGCCTCTCAGGGCCATTTCAAAATATGTCAAAGAAATATATTTTGGAATAAAATACATCTATTTCTTTCAGGGACCACTGTCTGTCATGTGATGCCACTACTAGAGTCAAGCTGGAATTTGGTGTCTTATTGCTACAAAAAGTCTGTTTTGTCAGTTTTAAGATCTCTATTTTAATGGTAAAGCTGGTCAGCTGTGCCTGAATTCCAAAAGGAGGAGGTTATAATGAGGCATGTCCAATGCCTAAACCTCATCATGATCTGAGATAGGTTTTCAGGCTAACTTTGGAATGCCCTTGTCCACAAGGAGGGGTCCATTCAATTGGTGAGGGACTTAGAATTTTATTTTTGATTTACAAGACTTAGTGTAAAATGAGATATATAATTAAAATCTAAATACAATAGGATGAGCAAAATAAGTAAATACATTAAATTTAAAGTGTTTCATTGTATGAGAAAAGCTACACAGACACAAATCTAAGAGGAAAATTTTTGAATTATAATTAATATGAATTTATAATTTTTAAAAATGTATGCATATGTGTTTTTATGTGTTCCTATCTGTGCCCCCCAGGAAGGCCTAGAAGTGCCACCCCAGTATACTACATGTGATAACCAGGTCTTTGTTCTAAATATATGCTCCACCAAAAGGAAGAGAGAAGGTTAATTACAGATATGGGCAAGATGAGCTGAAGATATCTTCTTAGTTTAGAAATGAAAGAGGCTTTTAACGATTAAAGGAGTGTGGCAAAAAGACATGAGAGTTAGCTTGATGTCCAGATCTCCCATTAGCCAAATTTTGGACAATTTAAACATCAAAAAGAATAAAGACTTCAGTGTGTTGCAAAAGACTGAAAAATAAAGATTTTATATTCTACAGTAAAATGCAAAATGAAGAGTTAACTTTAGAATGATAAAAGCTCATTACAAGTGACTATTGCCCTGACATAGAAAGACTAATTCAGGTAAAGACTTTTGCTAGCATTTGTAGAACAACAGGATAGGTGAAATATAATTATCCAGTTTAGCCCTCATGAGGCCCTGTGAGGTCTTATTATTCCCATTAAGGCACACGATAATTAATTTAATCAGTCCCAGATCACATAACTATTAAGTACCAGATTTTTAATCCAGATTTGTCTGGAGATGAGACCTGACAGTATCTGTATCTAATAATACAGGCCTTCTGGGCAATTATGGTGTGGCTTCTCTGTGCAAAGCACACTGACAGATATTAGGGTGAAATAAAAGCAGATTGTATTTTCAAATTTACCTCTGCAAAAAAAGACGATACAGAAAAGAAGGCATGCCAAAGAGAGCTCGAGCCAAATGTGACTAATTAGGGAAATTTTTACAACCTAGGCACCATCCGAATGGTCACTGTGGCACTGTTGGCCTTATGGACTAAGGAAAATGCATTGCAGAGCAAGGAAGGCAGCAAAGTGTGGAGGCCAGTTGTGTGGGGTGTGGTGGAGTGCAGAGAGGACTATAATATCCTTTTGGGGCCACTGGGTGGGGAGGGGTCTTGAATTTAAAGTCTTACAATTCACCAAAACTAATGGATATGTGACACTGGGCTCAGACATCATAAATCTGGTGTTTTCAGGTAATGCACATACTGGCCCCCTGGAATCACGGGACTGGCGCTCAAGCAAGAAAGTACAATTGGAACTATAATTTGGGAGTCATTGGCAGATGAATGATTATTGGGTTCTCTGAAAGAGAAGAGTTCAAGGGCAGAATCTTAGGACAGTGTCTGAGCAGGGGACAAGAAGAAAAGAAAGTTCAGGCCTGGGTGTGGCAACTCATTCCTGTAATCCCAGCACTATGGGAGGCCAAGGCGGGAGGATCTCTTGAGCCCAGGAGTTTGAGACCAGCCTGGGCAACATAGAAAGACCTCATATCTCCAAAAAAAAATTTTTTTTTTAAAGTTAGTCAGGTGTGGTGGTGTGCTCCTCTGATCGGAGCTACTCGGGAGGCTAAGGTGGGAGGGTCCCTTGGGCCCAGGAGGTTGAAGCAGCTACAGTGAGCCGTGATCATGCCACTGCACTCCGGCCTGGGTGACAGAGCAAGACCCTGTCTCAAACACAAAACAAACAAAAAAGAAAACAGAATTCAAGGAGGGAGAAGGGGGCACATGCGAGCAGGGAGCCATGTGCAGAGCTGGGCATCCAGAGGCGCAGGCCCTCCACCTCCTGGGCGAACTTGAAAGCCAGCACCACAGAACATGAGCTATTGTGCTTAGAATTATTCAAAGGCCAGCTGTTATTCTGGAGTTTGCTGGATTAATTCATTTTTTAAAATTTTGCAGATGGACCTTTTTCATCTCTTTGATGACTTCACACATTATAATTGAACACATTTTAGTTGTGAGCACATTATCAAAGATATTAGAAGCAAAGAAGGGAGGAGAATGAGAATTTTGCAAACTGCTGAGACAGAAGTTGAGGGCCAGGATGCAGTAATTACCAGTGTTTGAATTTTGGAGGGAGGTGTAGAAGTAGAGCAGTTGCTCATAGTTGAATGAGGTCTGTAGGTATAAACCATAATAGAAAGCCATCAATTTTTAAAAAATAATGTGTTTTAACTAACATTGGAACTCTTTCTGATAGCCATCTCTCCATGTCCTTGATCTTAACATAAAGTGCAGATGTGACACATTTGTTGGCTGATATATTATGGCTGATATAGAATTGATTGAGAATTACAGAGATCCTCGATTCTCATGGAAGATTGTGAAAGATACACTCCTGCAGCACACTGAGATCGTGCTTCTCAAAGCGTATCCCCAAACAAGCCGCATCCACATCACCTGAGAACTTATCAAAGCAAATTCTCAGGCCCCAACCCAAACCTAGTGAGTCACAAACTCTGCAAACAGTGTTTTCAACAGCCCTCCAGGCCATTGCAATGTATGGGAAAGTTTGAAAAGCTGCCCTGGGAGGCCTGGAAAGTACACTGAATTTATGTCACTTCAAGCAGTTTGCTTGTTTTAGGATTATCTCTGCCGAAAGTGTCCTGAAGAAGACTGGTTCTTTGAAGGTCTTAGTTATGCTTTTTCTGTGATTATTTAGAATTAATTAAATCAAATGGTTGCAGATTTTAGCCCCCAAATGGAATAGTTAATGAAAGTCACAGTGTTGTCTCTTACAAACATTTTAAATGGGCTGGGCGCAGTGGCTCACACCTGTAATCCCAGCACTTTGGGAGGCCAAGGCGGGCAGATCACGAGGTCAAGAGATGGAGATCATCCTGGCCAACATGGTGAAACCCAATCTCTACTAAAAATACGAAAATTAGCTGGGCATGGTGGCATGCTCCTGTAGTCCCAGCTACTCTGGAGGCTGCGGCAGGAGAATCGCTTGAACCCGGGAGGCGGAGGTTGCAGTGAGCCGAGATCGCGCCACTGCACTCCAGCCTGGTGACAGAGCAAGACTCTATTTCAAAAAAAAAAAAAAAATTAAATGACATTGGTTTCATTTCAGAACAAAAGTAGAGTACTTCACATTACTGAAACTATAACTTTGCCACTGTCCTTCATAAAAGAAACTGAATAAAATACGTGCCATTGGCCGGGTGCAGTGGCTCACGCCTGTAATCCCAGAACTTTGGGAAGCCGAGGTGGGTGGATCACCTGAAGTCAGGAGTTCAAGATCAGCCTGGCCAACATTGGTAAACCCCATTTCTACAAAAAATACAAAAATTAGCTGGGTATGGTGGCATGCCCCTGTAATCCTAGCTACTTGAATGGCTGAGGCAGGAGAATTGCCTGAATCTGAGAGGCGGAAGTTGCAGTAAGCCGAGATCGTGCCATTGCACTCCAGCCTGGGTGACAGAGCAAGACTCTGTCTCACAAACAAATATATACATATACACACACACACACACACACACACACACACACACATGCTGTAATGCTTAATACCTAACTATGTACATTATATATTTATGCACACATATAGCATAAAACATTTTTTCTGCATTTCAGGTCCAAACTGCTTTGCAGAAACCGCGGTGATCCCTGCTGGCAGAGAAGTGAAGACTGACGAGTGCACCATATGCCACTGTACTTACGAAGAAGGCACATGGAGAATCGAGCGGCAGGCCATGTGCACAAGACATGAATGCAGGCAAATGTAGACGCTCCCCAGAACACAAACTCTTGACTTTTTCTAGAACATTTTACTGATGTGAACATTCTAGATGACTCTGGGAAATATCAGTCAAAGGAGAAGACTTATGATGAGGAATAATGGAAAATTGTTGGTACTTTTCCTTTTCTTGATAACAGTTACTACAACAGAAGGAAATGGATATATTTCAAAACATCAACAAGAACTTTGGGCATAAAATCCCTCTCTAAATAAATGTGCTATTTTCACAGTAAGTACACAAAAGTACACTATTATATATTAAATGTATTTCTATAATCCCTCCATTAGAGAGCTTATATAAGTGTTTTCTATAGATGCAGATTAAAAATGCTGTGTTGTCAACCGTCCTCACTGTGTACCTGCATATCTTTTTCAGTTCTGATTCCATCATCTGGGAATGTTCCCCCTGCACATTTTCACAGGGCAGTCACCCATGAATGGATCATAAGATATTAGGACCAATTTCCACTGAAACCCTGTTTAAATTCTATTTAATTACAGACATATCTCTAATGTTGATGTCTACTTCACATAAATATATTTCCTTCTTATAATAATATACTGCTTTTATCTGCTTCATTCTCAATCACTTGTGAAATGCAGGTATAAAGATCACTAACTCACACTTTCTCAGTTCTTTAACCTCCTGTATTGTAGACCATAGGTAAGCACATACATATATTTCGTTCTTATTTACATTATTTTTCTCTTCTAAGCATAACTTTAATTCATTCCCTAAACTGAGGAATAAAGTAGGCTGGAAAATTTGCATTACTGTTCCATCAAGCTGAAGCAGACAACAAAATAGGGGAGGACTGAGTCCTTCAATTCTCCTAGGAGAGTTAAGGAAAATCAAACTCCTAAGCAAGTTCATATACCTGAAATCTAAATGTGCTACAGATATCTCAGCTCTCAATTCAGTGGAATCATATTCATCATCAGACTGAGTCATCTATTCTCCATAAACTACACAGTAAAATCTTGACTGATAACCTTGAATCAGCCACCCTTTACTAGCAGAGTGAGAAAGCAGTTATTCTGTTAAAACAAAGCTGAAGACCAAGTGTACTCCACAACTTTCCTATAGCTATAATTCCAAACCAACTTCTTTTCTCTTCATTTGAACAGAGAACATGAAAAGCCACTGCAAAGTCCCGCTAGTCTAATCAATGCATAATAGAAAATAGTTTTACCTTTATCAATCATATCAGCATGTAGTGTGTTGATGAAAGAGGTAATTGGAGTCTTAATAGGTGTAGGATAAAAAAAGCAAAACTATAATCACTATTTATGTCTTTAAAGGATTAAAATATATACAATCATTGTTTGAAGCCTCTAAAGATATTTTTTATATTTTTGTTTATTCTAAAATTTTGCATTAAGAACCTATTAGGTACAAAGCATTTGTGATGACAACAAGGGAATAAGGCTTGATTTCTTGCCTTCTTGGACTTTTGGTCTCTGGCATAAGAAGTATATGAAGTTATAATGTATTGTGTTAGAAGCCAAACTAGAGACCAGCAAATGGAGATTAGAAAGCCTTCCTAATGAGAAGATGGAGAACATGAAAAAATCATTATATAAAAAATAATTCAATCATTAAAGATTGAATAATATTCAAGAAAAATGGATACACCTATCATAGTTGAAAAATTAAACTATTGTGGACTTTAGTAAATATAAAGATGCCACGGACTGAGTCATCAAAACATTACATATAGTCATTTTTATCTTGTTCATAAAGAACACCTTGAGCCAAAGGGACTACCAGTACATAGATTTCATGAAAATACTCAGGGGAATTATTAGCTAATTGCTCTCAGGTGTAATCAGCTTTCCAAAATTTAACCTTTGTATTCAAGAGTGGTAGACATTGGCCATCCCTCCTTTATTCAAGGATGGATTGTTTGAGACACAGTTATTTATAGTTGTCGCTTTGCTAATAAATGGCCCTAGCCCCCATGGGTAGGTGGGCCATTAGTAACCTCTTCTCTCTCCATCAGGCATGATGCAATTAGAGACTCAATCCATGCAGCTCAAAGTCTTCCTGTTTCCCTTAATAATAATTCCTGCCAGAACGGATGATGAGCTCTGAAATAATTGCAGTGGTGTTTTCAATGCTGTGAGAATTTCAGAAAACCTAGTATTTTGTTGCATATAGAGAATGAACCCAATATCATCTTGGGAAATTAACTGACTCACTTGCTCTAAACTTAGTTTGACCTGCAGGGTCACAGGCACACACTCCTCAGCACTAAAACTCAGTGGTTGTTATTACACCAAAGTAACTCCCCTCCCCATCTCTGATTTCAACCCCCTCATTCCTCTCTCCTCATAGAAATAATACATAAACCAACCCACGGAAGAACTTGAATTTATGACACTGCACATACTCATGAATAACAATGGCATTATTTGCAATTTTGTCCAAGATCAACTTCTTCTTGCAGTTAGACTTTCACAAATATATAGCTATCTCAGATTGACATTCTATTTTCCTCCCCTCTGTTGTCAGAGAACTCTTTGCTGAGATGATCAACAACAAACTGTTCTATTCAGTAAACATCATAACTTCAATAACTGCCCAATAAAAAAGGAAAGTATAAGTCACTCAATTTCAAAATAATAGTGTTTGGAGATAGCACAGAAAAGGCGGCCTCAGAATTCAAGTATAGAAGTTCTGGAAAAGCCATAATCATTAAAATTCAAATAGGCCTGCTCTATAAGTACCTAATAATTGTTAAATGATTTGTTCAACTTAATAAACTAAACCATGCTTACAAATGTATTAATGAATTTATTTCAAATTTTCAACCTATATTTAGATCTGAAAGTATAAAGCTACTTATGTAAGCAATAGAATGATTCTGGAAATTATCTGGTGTCTTAGAGGTTTTCAAGTTAAATTCATTCTTTCAGTGATATGATATTTACTTGTTGGGTGGATTAACAATACTTTTTATTGACATTTCCCAGAAGTCTTGAGAAAACTCATTTCAAAAACTTGTATTTCATCCCTGCATGCAACAAGTATTAGATGCACTCCAGTCTGGGCAAGTCCTGCTACAATGTTGCTGCTAGTGCAGATGGAAAGGCACAGTATCTTTGACATCAAGGGGTCTGTAAGCCTTGAAACTAATTTAGGTTTGATTATAATACTTCTAATCTTTTGATACTTAGAATTTCATCGTCTGCTTTGTGCAGTAAAACATGCTGAGAAGAGTTCTCATAAAGTTTTAAGTTTGTAACATCAATAATATGTTTAATAAACTCTCCTCCCTACTTCTCCAACATAAATGTTGCATTTATATAAGGTTAAAAGTCCTAAAAAATCAGAAAATTTAGATGTTTAATTTTTGTTTTTATTTTAAGCAGTGAAATGGGTTTTTAAATGTATACATTATCTGAAACTTACTATTTCAAACAAGCATTGTTGGAAACTAAATCCATTATTTTAAATGTGGACTATTTAAACATGTAGAAAGCAAAATTATGGACATAAACTATGATTTTAAAAATATTAACAATTTGCTAAATTTGTTTCAATGGGCAAGAGATCAATCCTACTTTTCATTATTCTTTTTAATATCATATTTTTCCCCAACATAATGTAATAAGAAAAGAGTAGTATCAGATGTACAAATAAGCACCATTGGTAAAAACATACATGCTTCTTTGGCCAACATAATTTGTAACTTTCTTACTGAACCTACTTACCTACTATATTTTTTCCCTCACTATTAGCATCTGATGGTTGATAGTCAGTAACTCTTCTGAAGAATTAGATTAAGAGAGAACAATTTACTTATTCAGGAATAAGTGCATTTTTACAGCACATATTTTTCACAATCCAGCTGCAACTTCCAAAGATCAGGTTCTCATTGCTCCATAGCACAGTTTAAATAGCCTACTTATATCATATCCTCACTCTACACCAACCACTTCAGTCTATTATTTTAGTTTTCTAAATGTAGATCTAGTTTTCAACTGAATTCTTTATTTTGAGGATCACAATCACACACAAAATAACATCCAAACTCCTCAACATGGAAGACTGGTGTCTTCACAATTAGATCATGGACTACACCATGACCCAGGCCCCTGTGGCTGGTGAGACTTCTGGGCCCTGGGTACCACTCTAAACATGGTCTCTACTATCTCAGATCCTGCCCTGAGTGTCCTTTGCAGCACGTTGAGATATTACCCATTTTCAATGTCCAATTCAAGTGCCATTGCTGGTAAGAAGACTTCTGTAGTTCTTATCGGAAGAATTGTCATTCTATGTCCCAGTAATATAGTACTAATTTGGTTTCTTATTTTAATATATCATTTATAAATCATACCATAGTTTGCATAATAGTTAATTTTATGCCTGCTTCTATTATTTACAAATCCCTTTAGTTTGGGCTGTGAGACATTCAATCCCCAAAACATCACCCAATTATCTATATGTTAAAGGCTTGTTGAATTGTATTCAATCTATTAGTTCAGAGTTATTTGCTATTCTTGTTTAAGGACAATGTATATATTAAAGAGCAACTAAAAGCTCCCATTACTGTTTGCCAACCCAGTTGTCTTTTGATTTCTCTGTCAATTTGCAAGTATCAAATATCTAAGTCACAGAACCCAGAGACACACCAAATACCCCATGGTAGTTTTAGGATGAACTCTAACAGCTATTGGCTATTTCTGGTGCAAGTCAGAAAAAAAATTGCTTTTAGTGCGAAATTTTTGATGCTGAAGAAAGTTTATTGTATTGAAGAGACACTGGCCCTTTATGAAAAAGGAGGTCAAGTTTACAGTTTTGATACTTATTTACTTTCTTATTTCTAATTTTTGGAAAACAATTTTCTTAGACTTTCATTTGTGGTATTGAGTATTTCTGCGTGTTTTAATCTTTCTACATAACGTAATTAAACACCTCAGTAGGTATCTAGTGAACTGATAAAATAATGAGCTGAGTCATTTGTACAGAAATATAGTAGCTTCCATAACCTGAATGATAACTATTTAAAAATGATGATTGTTGAAATTTTACTAGTGTCAAATTTCACTTTAAATTTTGCAAAGCACCTGCTGTTCTAGCCTTAACATAAAAATTTAGAAACTAACTCCAATGCCTAATTTTTAAATGAATAAATCCCACTGAATATTAAGTGACACTGACAATCACCCTGAAAAGTATTCAGCCAAAGTTTCAATAGAATTAGGAAACTGACATGAAAATGTGCTCTCAGTGCTTGGCCCATGAGCAGTTTATGATTTAAGACGTGCATACTGTTTAACTCTTTCCTTCAAAGGTAGAAAAGTACATAAAGCCCCTGGCTGACCTATTATACAGGCACAGAATTATCAAAAGCAATCAAAGTCAATTTAGTATATTATGAATACAGCCTAATGACTAAACACAATTGCAAATATTGTGACTTTAGTTTTTAATTCAATTTTCAATAAGTAGAAATATTTCTCAATTTTATTTAGTATCTAATTACATTAAGACCAACTCATACATTAAAGTGCATTTATATGATTAATATTTAATGATCATTATTTTACTTAATGATTAATATTTTCTCTTATTTGAATTTCTGTAATCTATGTTTTAAAAATAACTGTTTCCAAACACATTTTATGGAAAGATTTCATTTTTCCATTTCCTTTATTTTTATATTTACCTTGTCAAATAAATACAATTCTATTTTTATTTCTATTAGAATTCAGGGTTTATTCTTTTCCTAAGCATATAATTCTTATAATTATAATGGAAAAAAGTGAGAAGTATCCCATAAGTACTATAAACCTATGAAACTATTAATGTTCTTTATATTACCAAGGAGTTTTAGTTTTAAAAAGCCATTCTTAAGCAATCAGTGAATGTATATCATCAGCCAAAAGTTATGCTAGGTTTCCTTCACTTATTATCACATTTAACCTCACAATTCTCCCAAATTGTGGGTAATACTATCCCCTTTGTTGCAGAAAAGTAAATATAGGCTCAGGGAAATTTTAAAACTGCCTTAAGATTCAGTCTGGTGAATGAGAGGCTGAGTTAAGAATCCAAATCTGCTTTATACCAGAGCCCATGATTTGAAGTCTTACCATTTTTCTTTAGGTCAGGGACCTCTAGAAATTAGACAGAAATTTCCAAAATGGTCTTTTACCCCACTCCTCATAAATAAGATAATGAATAGCAATACTGACCCGTAATTCTAGAATATCAATCTTGATACTTGTCAAAGTAAATAGTAGCTCCTCACAAAAATGTTGTGACCTCCCTAGTCTAAATGCTTATGCTATATGTTGATTCCTAAATCTAGATCTCTTTTTAAAAATAGTATTGAAGCATCAGGTTGTTCGGGTATGATTCTCACATTGAAATTTACAAAATATAACCAAATATTGTGACCCAGTTTTTCTGCAGCCAAGAGAAGTAAACTGCCATTTATTAGGTGATGATTATATGGCAAACACTACAATTTCAAATTTCAAATTCTTTTATCTGATTTATTCTTTTTATCAACTCTGCTGTATTGATGAGGAAGTCAACATATGGTGGGTCACTTACCCAAATTTCGGTGATGAGCTGGGCGCAGTGGCTCACACCTGTAATCCCAGCACTTTGGGAGGCTGAGGCAGATGGATCAGGAGTTTGAGGCCAGCCTGACCAACATGTGAAACCCCATCTCTACTAAAAATACAAAAAAAAAAAAAAAAATAGCTGGGCATGGTGGCACATTGGGAGGCTGAGGCAGGAGAATCCCTTAAACCCAGGAGGTGGTTGCATGAGCCGAGATCGCTTCAACTGCTCTCCAGCCTGGGTGACAGAGCGAGACTCTGTCTCAAAAAAAAAAAAAAAAAAAAATCAGTGATGGTACTGAGGCCAAATCTGTTGGGTTCCAAAGTTATCCTACATGGGGCATAGTCAGGACTGGAATGGATAGCTCTACCTGCTTCCAAATATTCTTCCCTGGGAAGTGGCTGTGAGTCTTACTGAATTGATTTATTCATTGCATTCTATGTGTCAAATGCAATTTAGGCCTGAGTGATAGTCATAAATGGTCTTTGGACCCATGAAGCTCTGAGTCAACTATACCAGCAGATATTCTTAAACTAATAAAAAAAAAAAAAGCGATGGCATCACATGCCATTTTGAACTTTTGCATTAAAGTCATTAACTTACATCAGTATTACGATTTATACTTTTAAGCAGAGTTTTGCCATTTTCTGATACACAGTAGCTAGTGATAAAATTATGAAGTTACTATTGTATGGTCCAATGACATAAAAACCTAAGTGCCTGCTTGGGCTACTTATACTCTGCAGTATACCCTGGTTTATTGTGAGGATTAAATAAAAAATCCTCACAAACCTCAATTTAATATAGATTAATTATAAAAGTAATCTACCCATGTTACATAATGTTAAATCTGTAGTTTCAAAGTGTATGCTATTTCTTAAAACAAAAACAAAGGTCATCCCCACTCCAAACAATAACAGCAACGGTGAAGGTCGTGGGTGGACAGAGGTAGTCCCACCCATCCCCAGGAGGATCAGCCACCAGCGGCCAGGTCTGTCAACTGCTCCCACCCGCCCTGTTTTCTCTCAAGAAAAAGATTTTCATTTTAAGATAGGCATCAGTGCAATAAAGGAGCTTGATACAAAAATCATTATGTTCTATATATGTTTTTGTAGGTTGTAGATTAATTATGGCCAATTAATACTTTAAAATATTTATGTTACAAATAACACTGAAATGAGATTCAAAATTGTGCCCTCTATTGAAGCCAAGAAAGTAAATGTCTTTAAAATAAACATAATGGTGGTTTTTTGGTACAATAAACAGCATACCTACACTTCAGAGGACAAATCATGTTATATAATAACCCCGAGGGAAAGTAAAAGGAGACATTAATTTGGATATGGAAGCAAAATGGAAATGCTGAAATTCAGAGTAATATAGAGCAAAACAGAGGTTTGTCTGAAACATTTAAAATATTAAGAAGTATGACTTAAAAACTCAAACATTTTACTACACGATGAATCCTTTTCTTAAGGAAAAAAGGAAAATAATAAAAGTGGTATTTGGATGAGATAATTTTCCTTTAAATTTATTCCTCAGAATGATGTAAATTTTCCAGCTGGAAGCTCATCTTTCTATACATGCATGCATCTATACAAATGGTAAAACAGTTACTCTGTCAATTCGCTGGGATAGGAAAGGTGGATATAAATATAAGCTAGAGTCTGGTTAAAACAAAACAAAACAAACAAAAGACAAAAGAAGCACTGCACTGTTGGCCAGAAATTCCTTTTAAGTCAGACTTAAGTCCACAGAAAGTTGGACCTAAGCAGTGAAGGATGTAGGGGAACAGAGAGAGACTGCTTGGCCAAGTTTGCTATTCTCGTTTGTCTATGTCAGTACGGCTACGTAAAGTTCACAACTATTTGCACATAGCTATAAATATAGCATGAATAATACACATATGTATTTAATTGTGTTATTTACTATTTATAATTTGAATTGATGTTTAAAATAATTTTAAATACTTATTCCATAAACTCAGTATTTGAAAATTTAAAAAAAAAAGTCATTTTAAATAACATCATTTACCAAGTCTGAGTGATGCTTTACAAGGTACCCGATGAATGTAAAATTATAGCTTTTAGTCTTCATTTCTAATAGACTGTTATAGGGAAAATGTACTAAAATGTTGTGCTTATTACATTTATGAATTTCAGACAGTTTCTATAGACTGAGAACAATGAAATGTTTTTATACATTATTTGGTGAAAGTTTTCCAGTAAGTGTTCATATCCTGCACAAATTTTATTAAAGAACATCAATTTTACGTAACAACTGTAACCATTAATAAATCATCAGTCACCACTTTTCCTGCATATCTGACAGATGGAGAACACTGTGCTTAGTGTTGAAGATACCAAAGGGAACTCAAGTGAGGGGAAAAGAGGAGAGCAAACTGATCAAAAGGGAATGCCCATGATGCTTTCAGGAAACCAGGGTGAGAACATGCTGGCTGGAGGATGGGTCTGGTTTCCAGCAGAGATGATAGGAGTTAAAAGGCATAGGTGAGTTGTTCCCATCCCTGGCCTGGGCCTTACTCCATAGCTATAGAAACATAGTCTCTAGAAACAAAGGCCAGAGCATCCTTTTAACATTTCTATCATAAGTATTCTCAATAAACGTTTGCAATTTATTTGCTTTAATGTAACTTGGCAGTAAAGACTTTGGCCTTTGGAGGTCTGATTCTAATCCCAGTTCTACCACTTACCGGTTATTTATCAGGTACACGTTACCTACCTCTCTGCAACTCAGATTGCTCATCAGTAACATGGGGAGAGTGGTATCAACCACTAAGAGGATTAAATGAGTGAATATTTGTAAAACACGTAGCCTAGAATAAATATTTATAAAGCACAAGATCTATTTAAAGTGTTTATAACATAATACATTGGAATATGAGACTACTGAAATTAAAACATTTTGAAGATTCTAATAAATGAATAATTTAATTTAGTGCTCATTTGAAAAATATTTTATCATCATGTTTAAATTTAACATATAATTTATATCTTAGTTTTTATCCCATTTATATATATATTTGCCAGAAAAATGTTTTGTAATACCTTAATTTTATGTGGAGCTGAATTTAAATAATTAGGCCTAATTTGTATGTGTTGTTGGATGGGTATGTGTATTGACCTGATTTATAAAATAAAGTATTTATTAAACTGGGTTTTGCACTTCCAGGTAGAGTCACATTTAAGATAATCCTTTGAAATATTTTAGCTTTTGAAAGTAAATTAAGCAAGATAAATAAAATGTATGTATGTCATTAAAAATATTTAAAATGCTTTAAATATTTTGAGTTATTTAAAATATAATCCCTGAGGCTCACTCAAATATATAACTTTTATTTCTCTTATTTAAATGAAAGATGGACACTGCTGTACACTGAAGTAGCATCTATAATACAATATCCCAAGGAATTGACTGTGATAATACATTTCTACTTTGTCATTTCTAAAAGCAAATGTAATGATTATGAAACCACAAATCGAGAAATATGGACTATACCTTAGTTTCAGATTTTTTTGTTTTTAAATGGAAACACTCTAGAGGCTCCTCTGCACTGGCTTGGAGAAAGGCTTCTTAAAAAATAAATAAAAACCAAAAATTATTTTTTCTTAAGGCTAAGAACTTCCCATTCCAGAACTGGAAGATTAGGCAATTTAGAACAATCATCCTGCCAAGGGCAAATGGAAAAGCTGGGCAGAATAAAGAGTTCTTCCTGAAGCCAGTGGAGAACTAAATACTTAGGAAAACCTACCAGACGAACAGCTGGAAAAGTCCAAATTAGAGTTTAATCTGGCATTCTGAGCATTTTTCCCTGAGTAGATTTCCTATTGGAATAGCATGCTGAGAAGCTGAATAGCACTTTTTGACATTTCATGGAAAAAATGGGGCAAACTTTAGAGTCTGGGTATACAAAGGCGGGTGACCTCCCCATATGTGTTTGTGGCCCCACGGGGCTGCATTCAAGGTGCACAGCTGATCTGAGGCTACACAAATACAATGGAGCAGAAACAACAACAGGTTCAGAATCACAGTCTCCTAATGATGGAATAATCAGACCTAGATATAAAATAAATCTATATTCAAAGGCTATAGGACAAAATCGGAAATTTCAGCAGAGGACTAGAAACCTAAACTGACCCAGCAAAATTGAAAAGAACCAAAAACAGATTTTTTGAACTGCAAAATGTAATAACTGAAATTAAAGACTTCGTTGACTGGATTTAACAGATTAGAAACAACTTAAGAGAAAAGAGTGAATCTGAAGACAGATCAAATGAAAAGAAGTACAAATAGAAAATGCATAAGAGGTAAAGAATATAGCACATATTAAGTTGAAGTTTCAAAAGATGAAAAAGGATAGAATGGAACAGAAAAACAATAGTTAGAAAATAGCTGATGGCCTTCTAAAGTTGATGACAGACAATAAAACAAAGAATTTCCAAGTAGCAGCACTACAGTGAAAGGAAGTAAAAATGACAATCATAAAGGCAGCCAGAGGAAACAGACAGATTCCATGTAAAAAAGAATTATGACAATTGTGAATGTTTGATGCATGTTTAATATTCTTATCTTTGCACAATTCTGAAGGCAGTTAAACATCTTTAATATGCTGAATGAAAAGAACTGCCTACTTAGAATTCCATACACATAATTAGTGCCCTATATAGTATACAGCTGTGACTTATTAAGACCTAATACTTATTGATGCTTTTATCACTTTTACAGACAACGCATTAACTATTCCCTCACCATGTCTACTGTTTTGCTGTATCTTAATTCTGTGTGTTTTAAATCTGAAGTTCTTCTTCTCCTTCTCCTTCTCCTTCTCCTTCTCCTTCTCCTTCTTCTTCCAATACTCATTATCCATTTAGCCACATTCCCACATTTGCCATTTTCTTGTTTTTTATTGCTTCCTTCACCTTTCATTGTAAATCTTTTTCCTCTGCCTGAAGAATACTCTTTAATATTTCTTTTGGTGAATTTCTACTGGTGGTAATTTTTTCAGCTTTCATTTCATTAAGAATCTGCATTTTTAAAGAATGAGGTTATAGGCCAGGCACAGTGGCTCATGCCTGTAATCCCAGCACTTTGGGAGGCCGAGGTAGGTGGATCACCTGAGGTCAGGAGTTCAAGACCAACCTGGCCAACATGGTGAAACCCCATCTCTACAAAAATACAAAAATTAGCTGGGCATGATGGCAGATGCCTTTAATCCCAGCTACTCGGGAGGCTGGGTCAGAAGAATCGCTTAAGCCCGGGAGGCAGAGGTTGCAGTGAGCTATCATGCCATTGCACTCCAGCCTAGGTGACACAGCGAGACTGTCTCAAATAATAATAATAACAATAAGGTTATAAAATGGTAAAAGCACAAATAAGTACTAGATCTTGATAAGGCAAGGAGGCATACCATAATTTATAGGGTAATTTTTTATATGTAGCAGTGGAATGAACAGGAGACAAAATGTTCATAATATACATAAATACCTGAACAACAGAATTAACAAAGCTGACCTAGGAAACAGGTGCATAATTCTTCATGAAAAAGTTACAAAATACAAGCATGTGGAAAATTTATAAACAATGACTTTACTCTGAGCTATAAAGAAAGTTTCATTATAAAACATTGACATCACATGAATTACAAATTCTGACAATTCAATTAAACTATAACTCAACAAGAAAAACTATTAATAAATAAAATGTCTCCATATGTTGCAAATTAAGAAACAAAATTCCAAGATGGGTGAGGTGGTACACACCTGTGGTCCCAGCTACTCAAAGGCCAAGGTCAAAGGAGGTCACAATAGAATGGGGCTGTCAGTAGAGACTCTGCAGTGTTAAGAAGATAATCAAATTATATTATGGGAGACTTCTGGCTCTGTCAAGATAGACTAGCCCCATTTCTCCCGGATTCTCCCTCTTACTAGTAAAAACCCTTGACATAATACAACAAATAACCATAAAAAACACTGAAAGTTAGGCCAGGCACGGTGGCTCACGCCTGTAATCCCAGCACTTTGGGAGGCCAAGGTGGGCAGATCATGAAGTCAGGAGATCGAGACCATCCTGGCTAACATGGTGAAACCTCATCTCTACTAAAAATACAAAAAATTAGCCGGGCGTGGTGGCAGGCGCCTGTAATCCCAGCTACTTGGGAGGCTGAGGCAGGAGAATGGCGTGAACTTGGGAGGCAGAGCTTGCAGTGAGCCAAGATCGCACTGCTGCCCTCCAGCCTGGGCGACAGAGCAAGACTCTGTCTCAAAATAAATAAATAAATAAATAAAAACTCTGAAAGTTGGAAAGAAGGCGGGGGCTGCCAAGGACTTCAGGATTTGAGGAACGACACCCCAGTCTGTTCCATGGTTTCCTTATTGCCTCCCATAAATCCCAGACTCACCAACAGGCACCAACCATAAACACTCCAAGAAAACCCAACGCACAGGAAAAGGATGACCTAACAGCAGAAAACCTTTCTGGCTATGTGCACCCTACTCCAGGTAAACAATTACCTACCTCTGATTTGAATGGGCCCAGCAGGAGCTGTCCTCTTCACCCACTCTCCAGGCATGAAAGCAGGCAGCACTTCTGACCCCTGTTTGGTGGTATCTGGTCCATTTCTGCACCTCCTGTGCTGAGAAGTGGTCTAAGTCCTGGTCATATGTTCTTTTGTGCGGGATTCCATGCGTGGGCATCAGCCCTCCGGTGATGGTGAGACATACACACACACACACACACGCACAGATATAGTATGTACACACACACAATGAGTACATATACATCCCTGTAAAGATGAACCAGTGGACAGGGGCCAGATAGCATTAATTTGCTACTGAGTGGATGATTGGTGTCCCTGGGGAACAGTGCTATATCGGGACCCAGTGTTGGCCTCTGTTCCAGAAAGCTTAGACATTCAGAGGTGGTAGTAGCTAACAAGCCTGGGAAAGCAGGTGTCCATGCTATTGGGTGCATATGTCACTCCATTGCTCTATCCTGGCCACTCCCTCCATGTGTCTGTGTGGGGTTTCTGGTGGAGCTGATGATGAAAGATGGCCAATGCCAGTCACCTGGAAAAAATTACCTACTTGGTTCTTCAGAGCCTCTTTTAAAGTACATGTTTTCTGCTTAGTGTTAACTATGTGATTGAAAAGTCTTCACACTGTGCACACATGCCCATGTATCCATCCAAAGGCCTCTGCCTCAGACCTCTTTGTCTCCAGTCTTTTTGTTTTCCCTTCCAGGCCCCTGGCTGCAGCCACACCATTAGCCGCTGTCTAAGAATTATACATATTCTCCCCTCTCCACTGTCTTTCAGATCTCTCTCTAAAATAGGGCAGTCACTGTCAACTTTTGGCTTCACCCACTGACAGAATCCATAAATCAAGCTTGGGATTTTTCCTCATGTGAGCTTGGGGAAGGGAAATGGTATGATTGCTGTGGGTAATTTGGGAGTTTGGTCTGACAGCAAATGTAGCTTACTTGGGCCCTCTGGACCTGCTTGGACTCAGCCTTGAACGGACCGCTGTTAGGTCAGTGGACTCTGCATAACAGGCAGTTCTCTGTAGTCACTTGGTGCCCCATAGTTCAGCATTCCATCTGCCTGCAGTTCTTGCATTACTATGTCTACCTTTCCTCCCATCAATCCTGGCCAATAGAGAAAACCCACCAATTAGGTGTTTAGTGATGCTGGTGCTGCTTAGACAACAAGTGTGTCCCTGATAGTGCCATGAATGGTGTGTCCTTGAGTCCTCTTGGACATAATGCGCTGTTGGGTTTTTTTAACCTCATATAATTTACCAGCTCCAGCATTCCCAATTCCGTCAGCTTCTCTATTCCTTCTTCTACCACCTGCAGCTTAGGCATTTCTCATTTACTGTGTTGCCCATCACTTTTTCTAGCAGTAAGTTTTCCCAAAGTCTTCAATCTTGTTAAAGCCCTCAGTTTCTCATTCCTTTTCAAAGTATCTGTTTCACTTAACAGTAGTCAGCCAATTTTGTGTCCTTGGTGGCACCCTTGTCCCCTTCTTAGGCCTAAGTCATCACACCTTCACACACAGGCCACTCAGAAGGGTACCCTCTTTGCCCATGGGATGGGCAGTGAATGAGTCACAGAGCCCCATCCCACTGCCTGTATTCTCAGACCACTTCTGGCTCCTGGCATCACTTGGGTTAGCTTGGATCCTCTGAGAAATTGTCACAAAAATAGGATTAGACATGTAAGAGATGTGTTATAGTTTAAAATGTCTGTGAAAGAAAAAGGGAAGGAAGAGAGGAGAGGCTGAGAGATCACCTGGATAATAATGCAGGGGAGCAGGGAGGAAGGAAGGCCTTAGACTCCAGTTAGCTTTAAGAAGCAACTGGCTGTGAAGGAGCGGCCCTCCAGCCATAGCGGCCACAGGAAATTCTCACAGAACCAGGAAAGACAGGCAGCAGGCCTCTGCTGTGCTCAGTCTAGAAGCACGAACACAGCACAAACACAGTGGAATCAGAGTGCAGCAGTGGACCCACTGGTCAGTGACTCCTTACAGCAGAAGGTCGGAGAGCCACATTTTCATAGCTGTCGTACCTTCATTCTGTGCCATTACCAGCCGCACCTATATTGGGTGTTGTAGTCTTCAATTAACTTTTACCACAGGACAAGAGAATACTCAGATACGCCACAGAGGATCTCCCCATCTCTGTTGTGTAATGGCAACCCAATTTCCCCTTGATGGTTAGGATCAATCACTCCAGCCAGTACGGTAACTTATTTTGTGCCAGCTGGTTCAAAAACATGAGGTGGCAGTCCTGGCTTATAGTTTGTTAGAAGCATTCCTCCCTTGGGAAGTATGACTTCCAAACTAGCAGAGTCCAAAATTACAGAGACAGGAAGCAAATGTTTTGCTAGTGGATATCCAGGGTAGTAGTGAGAATCTATTCCCATCAACACGCCTCCAACCCACACACAATTCTGAGACCCATGAATCTTAATCATGGAAGCAACGGCACCATATATTAGAGTCATATTGGAAGCGACAGTTCTAGGGGCTTCCACTATGCCCTCCTTACAGTATTCACAAAAACACCATTGGCCATAGAATCAAAGAGGGTGACTTGGCAAATTGCTATTAGTTGCTGATTCAGAGCAAAAAATCACACCCAGGAGGAAATTACACTAGCTCAACTAAGTGATGTCACCCAGCTGGCACCATAAGCATCCTCAGCAGCCCCTTCCACCATTCTGTTATTCCAGATGCTACAAGGTAATGGAGAACATGGTAAGACCAATGAATTACTTGAGTATGAGCCCACTGCCACATGTCATTAACCATGAGTTCCCTGGTCAGTAGCACTGCTGTGAGGAATATGACAGCAATGAATTTATTAAGTCTACAGATGGTGGTTTTGGCAGAAACACTGTAGTCAGGGAAAGCAAATTTGTATCAAATTTCAATATGAACACAGCATTGCCCCTCTCATGATGAACTTGATCCAATGTAATCAACCTGGTACCAGGTGACTGGCTGTCTGCCTGGTCAATGTTGCCATATTGGGGGCTCCTTGGTGGACTCTGCTGTTAGAAAACTGGACACTCAGAATGAGTTGTAGCTAGATTATGCCTTGGTAATCATGCATACCTTCCATCTTTGTTTTCGTGGCCACTTTGTTCATGAGCCTATTGGCAAGGAAGAAAGAGGCTGGCCAATGCCCACAGGAGTCATGTTGTCCACTAACTAAGGTTATTTGCTGAGTTTCTCATTAGTGTGCATTCCTACATGCTGTGTGCTTCTTTGGAAATATCTAGTTACATACACTTTTCTCACAACACTGTCACCAAATTTCCAATCTTATTCCTTCTATGCTTCTGATCAGTGGGCCAAATTGTTGACTTATTGCTTAAAAATCTGTGCAGGTCCATACTTCTAGTCATCTCTCATTCTCAAGGTGGAGAGACTGGTGTACTTCTTGGAGCCTCATCTATTGGCATTTCTCTTCCCCACTCTCCTTCAGGACCACCTCTGTGGGTAGGGCTATTTGTGGCTGCTGCCAACATACGTGTACACCACTCTATAAGTGATGCTCAGATATCATAAAGAACTTCCCATGAGGTCACAGGTGCAGGCTGAAGTGGCAACTTCATGGCAACAGAAGTCATGAAGGTCTGAGCCACTTGTTTGTGCAACTTACCACTCCCTTGGGACCTGCTTGAGTCCTATCTTGTACACACTGGTATATCATTCCCAATGGATAAGAGTGCTGCTATGCATACCCAATTCCATGGCTCAGTGGGTTAGACAACACCTATGTAGCTCGGATTACATAGTAACTTTTTGGCTCAAACTGGAACCAGCACCAATCCAAAAGCTGTTTCTCAAAAGGAGAATAGTTATCTACAGAGAATAGCATGGCTTTCTCTAACATCCTAAAGGTTCACACTGTGATCCTCACCTCTCAGAACCTGTCCAAGAGTCCACACAACACCTTTATCTGCCATGACACTCTGAGCATGCCTGTACCCCTGGGTCACATTTTCCAAGTGGAGAGCACCTTTCACAGTGGCCTGGAATGGTTGCAGAGCCAGTTTCTGCTCTGAGCCTCATTCAAAATTGGCAGGCTTCCCAGTGACATAAGAAATGAGCAAGAGCAGCAGTCCCGATGGAAATAAACGTGGACTCCCAAATCAAGAGGGTCCTCCTCATTTTAGGCATTGAGCCTCTTTCTTGATTAAAGAAGCCAGATAAATGTGTCCATAATCATGGAAGGATATGAACATGCCCTGGATCACAGGAAGATGAACTGGATGAAGAAAGAGAGAGAGATGCACCTCTGCATCTTTTGTCACCATGCTTGATCAGGATGATACAACACAACACAACCCAGCAAAAGAGAACTGTACGGCCCCTGAAAAATCCAAATCTGGCCGATGACAGCCTGTGAGTGTCTTAGGCCTCTGACTTCTCAGATAAAGTGAACTGAAATATAGTGCAGCTTCCAGAAAGGGGAATGCAAGGAATAAGGAAGACAACCACACAGGATAGAACCAGGGACCAACCAACAAACTAAAACCAAGTTGATAGCAGGAAGGTCCCACTGTATCTTGTCCACCTGGATAAGCACTGAGGTGAGTTTTGCTTTCCTCCATTCTCTGCATGGGAGTTTTAAATTAGTTACTCTATTCTTTCTCATGTTTATGAGGTGGGGGCAGATAAACTGTCTAGACCATATGAGCCCTGGACCTGATGCAAGTTCCTACATCTCATCCATGACTCAACATGCATCAATGAGATGCAGTAACTGGATGAGAGTTTGAAGTTGTATTACATGTGGAGGAGAATGGGGACATTAAATGAACATGTTAATGTGAAGGGTGTGTATCAACGCACACAAGTTAAAGAGATGATTTGTATAAGAAAAAGACATTGGCCTGTTCAACACTCATTCAAAGTTCGTGTCCCCTTTTATAAGTAGAAAGCTGAAACTGGATCCTTTCCTTACTCCTTATACGAAAATTAATTCAAGATGGATTAGAGACTTAAATGTTAGACCTAATACCATAAAAACCCTAGAGGAAAACCTAGGTAGTACCATTCAGGACATAGGCATGGGCAAAGACTTCATGTCTAAAACACCAAAAGCAACGGCAGCAAAAGCCAAAATTGACAAATGGGATCTAATTAAACTAAAAAGCTTCTGCACTGCAAAAGAAACTATCATCAGAGTGAACAGGCAACCTACAGAATGGGAGAAAATTTTTGCAATCTACTCATCTGACAAAGGGCTAATATCCAGAACCTACAAAGAACTCAAACAAATTTACAAGAAAAAAACAAACAACCCCATCAAAAAGTGGGCAAAGGATATGAACAGACATTTCTCAAAAGAAGACATTCATACAGCCAACAGACACATGAAAAAATGCTCTTCATCACTGGCCATCAGAGAAATGCAAATCAAAACCACAATGAGATACCATCTCACACCAGTTAGAATGGCGATCCTTAAAAAGTCAGGAAACAACAGGTGCTGGAGAGGATGTGGAGAAATAGGAACACTTTTACACTGTTGGTGGGATTGTAAACTAGTTCAACCATTATGGAAAACAGTATGGCGATTCCTCAAGGATCTAGAACTAGATGTACCATATGACCCAGCCATCCCATTACTGGGTATATACCCAAAGGATTATAAATCATGCTGCTATAAAGACACATGCACACGTATGTTTATTGCGGCACTATTCACAATAGCAAAGACTTGGAATCAACCCAAATGTCCATCAGTGACAGACTGGATTAAGAAAATGTGGCACATATACACCATGGAATACTATGCAGCCATAAAAAAGGATGAGTTTGTGTCCTTTGTAGGGACATGGATGCAGCTGGAAACCATCATTCTTAGCAAACTATCACAAGAACAGAAAACCAAACACCGCATGTTCTCACTCATAGGTGGGAACTGAACAATGAGATCACTTGGTCTCGGGAAGGGGAACATCACACAGCGGGGCCTATCATGGGGAGGGGGGAGGGGGAAGAGATTGCATTGGGAGTTATACCTAATGTAAATGACGAGTTGATGGGTGCTGACGAGTTGATGGGTGCAGCACAGCAACATGGCACAAGTATACATATGTAACAAACCTGCACGTTATGCACATGTACCCTAGAACTTAAAGTATAATAAAAAAATAATAATAATAATAATAAATTCTTTTCTCTAATAATGAGAATTTAAAAATGAAGGCATCAATTTCTAATCTGCCTTATAGTATCAGGTAACCCTGTGACATTATTCTGTTCAATATAATGTAAAAGTCCTGTAGAGGGTTTTTCATTTTTATGTTTTTATCTGAATGAAAGGCAATTAAGAGCCTGAAGGCATAAAAGCACCTGCAACCATGAGGACAAAAGCTGCACTAAGGACTGGGGGCAAGACTACAAGTGGTCCAAGATCAGGAGAATGCTGCAGAACCACTGCATCAGCTAAGGGGAACCACTGAATCAGGACCCTCAGGATCTTGCCACAAAACCAAATTGTAACTGACACACATCTTCACCATTACCAGCTATGTAAACGTTGGAAAGTATTTAATTATTGTGACTCATTTTCTTCATGTACTAATTAGAGTAACAATAACTCACAAACTCAGGCAAATTAAATATGAAAATCTATGTGATGGGTTTCAAACAAAACCTTTCACATAATAAACACTCAATAACTAACTAGCATCAGCAACAGCAACATTATTACAGGAGGAAAGTTAAACCTCACTAGTACTAAAAAAAAATGAAAATTAATAGAGGAAGAAACTATTTCCATATATCACATTAAATGAATGACTTAAAAATGATACTGAAGAACATGCAATAAAATATGTATTCTGATATATCATTGGTGGTACTAGAAATTGATATGCTCCTTATAAAATACACTTGGCAAATGATCCAAAAGATTAGAAATACCTAAACCTAGCAATTCTACATCTGGGTATTTAGCAAAAAAAAAAAAAAAAAACCCAAAACTTTAAAATACCACAAAATCTAAAGTAAGAAGATGTCAACTGTAATGCAACACATAATGGTGAAAATTTGGAAGCAATAAAAATGTCCAACAATTAGAACAGCTTAACCATATGATATGGTTTGCCTCTATGTCCCACTTAAATCTCACCTTGAATTATAATATTCCCCACATGTTATGGGAGGAACCCAGTGTGAGGTAGCTGAATAATGGGGGCGAGTTTTTCCTGTGCTGTTCTTGTAATAATGAATACGTCTCACAAGATCTGATGGTTTTATAAGGGAAGTTCTGCTGCACATGCTCTCTTGTCTGCCACCATGTAAGATGTGACTTTGCTCCTCATTTGCCTTCTGCCATAATTGTGAGGACTTCCCTGACATGTGGAACTGTGAGTCAATTAAACCTCTTTCCTTTATAAATTACCCAGTCTCTGGCATGTCTTTATTAGCAGTGTGAGAACAGACTAATACAGTAAATTAGTACTGGGAGTGGGGCACTGCTGAAAAGATACCTGAAAATGTGGAGGCGACTTTGGAACTGGGGAACAGGCAGAGGTTGGAACAGTTTGGAGGGCTCAGAAGAAGACAAGAAAATGTGGGAAAGCTTGGAACTTTCTAGAGACTTATTGATTAGTTTTGCCCCAAATTCTAATAGTGATATGGACAGTGAAGTCCAGGTTGAGGTGGTCTCAGATGGAAATGTGGAACTTGTTGGAAACTGGAGTAAAAGTCACTCTTGCTATGCAAAGAGACTGGTGGCATTTTGCCCTGCCTTAGAGATCTGTGGAACTTTGAACTTGAGAGAGATGATTTAGGGTACCCAGTGGAAGAAACTTCTAAGCAGAAAAGTGTTGAAGAGGAAGCAGATCATAAACGTTTGGAAAATTTGCGGCCTCATGATGGGATAGAAAAGAAAACCAATTTTCTGGGGAGAAATTCAAGCCAGCTGCAGAAATTTTCATAAGTAATGAGGAGCCAAATATTAATCACCAATCGGAAAATGTCTCCAGGGCATGTCAGACACCTTCACAGCAGCCCCTCCCATCACAGGCCTGGAGGCCTAGAAGGAAAAAATGGTTTTGTGGGCAAGGCCTAGGACCCCCTGCTCTGTGCAACCTAGGGCCATGGTGCCTTGCACATTCCAACTGCTTCAGCTCCAGCTATGGCTAAACAGGGCCAATGTACACCTCAGGTCATTGCTTCAGAGGGAAGAAGCCCAAGCCTTGTCAATTTACACGTGGTATTGGGCCTGTGGGTACACAGAGATCAAGAACTACGGTTTGGGAACCTCCACCTAGATTTCAGAGGATGTATGGAAATGCCTGGATGTCCAGGCAGAGGTATGCTGCAGGGGTAGAGTTCTCATGGACAACGTCTGCTAAGGCAGTGTAGAAGGGAAATGTGGGGTGGGAGGCCCCCACACAGAGTCCCCACTGGGGTACTGCCTAGTGGAGCTGTGAGAAGAGGGCCACCATCCTCCCAACCCCAGAATGACAGATCCACCAAGTTTGCACCATGCACCTGAAAAAGCCACAGAATGCCAGCCTGTGAAAGCAGCCAGAAGGAGAGCTGTACCCTGCAAAGCCACAGGGGTGGAGCTGCCCAAGGCTGTGGGAACCCACCTCTTGCATCAGCATGACCTGGATGTGAGACATGGAGTCAAAGGAGATCATTTCAGAGCTTTAAGATTTTGCTGCCCTGCTGTATTTTGTACTTGCATGGGGCCTGCAGCCCCTTCACTTTGGCCAATTTCTCTTATTAGGAATGGGCGTATTTACCCAAAGCTTGTACCCATAGTATCTAGGAACTAACTAACTTGCTTTTGATTTTACAGGCTCATAGGCAGAAGGGACTTGACTTGTCTCAGATGAGACTTTGGACTGTGGACTTTTGAGTTAATGCTGAAATGAATTAAGACTTTGGGGGACTGTTGGGAAGGTATGATTGGTTTTGAAATGTGAGGACATGAGATTTGGGAGGGGTCACGGGTAGAATGATATGGTAGGGCTGTGTCCCCACCCAAATCTCACCTTGAATTGTAATAATCCCCACATATCAAGGGTGGGGCCAGGTGGAGATAACTGAATCATGGAGGCAGTTTCCCCCATACTGTTCTCCTGATAGTAAGCCTCACAAGATCTGATGGTTTTATAAATGGGAGTTCCCCTGCTCATGCTCTCTTGCCTGCCACCATGCAAGATGTGACTTTACTCCTCATTTGCCTTGCGCCATGACTGTGAGGCTTCCTCAGCCATGTGGAAATGTGAGTCAATTAAACCTGTCCTTTATAAATTACCCAGTCTTGGGCATGTCTTTATTAGCAGTGTGAGAACAGACTAATAAACCATATTATAGTTTTTTTTTTGCTGAAATGTATGAAATATTGTAGTCATTGAAATTATGTTAATGATGTAAATAGTATAGAAATATATATATATATATATATATATATATCATACTATTAAGGAAAACACTACATATGGTACCTACAGCATGAATAAAAAATTCACACAAAAGTAGGAAATTTACCAAGATGTTAACATTGCTGACATCTGAGTTATGAAACTATAAGTGGTATTTTCCCCTTACTTCTAATCCTCTACTTTACAAATTTCCTGTAATTAATACTGTATCAATTAGAATATTTTTAGCTGCAAGTAACAGAAAACCTAACTTGCTTAAGCAAAAGAAACTTTCTTATTTGACAGAACTAAGAAGTCTAGGACAGGCTAGGGTTCAGGTACAAATAAGGACAGTAACTCAACACCATCATCAATGCCCCAGTTCTTTTCCTATCTTCACTGTGTGTCCTCATTGTGGGCTTCATCCTCAAACTGGTTCACCTCATGGTCACAACAAGGCAGTGGCCAGAAAAGCTATGTGTTGACTGGCTAAAAAGAATCATTCTCTGGAGTAAACAAACTTGGTGCTTTGTTAGGAAGAAGGGGAGAAGTGATTTGATATTGGAGAGATAAGCAATGTCTTCTCTACTTCGCTACTATTTTAATTTTTCAAAGTATATTTATTGCTTCCAAGCTTGTGAATGCAATTCATTTCACTGCAGAAAATTTGGAAAACACAGGGCATTAAAAAAAAAAAAAACTCACACATGATCCCATCACATGAAACAACCATTGTTCACATTTTGGTGCATTTGGTTTAAAAATCCATATAATATAGATAACAACTGTACACATGTGTATATAATCTTAATTAATTTGTAAATGTGATTTTAATGGCACAATAACATTCAATCAAATGGAAACAGGATAATTTATTCAACCAATTATATTGTCACTCATTTATATTATTTTCCTTTTCATTATTATATATAATACAGAAATTAATACCATTGGATGTAATATTTCACTTTATTTCTGATTTACTTCTGTAGTAAAATTTCCATTGAGATTACTGGACCAAACATGTTAAGGCTCTTTTACCATATTGCCAAATAAATACATCTTACATATTTATAATAAGAAAAATTCAAATTAATAAAATAAAAACTGGGAATTATATTTGCCCTGCTAACTTCACAGACTGGTATAATTATCAGATTATATAATTGCTAAAAAAGTGTTTTGTGAAAATTTAAGCATTATATAAAAGTAAGATACTATTTTGATGCAAATAAATAAAAAACATTTGAAACTGCTTTATGACAATAATCTCTCGGGAATTCATTTATAATTTTTATTGTACACATTGTCATCACTTTAAACAACTTTCAACATTTCACATCCTACCTGTTAATAGAAGCAACTTTTGTCTAAATTGCTCAAGCATTTATACTCATAGAACTTTAATGATCTATTCATTAATTTTAAAAAGTATTAAGGATATAACTATGTGCTATGAAGAAGGCCATGAAGCTAGGAGTACCCTAGTATAATTGAATGTGGAAGACAAACATAATCAACTAAAATAAATGTGATAAGTGATATAACAGAGCAAAGAACATTTTACTATAGGACCCAAGAAAAAGAAATAATTAATGCTTCCCTTCCTTCTCCTATTTTGTCCTTTGCTGCAATTTCTTTCTTTTTTTTTTTTTTTTTTGAGATGGAGTTTCGCTCTTGTTGCCAGCCTGGAGTGCAGTGGCGCAATCTCGGCTAACTACAAACTCCGCTTTCTGGTTTCAAGCGATTCTCCTGCCTCAGCCTCCTGAGCAGCTGGGATTACAGGCACACACCACCACGCCTGGATAATTTTTGTATTTTCAGCAGAGACGGGATTTCACCATGTTGGCCAGACTGGTCTCGAACTCCTGACCTTGTGATCCACTGGCCTCAGCCTCCCAAAGTGCTGGGATTACAGGCGTGAGCCACCGCACCCGGCCCTTTGCTTCAATTTCTACAGCTTGTTTTCTTTGCCTGAACTTTACAAGTCTTAACCTTGTTCTGCCTTCAGATATTTGTGTCTCACTCTGGTGTGCCAGTAGCTAAAAATCCATGATATGCTCTCATCCCACTCCTGTTGTTCACTCCTCTTATCTGGGGTCACCTATCCGTGATTGCATTCCGATCCCCAGTACTTATCACAGGAATAACAACTCTGCCTCTGCTTTCCCAGGCTGTTGATGGGGTGCTGTTCATGCCTCAGAAAAATGCATTGTAAGTTAAATTAAGTTAAATTATTAAAGATTTTAAATATAGGAAAAAAGTAAGCAAACATAAAGAATATGTATTCTGATCTATTATTTATTATACAGTTAAGAAATCTGGAAACTTTAGTAGATTACACTGCTTTTAGAGGTGGAGACATGGTAGGTCTTCTACTATTCGCAAAATACATGTGTTAGTAATTTTGGGAAGAACAGTAACTCACCTGAACAGTGTAATGTGAGTATGTCACTTACTAGAGGAAAGAAAGCACTTGAAAAACGTCTCTAAACCGTATAGAATCAATTACATCATGATGATGAAAGCCCAAGGAATTTTTTTAGAAAACATTACCAGGGCTAATCACAAAGTACAGCCATATGTTATTTATCTTCCCTTTGTGTCTGTGTTAGAATTCTAGAGTTATATTTGTACATAGGATGGAAAAGTGAGAGGCTAATTTATTAACTAGTTCATTTTTTAAAAGTCGAACACATCCTATGTATAGGTGAACTGTCCTCCTGTCAATGTATTGCACATTTGTGCCCAGAGCCAACATGGGGTATGTTTGCCATTTACAAACGTTTATGTCTTAAGAGAGGAAATATGAAGAGCAAAACAGTGCATCCAGAGAGAGAAAGCTGATACAAATATAAATAAAACAATAATAAGAAAAATTGAGAAACTACTCATTCTCTAAATCACTCATGTATTTTCCTAGAATTTAAATCTTTTAATGTTTGATAACATTTCATATTCAAATATAGCATCCCAATGTGAGACAGGATAAGTATTAGTGATGGTACAAGTGATATTTGTTACATAATATTCATTTTCTTAGTGGAAGTAATAAAATAAAGGTTGTGATGACTGTTGATTATTTCTCCTAGAGGGATTGTCAGGGAAAGAAATCGCTTTCTCTCTTTCTCTCTTTCCACTAAGAAAGTTCAATTATTAATTTAGGCACATAGAATAATTACTCCATTCTAAAATGCTGAAAAGGTAATTTAAGAGACTTAAAATTGAAAAAGTTTAAGATAGTCACACTGAGCTATATTAAAAATCTACAGTGTATTTGGAACTAGGCCTTATATTAAAGAAGCTAAAAATTGCAGTAAGACCCCAGGCTTTAAATATGGCCTTAAACTGTGAAAGGTGAAACTAGAATGAATAAAATCCCATACATTTAAATCAAAAGAATGAAACAAGCTGAAATTAAAGTTATTATAGAATAATATGGTGGCCTGGATCTAGTGAACATATAGCAAAAATAAAACAGAATATTTCTGAAAAATCTTGAAAAATCTTTTGGGCTAGCTTGATGCAGTATATTTGAAACTATTTTTAAAATGCAGTGGTACAAGAAATATTTTAGAATCATATGTAGGTTTGGCATTAATGGATAAAGACTAGGGGATTTTCGCCCTCATAAAGCACTTGGACATACAGTATTTGATTAAAATGATGACACCATTTTTTGTAAAATGTGATTAATTTTGGCATAATAATGATTTATTATATGTTAATATTTCAAATATATACTTTGCATTTAATAAACTACTGAATAACTGAAGATAATGGCTTATAAGCACGTTTTTGCTCCATACACCAGGCTGCTATTGCACTGAAGGCAATGAATTCCATCACGGGGGTTATATGATCCAGGGCTGCAGATCACTGTGAAAAAAGAATAAGTTAATAAGTAGTATTTTCCTAATACACATAATATAAAATTTTTAATCTCAATTCTTTTAAGTGTATACTTCAGTAGTATTAAGTACATTCACATTGTTGTGCAACAAATCTACAGAACTTTTTCATCTTGCAAAACTGCAACTCTATACCCATTTCCTTGTTTCCACAGCTGTTGGCAACCACCATTATACCTTTGGTTTCTATGAGTTTCACTAATCTACATACCTCATGGAAATGGAATCATATACTGAAAGTTTTAACTGCTTACTCTGAGATTCCTGTAAAGAGCGTGCAACCGGGATCCCTTGCGTGCATGCACAGTTGACAATATGGTTGGTACTCCTATGAGAATCTAATGCCACTGATGATCTGACAGGAAGCAGAGCTCAGGCTATAATGCTCACTTGCCTGCCACTCACCTCCTGTTGTGCAGTCTGGTTCCTAACAGGCCATGGACCAGTAATGTTCCCTGGCCTGGGGGTTGGGGACCCCTGCTTTAAGTCATATAGCAGAAGCCACAAGAGGTCAACACTACAGGAGGAACCAAATGTGCTTCACACATGGCCATAACAACTGTATTTTAGGTGAAAAGAGACTGCGTTTTTTTCTAATAATCTCCTGATAAATTCAGCAAAGTAGTAGCATACAAAATCAACTCTGTTTGTGTATATTAACAATAAACAATCCCAAAGGGAAATTAGGAAAATAGTTCCATTTAAAATACAATCAAATAATATTTCACCATAAACTCAACCAAGGTGTTGGAATAATGTATACTATATATTACCAAAAATTGTTGAAATAAATTCAAGAAGACACAAATAAATAGACAGATCATGTTCATGGGTTGAACACAATATTAAGGTGTTAACACTACACAAAGCTATTGATTCAATGCAATCTCTATCAAAATCCCAATAACATTTTTTTCATGAAAACCAAAAATCCTTCTCAAGACTCCAAATAGCCAAAATACTGAAAAAGAAAAACAAAGTTGAAAGTCACATTTTCTGATTTTAAAACTTACTACAAAGCTACAATAATCAAAACAGTGTGGTGCTGCAAAAAATACAGACATACAGACTAATGGAACAGAATAGAAAGCCCAGTAATAAATCCTTGCATATAGGGACAAATGATTTTCATAAAGGATGCCAAGATCATTCAATGGGGAAAGAATAATTTTTTTCAACCAACGGTATTGGGAAAACTGGATATACATAGACAACTAAGTGAAGTTGGACTCTTAGACCATATACAAAAATTAACTCAAAATGAATCAAGGACTTAAGAGCTAAAACTGTAGAACATTTAGAAGATGACATTGGTGAAAAGCTTCAGGATACTGGGTTTCACAATGATTTCTTTTTTTTTTTTTTTTTTTTTGCATATTTTTGTATAACATACAACCTTTTAAACGTTACTGCTAGTATCTGAATTTTTGTGTTTGTACTTCAGTCCCTCTGAGTCACTGGTCTTCTTTTGCTTCTCATTTGTATTTTTCACATTGTGTGTTTCACAGTAGTGCACACAAATGTTTTCGGATTGTTGCTGCTGTACTGCTCACTTCCATTCCTTAGATGTAAGCATCCTGCAAGTTTTGCTTGAATGTTCCTCTTCCCTCTGTGACTTCTGCTTATTTCCTTTTTTGGTAGATACTGTGCATCATCTACATCTTCTTCAGATATTTTTCTCTGCTCTTCATGTTTTTCACTTAGTCCCTTGGATATTCTGACTCCTGAAAACTTTTTGGCTTTAACTTTGTCTAAAAACTTCTGATATTTAGCAATATTCTCATCTAGAGCTTTAATAATGGCTTTGGTGTGATTTTTCCATATGTTCTTCCTCAGATTCCTAGTAAGACTCTTCTTCATCATCTCCTGCTTCTGCTCCTCTTCTTCAGTAGAAAAGCTCTCAAGCTCTTTCTCCAGATATGACATATCCACAGGAACTGGGTCATCCTCAGAAGACTGAGGCACCACATTGGGTTTGCCAAAGTTGCTGAACCCATGCACAAGAATCTGTTGCATCTCTGAGTTAGCATCCCAATGACTATTCTCTTCTTTTTCTTTTTCAATCACAGATTCTGTCACTTCACCTACAGTTTTGGTATTCCTTCTGTCAATTCCTCTTCTGGATTGTTCTGGGTTGCTTCTGTGGCAACTTTCACAGACTAGGAAGGTGAAAGCTGGGGGCCCACAAGGGGCTCTCTATTAGGCAGCTTGACAAAGAAGGGAATCCAGCCCCCTCAGCCAGTCATTGAGGACTATCCACCCACAGTCAGTAAGTAAGTTACTCCACCCTTCAGTAACTTTCCAGTCCAGAAAGTTAGCTTCTCAATAAAGTCCTCAGCATTCTCCCAATAATTAATCTTTTATGTCTTGCTGACATATTCTTGCTTTACTTGTTCAAATACATCAATACAGTCTTCAGGGGCCTTAATTTTTCCTACTTAAACAGCTCCTTTTAGTACAATGTCTGTCTTCAAGTCCTTGGAAGAGTAAACCAAACGTGGACAGTCAATCAAGCATAACCAATATATCAAGGTAATGTATTTCCAGATATTTCATCTACAATGGGGGCCACATTGCAAACTTTCTTGGAACACTATGTTTATATCACAGAGCTCTTGCCAACAGTTAGATAGTCAATGAACCCAACACTCATCTGTTTATTGTCAGTGCACAACTTTCCAAACTGCCACAAAAGCTGAATAAATGCTCCTTTGTGAAAGGGGTCAGTAAGACTTGCATGGAAAGCAAGTGTTGGCTAATCCAACCCATCATTTTGTTGCCCAGGTTGGAACAAGGTCACATTTGTTATGTACAAACATAAGGTGTTCCCAAGGTTTATTATTTTTCAAGTGAGGCTCAAGGCTCAATGTGAGAGGAACGGGTAACCCACTGGATCTCTAGCATCAGCAACCTGAACTACAGCATCTGGTGAATCTGTAACCCTGGAGAGCTCATTCTATATTCCTTTGGACTGTCCCTTTTTACATATCTCTTCTTGTGCTTCATTTATCACACCAGTGTCTTCAGTTACTGAATCATGATCTTTTATAGAAACTTATCATAGCTCTCAGCGGACATTTCAGTATTTTCTATAAAAGACTGCATATCACTTGAAAATAAATTTGGTTGCTTCTTTTGTGACATAGGGCCAAATGTAGTTTTAAAACTTTCAGTATCAGGAACTTTCAGTATCAGGAATGTGCACCTTTGAGTTGAGGCTGGATTCAATCTTAGAGAAGAGACATTGGTAACTTGCTTTGCTTCATGACAACTCTGTATGAATCCTTCGTAACTGTATCCACTTCCTCTTGAAGTTTTTGTAATCATGACTGCTTAATCACATGTGCATTTTCAAACCATTTAATATTTGGCTGTACTTTTATCACTGTGCCAGAAGCCACCTTTGGTTGATATTCAAGGGGCTTAATGATCTTACCAAAACTGTTCTTGTATTTCTTTTGCCTGTACATATTCAGGCCTGAGACTGTGGCCTGGTCCCTCGTGTTTTGACCTCCTGCTTCCTGGACTCAGTCTGGGTTTGTGCTTGTGTTGAAGAGGTTGATGGTGCACTGTCCTTTTGTACTGGGGCTTTACCATCTTGGCGACGAGATGGGAACTGATGTGCTAAGTCCGGCTTATGTTGGGTAAATGAGTTCACAGCTTCCCAGGCCTGGCTGAAGTGACCTGTTTTATTACAGCTTCAATCTCAGTAGTTGTTATTGGTCTCCTCAGTTGTTAGATTTTTTCACAGTTCAATCTTGGTAGGCTGTATGTGTCTAAGAATTTATCAATGTCTTCTAGGTTTTCCAATTTATTGGCATATAGTTGCTTATAGTAGCCTCTACTAGTCCTTTGAATTTCTGTGGCAGCAGATGCAATGTCTATTTTTTTATCTGATTTTATTTACTTTCATTTATTTTATCTTCTTTTCATAGTCTGAATAAAGGTTTGTTGATTTTGTTTATCTTTTTAAAAAATAACTTTGTATTTCATTGATTTTTGTATTTTTTATTTCAATTTCATTTATTTATGCTCTGATCTTTATTTCTTCTACTAATTTGGAGTTTGGTTTGCCCTTGTTTTTCTAGTTCTTTAAGATGTATCAATAGGTTGCTAATTTGAAGTTTTTCTGCTTTTGTTGATATAGGTGCCTATTGCAACAAACTTTCCTGTACTTTTTCACTGTATCCCATAGGTTTAGGTACCTCATGTTTTCATTTTCATTTGTTTCAAGACATTTTTAAATTTCTTTCTTAATTTCTTCATTGAGCCACTTGTCATTCAGGAGCATATTGTTTAATTTCCATGTGTTCATACAGTTCTGAAATTCCTCTTGTTATTGATTTCTATTTTGATTCCATTGTGGTCAGAGAAGATACTTGATATAATTTCAATTTTTTGACTTTTTAAATATTGGATTTGTGGCCTAACATATGGTCTATCTTTGAGGATTATCCATGTGCTGAGGAGAAGAGGCCTATCTTTGAGAATTATCCATGGGCTGAGGAGAAGACTGTGTATTCTGCAACTGTGGGATGAAATGTTCTGTGAATATATCTATTAGGTTCATTTGTTCTATAGTGCAGATTAAGCCTGATATTTCTTTGTTGATTTTCTGTCTGGATAATCTGTCCAATGCTGAAAGTAGGGTGTTAAAGTCTCCAGCTATTATTGTATAGGGGTCTCTCTCTTTAGCTCTAATAATACTTGCTTCACATATCTGGATGCTCCTGTGTTAGATTCATATATATTAAGAATTGTTATATCCTCTTGCTGAATTGACTTCTTTATTCAATGACCTTGTCTCTTTTTATACTTTTTATCTTGAAATATATTTTTTTCTGATATAAGTATAGCTACTCCTGCTCTTTTCTGGTTTTTATGAAATTTTTTTTACCCCTTTATTTTCAGTCTGTGTGTGTGTCTGTCTGGGTGTAGTATGTTTCATGCAGGCAACAGAATGTTGGGTCCTGTGTTTTTATCCATTCAGCTCTCTACGTCTCTTTGTTGGAGAGTTTAGTGTATTTATATTCCATGTTATTACTCATAAGGAATAACTTTTGCCATTTTGTCACTTGTTTTCTGGTTGTTTTGTAGTCTTTTCCTTCTTTCCTTCCTTCCTGTATTCCTTTTAGTGAAGGTGATTTTCTCTGGTGATATATATATATATATCTGTTTTGTTTTTTGATTTGTGGTTACCATAGCCTTGCAAATAATATCACGTAACCTATTATTTTAAACTGATGACAACTTAATGTTGATTGCATAAACAAACAAGCAAAGAGAAAACTAGTAAAAACTCCACAGTTTAACTTCATCGCCCCCCCCCCCACTTTTTAGATTTTTTGTTATTTATATCTTGTTATACAGTGTTGTGAAAAGTTGTTGTAGTTATTATTTTTATAGGTTCATCTTTCAGTCTTTCTAATCGAGATATGTTTATACACCACTATTACAGTATTATAATGTTCTTTTTTTGTGTGTATCTACTTCAGATGATTTCTTATTGTTCATTAACATCCTTTTCCTTCAGATTGAAGAACTCTCCTCAGCATTTCTTATAGGCAAGTGCTGGTGCTGATGAAATCCCTCAGCTTTTGTTTTTCTGGGAAAGTCTTCATTTCTCCTCCATGATTGAAAAATACTTTTGCCAGATATACCACTATAGGATACAAGTTTTTTTCTTTATTTCCTTCAGCAATTTAAATATGTCATACCACTCTCTCCTGGCCTATAAGGTTTCCACTGAGAAGTCTGCTGACAAATGTACTGGAGCTCCATTGTATATTGTTTCTTTTCTTTTGCTGCTTTTAGGATCCATTCTTTATCCTTGACCTTGGGGAGTTTGACTATTAAATGTCTTGAGGTAGTCTTACTTGGGTTAAAGTTGCTTGGTGTCCAAACCTTTCCCATACTTGAATACTGATATCTTTTTCTAGGTTTGGAAACTTCTCTGTTACCATCCCTTTGAATAACCTTTCTATGCCAACCTCTCACTCTACCTCCTCCTTAAGGCCAATAACTCTTAGATTTGCCCTTTAGAGGCCATTTTCTAGATCTTCTAGACATGTTTCATTCTTTTTTTCTTTTGTCTTTTCTGACTGTATTTCCAAATAGCCTATCTTGAAGCTCACTAATTGTTTCTTTTGCTTATAAATTCTGCTGTTAAGAGTTTCTGATGCATTCTTCAGTATATCAATTGCGTTTTTCCAGCTCCAGAACTTCTGTTTGATGCTTTTTAATTATTTCAATTTCTTCATTAAATTTATCTGACAGGATTCTGAATTCCTTCTCTGTGTTATCTTCTATTAAGCTTCCTCAAAATAGCTATTATGAATTCTCCATCTGTTTCTCAAGATTGATCACTGGTGCCCTATTTAGTTCATTTGATGAGGTCATGTTTTCCTGGATGATCTTGATGCTTGTAGATGTTTGTCCATGTCTTGGCATTGAAGAGTCAGGTATTTATCGTGGTCTTTGCAGTATGGGCTTTTTTGTACCCATCCTCCTCGGGAAGGCCTTCTAGGTATTCAAAGAGACTTCAGTGTTGTGATTGAAGTCTTTGGTCACTGCACCTATATCTGCATTAAGGGGCTCTCCAAGCCTAGTAACAATGTGGCTCTGGCAGACTTGCAGATGCACTGCCTTGGAGGTCCTGGGTAAGATTCCGAAGAATTCCCTGGATTACCAGCCAGAGACTCTTGTTCTCTTCTCTTATTTTTCCCCAAACAAACAGAGTCGCTCTGTGTGTACTGAACTGACTGGAACAAGAGGAGGGGTGACTGTGGCCACCACCACCTGTGACTGCACTGGGTGAGAACTGAAGCCAACATAGCATTGGGTTTCACCCAAGACTCATAGTGACCACTGCCTAACTACCACGTATGTTCACTGAAGACCCAAGGGCTCTACAATAAGCAGGTGGTGAGTCCAGCCAGGCTCATATCCTTCACTTCCTGTTGGCAAGTTTTCTTCAGCCCTGACTGGGTTCAGAGATGCCAGCTGGGAGCCAGGGACTGGAATCTACCTGGTCCTCTATCCTACAGCTGCAGAACTGGCACCAAAGCTGCAAGATAAAGTCTTTCCCACTCTTCCCTCCCTCTTATCCTCAAGCAGAGTAGTCTCTCTCTGTGACCATCATTGCCCCAGGCCTGCGGCAAGTATTGCCTGGCTACCACCAATGTTCACTCAAGGCCCAAAGGCTCTTCAGTCAGCTTGTGGTGAATGCTGTCATTCCTGAGCCTCTCCTTTCAAGGCAGTAGGATCCCTCTTAGCTCAGAGAAGGTCCAGAAATGCTATCCAGAAGCAATGACCTGGACCTGGAGACTCCAGGAGCCCACTTGTTGCTCTCCTCCACAGAGCTGGTATCCAAGCTAATGCTTGATTCTTATGAAGGTACTTGATTGTGTGGATAGTTATTCAATTTGGTGTTCCAGCAGGAGGGATAATCACTGGAGGGTTCTATTTGGCCATCTTACTCTGCCTTCTCCCTGTTTTGATTTCTTTTACGTGATACCAAAAGCACAAGAACTAAAAGAAAAATTGGGTTCTACAAAAATAAAACCTTTTGTGTATCAAAGGACACTATCAAATATAGTGCAAAGGCAACCCACAAAATAGGAGAAAATATTTGCAAATCATATGTCTGATAGGTGGTTAATTTTTAAAAAAATTTTAAACCCCTATAATTCAACAACCAAACAACCCAATTAAAAAATGGAAAGATGACTTGAATAGGTATTTCTCCAAAGAAGATATACAAGTGGCCAATAAGTATAAACAGATGCTCAACACTACTAACCATTAGGGTAATGCAACTCAAAACCATAATGAGATACCACTTTAAACACAATCAGATGACAAGTATCAAGAAAATGGAAAATAACTAGTGTTAGTGAGGATATGGAGAAATTGTGAGCCTTGTGCATTGCTGATGGGAATGTAAAATGGTGTAGTGGCTATGGAAAATCAGTATGGTGGCTCTTTAAGAAATTAAAATAGAATTGCCATATGAATCAGCAATCCCATTTCTGGGTATATACTCAAAAGAATTGAAAGCAGTGTCTCAAAGAGATATTTGTACACATTATGGACTTAATGTTTGTGTCCCTCCAAATTGATATATTAAAGCCCTAATCTCCAATGAGGCAATATTGGAGATAAGGTCCCTAAGGAGATAAATTTAAATAAGGTAATAAAGGCAGGGCCCTTATCTGATAAGATTAATGTCCTTACAAGAAAACAGACCAGAAACACTGCTATCTCTTTCTCCATGAATATGCACCAAGGAAAAGCCATGTAAGGACAATACCAGAAGGTGGCTGTCTGCAATCAAGAAGAGAGCCCTCTGCAAAAACTGATCTTGGACTTCTAGCATCCAGAATTGCAAGAAAATAAATTTCTGTTGTTTAAGCCACCCATTCCATGAAATTTTAATATGGCAGCCTAACACAGTATACATCTAAAAGAACTGAAAGCAGGATCTTGCAGACATTTGCTTACCTGTGTTTAATGCAGCATTATTCACAATAGCCAACAGGTGGATGCAGCCCAATGCCCATCAATGAATAAATGGAAAACAAAATGTGGTGTATACGTACAATAGAATGTTATTCAGCCTTAAAAAGAAGGAGATTCTGACACATGCTATAATATGGATGAATCTTAAAAATATTGTGCTAAGTGAAATAAGCCAGTCATAAAAAGACAAATACTATATGATTCCATTTATATGAGGTATCTAGAGTAGTCACATTTGTCAAGAAAAAATGTAGAATGCTGGTTTTCAGGTGTTGGAGGGAGAAGGGAATGGGGAGTTATTATTTAATGGGTATCAAATTTCAGTCTAGAAGTTGAAAAAAATTCTAGAGATGGATGCTGATGATGATTTCACAACAGTGGGACTGTAGTTAATGCCACTGTGTATTTAAATTATACATTTAAATACACTTAAAATGTTAAATTTTATGTTATGTACATTTTACCATAATAAAAATGTTATATATATGCATTCGTATATTTAAATTAGCTAATATCTAAAATTTGATTATGCCAAGAATTCACATAGATATGGAATAAGAGTTTCTTCCACACTACTGTTGGAAATGTATTAATAAAAACAACTGTGAAAAATAGTCTGATATATTAGATAAAGACCTTTAAGAATCTTGAACAGAATATATAAACAAAAATGTTCATTACAGCACTGTGTGTCATAGCAAAAAATTAAGAACAATCAATCTCAACCAACAATAAAACAGACATATGCACTCTGATATATTCATATAATGGAAAATTATACAAAAATAAAAATTTTAAATAGTGTTATAATCACAAAAGTACAAACAAATTTCACACATATGGTCTATAATAATGTGAATAGGTTAAAATAACTATAATTGGATAGATTTATAATTAGGTAAATTCTCAGTCTTGACTGGATAGATTCTCAATCTTGGTATTTAAAAATCCAGCTGTATGCTGTTAACATAAAAATATAAGTTTCAGCCAAATTAATATATACATATGCAAAGCAATCACAAAATCTCAACCATGACAATTTTATTTTATGCAACTGGACAAACCATTTTAAAACTGGCAGCTTTTAACAAGAATAAAAACAATGATCTCTATACATAAGACATTTTTGTAAGTTTTAGTAATAATCACAATCAGTAAAAGAAAAATCATAATTCTTTAAAAGATGTGTGTATATATGTATTTTATATGTGTTAGTACATGTATATGTCTATTTATATATACACATATAAATACACAAATTAATACGGTATATATCCTTACTTCATAGGCCTGAGAGTAAAGGAACAAAAATATGAAATTATTGAAATAAAATATTAGATTATTTTTTCATGCTTATGAGACAGCTAAAACTTTCCTAAGAAGAAACAAGTATAATTGCAAGGGGTCCCAAATACTCAAAACATAATTTAAAAAATGAACAAAGCTTCCAGTTGCACCTCCAAATTTCAAAACTTACTACAAACCCATAATAATCAAAACAGTGTAGTACTAGCATAAGGAAAGGCCTACCACCAATGAAACAGAATAGTGTTCATAAATAACCTCATACATCTAAGACAACTGATTTTCAACAAGGATACCAAGACAATGAAATGCGGAAAGAACAGTTTCTTCAGCAAATTATTCTGTAACAACCAGATAGCCACATGTCAAATAATGCAGTTGGATTCCTACAACACACAATTTATAAAATTTAGCTCAAAATGCATTGATGACCACTTTGAAAAAAATATAGGGGTAAGTCTTCATGATTTTGGATTTTGCAATGGTTTCTTAGATATGATGCCAAAAGCAAAAGCAATAAAAAATAAGTATAAACTAGACTTCATCTCAAAACGGTGACCAAATGGACAATATTATGGATGTGAAAAGAAAAGCAGAGAACACGTAAAAATATTTGCAAAGCATATATTTGCTAAGAATCTAACATACAGAATATCTAAAGAGCCCTTACTACTCAAAAACAAATAAACAAAATCCCAAGTTAAAAAACTGGCAGAGGATTTACGTAGACATTTCTCCAAAAAAGATACACAAATGCCCACCAAGCAAACACAGGAAAAAATGCTCAACATCATCATAATTCAGGAAATACAAATAAAAACTGAATGAGACACTATTTCACATATGCTAGAATGGTTAGAATAAACTTTTTTTTTTTTTTTTTTTTTTTTAAATAGCAAGTGTTGGCCAGGATGTGAAGAAACAGGTACTCTCATACATTACTAATGGGATTGTAAAATGGTATGTCTATTGTGAAAAATGGTTTGGCTTATACTCAAAAAGTTAAACACAAAGTAAGTGGAAAATAGAATAAAGTGGAATGACCCAGTATTCCACTTTGGTGTGTACCCAAAAGAACTGAAAATAGGCACTTAAGTGTATACTTTTCATGAATGTTCACAGCAACAGTATTCACAGTAGCCAAAATGTGGAAATAACCAAATGTGCATGGATAAACAAATTGTATATATACATAAAATGGGATATTATTCAGCCATAAGAAAGAATGTAGCACTGATACATGCTACATCAGACAAATCTCAAAAACAATATGCTATGTGAAAGAAGCCAGATACAAAATAATACATATTGTTGTGTTTTATATTAAATACCCAGAATAAATAAATCCATAAAGATAGAAAGTATAGTGATAGTTGCCAGGGGGTAATGGTAGACATGAATGAGGAGTAACTTTTTAATAAGTATGGGGTTTCCTTTTTGCAGTGATTAAAATATTTTGGAATTTGGCAGAGTTGTTTGCAAAACATTGTGATTGTACTAAATGCTATTAAATTGTTCTCATTAAAATAGTGAATTTTAATTAATGTGAATTTCAACTCAATTAAAAAAATAAATAGAGCTTCATTTAATCTGTGGACCAGTATAAATTGGTGTAACACATGTGTATTTGATAATCAAAAAGAGAGGCCAATCATGCATAAAACAATAAATAAATAATTAAAAGCACTGAATTTAATGAATGACGTAAATTAACAGGTCAAAGATACCTGGCAAACATTCCACACAATATATACAAAGAACTCCACTTTTAGGCACTACAGAGTCAAACTGCTATTTATTTCCGGTGTAGCTTTGAGAATTTCTATATGAGTTTAACATAAAGATAAATGAGTTTTAATAAAGAGAAATTCTCAAAGCTATACAGGAAATAAATGTAAAAGCCCATCGTATTACAGGCAAGGTGGAGGGATTTATATAACTGGAAGCTCTCTTCTCATCAGAAACAATAAATGCTAGAAGAGAATGAAGCAATGGTTTACTAGATATAAAAGTAAATTTTACTTTCAAAACTAAGGGTAAAAAAACAATTTGTAATAAAAATTAGAGAGACATATTATCCAGGTAACAAAATAATATGTTCTCCCAAATCCTGCAACATGCAGTCTATACAATCAATCTGCATGAGTACTCCTGAATAAAAGTTACAAAAGAAAGACTAAAGGAAATTCCTTAGCCTGAAGAGAGCTATTACCAGATGGAATAATAGGAAATCCATGTATCACCTTGCCTGAAACAACGAAAAATAACAATCATCATTCAATATACATGGAAAAAAATGGTTTTCAAGACATTAATTATCAAACCACAAGGAACTGTGATTCTTTGGAAATGAGAAACAGAAGATGTGAGCCCTACAATTGTGAGCCTAAAATTAGTAAACTAACTTCCATAGCTTACTGTCTTGAGTGAGTTTTCAAATTATGTTACAGGGAACTAAGGTGGAGCCCAGCAAAGTCCCTCAATTGAGGAGACCAACCTAAGAGTCAGAGAAGACCAACACTGCTGGAGTTAAGACTATGTCCCAGAGAGGAGATAGCTACATACACAGGGGACCCTGGAGATGAGTAGAATATTTCTCCTACATATGTTACACAACAGCAATCAGCAGGTATGTGTGAGGAAGCTGTTAGGCTGGGAAAAGGAACATCTATTTTGATAGCAATAGAGGGAATAGTGCCTGGCAGTCATTCAGGATAATGAACAGTGTCTGTTCCCAATAGCCAGTATGAGAAACTCAAAATTCAAAGGACACTGGGTAAAGCACTTGAAAAGGCAGTAAGAAACAATTACCTCTGGACTGAATGTTGAACAAGAACCACCTATCAAATTACAAAGCAAGACATAAAATAATCAAACAGCTTCCAAGAAATGCATTAATTGCATGTGAAAACAAAGACTCAGAAGAAACAAATTTTTAGGAATATCAAAATATCCACCACCAAATAAGGCAAAATTCACAATGTTTGGAATCCCAACAAAGATTACCATGCATAAAAAGAGGCAGGAAAACATAACCCATAATCAGGGAAATAATCAAACAATCAAAACCAAACTGCAACTAAAGAGGTAAAATACACTGAAAGCTATAAAATATTGCTGAAAGAAACTAAAGATGTCCTAAATAGATATTCTGTGTTCATGAGAATAAACATTTAATATTGTTAAGATGTTAATATAACCCAAAGGGATCTAGAGATTCAATACAATCCCTGCCAACATTCCAACAGCTTTTATTGAAGAAATGGAAATGCCAACCCTTAAATTTATGTTGGATTCAAAGGGCACTAAATAGGCAAAAAAATTAGAAAAAGGAAAACAAAGTTGGAAGATGCATAACTCCCAATTTCAAAAATTACTACAAAGCAATAGTAATCAAAATAATGTGGCAAAGGCACAAGGACAGACATATAGCCCAATGGAACAGAAATAAGTGCATATATCCATGACCAGCTCATTATTTATAAGGGTGCCAAGTATTTTAATTATGGAAATAATAGTCTCTTCAACAAATGGTAAAGAGACAAGTGGATTTCCAACTGCCAAAAAATGAAGTTGAACCCCTATTTCATACCAAATACATTAATCAACTCAAAATGGATTTATGACCTCAATAAATTCGAGCTAAAACTATTAAATTCCTAGAACAAAACATAAGGCTAAATCTTCATGCCTTTGATACAGCAATAAATGCTTAGATCTGACACCAAAAACATGGGTAACAAAAGAAAGCACACGTAACTTTGACTTCATCAAAATTAAGATTTTGTCCATCAAAGTATATTACCAAGAACTTTGCAAATTGGCAAAGCAGAAGTGTTTACAGGATCTAAATAACTGGTACAATATATAAACACTAAACATAAGAAAGCTGGAATGGTTATATTAACATCTAACAAAATAGGCTTCAATGTAAGAAATATTATCAGGAATATAAAAATGTACCACATAATGACAGAGGAGGAAGTGATCAGGAAAAATATAGCAATCCTAAATGTCTATTTCACTAGTTACTGAGTTTCAAATATGTGGCAAAACTAAAAGGAAAAATAGACAAATTCACAATGATAGCTAGGAATTTCAAACATTCCATTCTCAAAAACTGATATAACAAGTTGAAAATTAAAAAATAGGGATATAGAAGATTAACCTTCTAAAACCAAAAATATCAGAATAAACTTTTTATTCATGGGAGCATGTAACATTTATCAAGATGTGCCAGATTTCTGGCCAGAAAACAATCTTTAGAACAACTGAAAGGACTGAATTGATATAGAATATGTTTTCTGAACATAAGATATTTAGTTGTAGATTAACAAAAATTATATTGGAATTGACCAGATGTTATGAAAATTAAACAATATACTAATAAATAAGACCTGGCTAAATAAAATTACAAAATTAGATAATATTTTGGACTTATCAAAAACTTAAAAATCAATAAAAATAAAATCAGTGGGCTACAGATAAAGCAATGTTAGGTAGAAATGTAAGGCTTTAAATACTTACATAAGAAAAAAGAGAAAGGTATGAAATCAATGTTTTATGCTATTCTCACAAGAAACTAAAGAAAGGGCCAGACGCAGCGGCTCACACCTGTAATCCCAACACTTTGGGAGGCCAAAGCAGGCAGATCACAAGGTCAGCCATTCGAGACCAGCCTGGCCAATATGGTGAAACCCTGTCTCTACTAAAATACCAAAAATTAGCTGGGCGTGCTGGTGTGTGCCTGTAATACCAGCTGCTCTGGAGGCAGAGGCAGGAGAATCACCTGAACCTGGAAGGCAGAGGTTGCAGTGAGCCAAGATCACGCCACTGCACTCCAGCCTGGGCAAGAGAGTGAGACTCCATTTAAAAAAAAAAAAAAAAAAAACACTAAAGAAAGAAGAGCACATTAATTTTCAGATAAGAAAGGAAAGACTTTAGAAACTGTTGAAGGTATTAGCTAAAATTAATGAAACAGAAATCAGATAAGAGAAAATAAATACAATGCTGGCTCTTTAAAAGGACTAATACAATTGATAAACTTCCAATTAAAATTTAGTAAAACTTAAAAACAAAAAACGTATGTAGGTGGATAATATCAGGAATTAATGATAAAACATCACTGCAGATCCTATGATATTAGAAAGAAAATAAGAGAACATTGTGATCAATTTGTGGAATAAATTTGACATCTAAATAAAACAGACAAACTCTTGAGGATATACATTATCAAAACAGACTCAGAAAATCTGAAAAGCCCTGTATCAACTAACCACTGAATTGTAATTAAACTCCTTTACACATGGAGTTACCATTTTGTTGTTATGGTCTAAGCTACTAATATCCAGCCATTCCATTGATTACAATTATATACTCAAAATAATTATATTGTAAAATAACTACCTGAGTACTCTAAAAAGCGAAGAGATTCAAGTGAATTTAGAAGGGCGGTTGAAAGAAACAACTCACACAGGGAAGAGTGTCCATTCTGTTTGTCTGTTTTTACATTTTCTCTCTCTCACATTTATTACCACAAGGGTGAACTGAGTTGCAGAACAGCACTGGGCAGGTAGGTAAAACTTGGATAGTAGGCCTGCCCTATTTCTGGCCAATGAAACCAAAGAATGAAGCCAAATAATACTGTGATGTAAAGGAGATATCCTGGAAGGGAGAGAAGCTGAGAAACGGTTCCACTAATTCTGTGTACGAGCCTGGATAAAGCTTAGCCAAACCCAAAAACCACACATACACTACACCAGATAGATCCAAACCAGCAAAGACTTAAAGAATTGAACTGAGATTTGAAACCATACAAATTTCAGCCTAACCCTTGAACACAGACGCATGAGAAAGACCCAAAATCAGCATAACGAAGTCTTTGAGACCTGAACTGGACTTCAATTACTGCCCACAGAAGGAAAGATAAAATTATCTTTATCTAAATTATCATTACCTAAATATAACTGGATAGATTTCCTGCTAAAAGGAAAACATCAACCTTCTCCATCAGATTATAACAGAAGCTAGAGGATACATAATATAACATTCACAGTTACAACATACAATACAAACTAAGTCTAAACAGAAAAATCAAGGAAAATGTGACCTATTAAAAGAGTAAAGACAAAACATGCAAACTTCAAAATGACAGAAGTGTGAATTATCAAACAATGTCTTTAAAACAGCAGCGATAACTACATTACATGAGACATGTGAAAGCATACTTAAAATGAATGACAGACAGTAAATCTTAGGTGATAAATAGAAACAACTAGAAAAAAATTAGAAAACTCAACATTTAAATATAGAATATTGGAAATAAAAAATTCACTGGATGGACTCAACAAGAGAATGGAGATGATAGCAGCAAAGTCAGAACACTTTTAGATCAATAAATTAAACTGAAAAACGGAAAGGAAAAAATTAAACAATAGGGGAATACACAGAACAAACCTCAAGCAGTGTACAATATCAAGAACTATGAGTTGTTACAGAAGGAGAGTCCAAAAAGAAGAGGGGGCAATAGAAAATCCAGCAATATTTTAAAACGATAATATGTCATTTGGTGAAAAACATAAATTTACAGATTTAAGGATCACAAAGAACCCCTAAAAAGGATAAATTCAAAGAAAACCATGCTTAGAAACATAATCAAAATGTTGATGAGAAAAGACAAAAATCTGAAAAGTAGCTGGAGAAAAATGACAAATAATGTAAAAGGAAAGAGCAATTCAAGTCACTGGGAATTTCTTATCAGAATCCATGGTGGTCAGGAGACAATGGAACACCACTTTTAAGGGCTGAGAAAAAGTGCTGAGAATGCTGAATTTTATAGTCAGAGAAAATATCCTTCAAGAAATGAAGAACAGACATCTATACATAAAGGAAAGCCTTGAGATTCAGGAAAAGTAAGATAATTTGCCACCAGCATACCTTCTCTACAAAAACTGCTAAAGAAAATGCTTTCAGGTAAAACAAAATAAAAAAGGAAACCTCAGACCTGCAGAAATGTAAGAAGAGCATCAACAGTGGTAAACGCGGGTACATCCAACAGACATTTTCCCCCTTAAGTTCTTTAAAATATGTAAAACTCTTCAAATCGAAAATTACAATAGTGTTTTGAGGAATTTTCAGTGTTTATATATATACACACACATATACATATAACATATCTATATACATATAACATATATGACAATTATAAAGAGCAGTGAGAGGGTAGCTGGGTAATAGAGCCTCAATGATTATAAGAATCCTACATTTTATGTAATGTTGTACTACATTAAGTAGACAGTGAAACTATAAATTTGTATACTTTAATCTGTAGACTACCTAAAACATACAAACATGTAGTCAAAAGAAAATTAAATGAATTAAATACAGCACAAATGCAACTGAACAGATTAATCTATAATATTAAAAATATTCTAACGAGACAGAAAGAGAAGATCAAAGAAGAGAGGAGACAAATGGAAAACAATGAAAACAATATGTACACTTTAAAAGAAAGGCAGACATTGACAGACTAAAAAAGCAAGATTCAAGCATAAGCTGCCTATAATAGACAGGTTGAAAGTAACTGAAGGGGGGAAAAGCCTTATCATGCAAACAGTAAGGAAAAGAATGCCGGAATTGCTACACTAATGTAAGTAAATAAAATTCAAGCAACACAGCAATTTAGACATAAAGAGACATTTCATAATGATAATCCATCAGAAGGACATATATGGTGAAATAACAGTCTCAGAAGAATAAAAATCTGACGAAATTATAGATCATAAACAACCACTTTAATCTACTTACATTTATAGAATCCTACAATCAACAACTACAAAATATCCATATTTTTAAATCAGATATGGTACCTTCAACAATACAGATATAACAAGCCACAAAATCAATCAAATTAATTTAAATGTCCTCTGACTATATAAATATCAAGAACACTGAGTTATCTAGAAAAACCTTAAATATCTAAAAATATTTTGAAATTAATAACAATGAATATATAACACTGACATTAATGGGATAAATCTAAAGCAGTGTTTGAAAAAATTATCATTTTACATGTGGCTTTTATTAGGAAAAAATGGAAATTTCTAAATATCAATGCCCTCATTGAAAATTTCAAGAAATCTATTTTTGAAAAGTCTCCAAAAATATGTAAATTTAGCAAAGTAGTTGTAATCAAGGGCAATGAACAAAAACCGTATTTCTAAGTACTAGCAATAAACGATTACAAACCAAAATTTAAGCCACAATACCACTTATAATAACTACCTCCAAAATGAAATAACTATATGAATCTAACAACCATGTATAAGACCTATAAGATGCTAACTACAAACTACCAATGAAAGAAATCAAAGCCCTAAATAAACAGATGGACATGCTATGTTCATGGATCTAAAGATTTAATACAGTAAAATTATGAAAATTCCACAAATCCTATATTGAACTATAAGTTTAATACAATTGCTATGAATATCCTAGAATAATTTTTTTCGTAAATACAGATAAACTAAGCTTTATATGGAAACGCAAAGAAACTAGAATAGCTAAAATTAGCTTTGTGAGAGAAGAAAAAAGTAGGAGAAATCCCACCACCAATTTTAAGACTTACTAACCATAGTAATGAAGACAGGGTTTGCTCTGGTTTGAATGCTTGTCCCTTCCAAACTCAAGTTGAAATTTAATTGCCATTATAACAGTATTAAGTAAGATCCTTAAGAGGTGACTAGACCATGAGGGCTTGGCCCTCATGAACTGATTAATGTCATTATCATGGGGGTGGATTCTGGGTTTGGCCCCCTTGTCTCTGTTTCTCTCTCTGTCTCACACCCTCTCTTTGCACTTCCATCATAAGATTACACAATAAGAAGGCCCTCACCAGATGTCAATACCTTGATCCTGGACTTTCCATGCTTCAGAACTGTGAGAAATACATTTCTGTCCTTTAGAAGTTACAAAGTCTCAGATATTCTATTACAGCAGCACAGAGTGGAATAAGATCAAAAATTGATTTTCAGAAGTGGGACTTTTGCTAAAACAGTCCTCTCATCACAAGCCCAGAGTGTCACTCCTCGCATCACAGGCCCAGAGTGCAAAGATCTGGGGAAGGATATACGTGAAAAGAGAGGCCTAGTGGGCCCTCAGGACATCGAGGCTTGCCTCCCAGGGAAGTCTCAGGTCTCTGCTCCCTGCATTCTGACACAGGGCTCCTCAGTCACCCAGGTGTTGCTGAAGGAGGCCCCAGATAGGACTTGAGCCACTGACTGTAAGAATACAAACAACAAATCTTGGTGGTGCCCACGTGGTGTTAAGTCTTGAGGCAGGCAGAATGCAAGGGCTGTGGAGGCATGGCTTCCTCCACCTTTATTTCAAAGAACCTTGTTGTGAAAAACCTGGGGGCCCAGGCAGAGACTTACCATAGGGGCAGAGTCACGGCAGAGAGCCTCTACTGCAGCAATGCCCAGCAGAATTGTGTGGTCGGGGTTTTCAGAGAGTCTCCACTACAGTAATGCATAGTAGAGCCATGACAGCAAGGCCACAATACAAGAGTCCCTACTAGGGAATGCCCAGTGTTATGAGGGAAGAGCCAGCTCTGTAGAGCTACCCGAGTCCAATACCAGCCTGGGAGAACAGCAGGCATCTGACTCCAACCTACAAGAGCTGCTGCTTGAGCTATGCCCAACAAAGCCATAGGAGTGTGGCTTCTCGACCCCTTGAGGGCACAACTGCCACCCCAGTGTGCCCAGAAGGCAGGACAAGGAGTCGAGGAAAAATATTCTGGAGGCTTAAGATTTAATGTTGTTTACCTTGTTGGGTTTTGGACTTCCTTAGGGCCATTTATCCCTTTCTTCTCACCTGTTTTTCCCTTTTGGAAATATATCCTATGCCTGTTCAACCATAATATTTTGAAGTAGATAATTTGTTTGATTTCACAGGGTCACAGCTGGAGGGAAATTTGCCTCAGGATGTATTGTGCCTTGAGTCTCACCCATATACATCTGATTTAGATGAGACTCTGGACTTTGAACTTTTCAGTTGATGCTGAAACAAGTTAAGACTTTTGGGGCTACTGGAGAAAAATGACTGTATGTTATACGTGAGAAAAACATGAATTTTTGGGGTCAAGGTCAAAATGGTATATGATTGGTATATATCTTCAAAAAGGATGTGTTGGAGACTTAATCCCCAATCCAACAGTGTTAGGAGGTGGGGCCTAACGGGACGTGTCTAGGTCATGATAACTTGACTTTCATGAATGGATTAATGCCAATTATAGAATGGCTTGAGGCTGAGAGGTCAGTCTCTTGCTCCATCTCACTCTCTCTTTGGCCATCATGGGATGACACAGGAAGGAGGTCCTCATTAGATGCCAGACTCTTGATCTTAGACTTCCCAGCTTCCAGAAATGTGAGCCAATAAATGTCTTTTCATGACAAATCATGGAGTCTGTGGTATTCTGTTTTATCTATGATAGCAGCACAAAACAGACTAAGACAGTGCTTTATTAGTGGAGGGATACACGTGTAGATCAATAGAACAAGCTGGTAACCCAGTGAATTCCATTAAATATCAGAGGACAAAATAATATCAATCCTATAGAAGCACTTTCAGAATAGTAGGAGAAAACAATGTCCAACTCATTTTATAATGCCAGCATAACCATAATCCAAAATGACGACATAGACATTATTTAAAAATACAGAAAAATACTCTTGAAAAAGGTGTAAATACTAACAAATCAAATAATAAATAAAAGGACCATGACCACATAGGTTTTTCTCCCAGAAATGCAAGGCTTGGTTCAGCATTAAAGAGTCAATCAAAGCAAATTACTATACTAATACAATAAGTGTTCTCAGATGTTCTTTGTCAGTTTTCAAACTGGCAAAGAACATCTAAGATAACCCTACAGCTAATACCATACTTAAAAGTGAAATAATTATTACTTTTCCTCTAACATTGGGAAAAGGACAAGAATGCCTTCTTTTGACATTTTTATGTAACACTGTACTAGAGGACCTAGTCATTGCAATAAAGCAAGCAAGAAAAAAAAGCATAAACAGCAGAAATAAAGAATTAAATCTGTTGCAGAACATATATTTATATTTAAAAGGATCTACAGAATAATTATGATATCTAACCAGTGAACTAAGCATAATCACAGGATCCAGGTTAATATTTTAAAAAATCAATCATATTATTACATGCTAACTAGAAAATTAAATCAAATAACATGCTAACTGGAAAATTAAATCAAATAATTAAATCAAATAACCATTAAAATAACTCAATTTAAAAGAGAGCAAATAAAACATAACATTCTTATGAATAAATCTAAGAGATTTGCTGGAAATCTGAAATGAAAACTACAAAACATCCCAAAGACAAATTTAAAAAGAATTTACACACATGGAGAATCAACATATTCACTATTTAGAAGACTAAATATATTGGAGATAACATTTAATTACTTTTGTCTTTAGAGTCATTGAAATCAATTCAAATTACAGTTGAATTGTTTGTAGAAATTGATATGTTAATTCTAAAATGCATACAGTAATTCAAAAAACAGTGAAAAAAGCAATTTTTAAAATAAAAACAAAGCTGGAGGATTATCATTGCTATTTCAATAGTTACTATAAAGCTACAGTAATCAAGACACGGTATTGTTCAAATAACAGACATAGATGAATGGAGCATAATTAAATGCACATAATTGCAGTTGGCTGAATGTTTGACAGAGGCAATATGGCATTTTAATAGAGGAAGAAAAGTATATTCAACAAATGGTACTGGATCATTATGATATCTTTACGGTAAAAAATGATCATCAACCTTTTTCTCACACCAAACAGAAAAATCAACTCAAAATGGATCATGGACCTAAATGCGGAATCCAAAATACTATTAAAAAACACAGAGGTCAGGCGCAGTGACTCATGCCTGTAATCCCAGCACTTTGGGAGGCCAAGGTGAGTGGATCACCTAAGCTCAGGAGTTCGAGACCAGCCTGGTCAACACGGTGAAATCTTGTCTCTACTAAAAATACAAAAAAACAGCTGGGCGTGGTTGTGCGTGCCTGTAATCCCAGCTACTCCAGAGGCTGAGGCAAGAGAATTGCTTGAACCTGGGAGAAAGAGGTTGCAGTGAGCTTGTGCCACTGCACTCCAGCCTAAGCAGCAGAGTGAGACTCGGTCTCAAAAAAAAAAAAAAAAAAAAAAAGGAAAAAGAAAAAAGCAAACAGGAGAAAAATCTTTGTGAATTCAGAGCAAGATAAGGTGTATTAGAACACAAACATATACATAAACTATTGAATAAAATAAATAAAATATACTTATCCAACTTTTTTGTTTAAAAACAAAAATATGGGCCACAATCTGAGAGAAAATACTCACAGCACATATATCAGCAAAGGACTTTTGCCCATACTATTGTAAGGACTCTTGTAAGTCAATAATTATAAGACAAACAATCCACTTAAAAATGGGAAAGATAGTTGAACGAAGTATAAAACACATGCCAGTAGCCATTTGGAACTTGAAAAGATGCTCAAGATATCTTTTAACCAGGAAAATGAAAACTAAAACCACAGGAGATACCACAACACACACATACTGGAATGGCTAAGATGAAAAAGACTGACCACACCATGCTTTGGAAAGGATTTGGAGCAACTGTCACCTCACATATTGCTGTATAACACAAGTTATACTGTATAACACAAGTTATAAGTGTGTTACACAGTTAACACAAGTGGAAATTATACAGCCACTTTATAAAGCCAATTGTTGGCTCCTAAATATAGACACAATTGGCTTACAAAAGCCAACAATTTGGCTTTTCTTAAAAATAAATAAAGTTAAACATACACTAACCATATGACCCAGCAATCACAGTCATATGTATTTTTCCAGGAGAAACGAAAATATATATCCACACAAAGACTTGTACAGGAATATTTATAGAAGCCTTATTTATAATGGCCTAAAACTGGAAATAACCCAAATGTCCATTATCAGGTGAAAGAATGGATAAACAAAATGTGGTATACCCATACAATGGAGTACTATTCAGCAATAAACAGGGACAAACAATACATTCAACAAAATGGATGACTCTCAAAATCATTATGCTGACTAATAAAATTCAGACAAGGAATATATATACTACATGGCTACTTGTATAAAATTACAAAAACATATGCAAATCTGTAATGACACAAAGCATATCAAGGCCTAGGAGCAGATGTTGAGAGGTAAGGTAGATTACAAAAGGGCATAAGCAAAATACAGGACATGGGGCTTTTCTTGACCATTGTGATGCCTGCATGGGTATATACATGTGAAGTCACTAAACTGTAAAATTTCAATATGTATAGTTAATTGTATGTCATTGCTGAGCCAAAATAAAACAAGTTGCAAAAGTTACTTAAGGCAAAATATCATTTATTTTGCTGTTATCATGCAAACAATACTATTTGTCATTATTCATGATCCCAATAAGTGTTAATAGCACAAAATGTTTAATTAGGATTAAAAAAAGACCAATATATGATAATGGATATATCTGAGGAGAGAGGGAAGACAGTAAGATTGTTGAGGACTTCATAGGAGGTGTCACCTGTGTCTTGTTAAAGTTGCCCTAAATCTTAGAAAGAATGTAAAACATGTAACAGAATATGACATTTTCTTTCAATGGATGATTCATGAATACTTGCCCCCTATCATTTCTGTTATTTTATGTGTTTGAAACATGATATGTGTTTGAAACATGATATTTATGAATATTTCATTTCCAAAGAGCCATAATAAATCAAACACACATACATAAACACATACAAACTTTTCCATGAAAACCAAAACTGAAATAAACCTCCATTGACAGCTTCGATGAAGAATTAAATATTTGAAACAAGAATTTAAATTTTACATAAACCATTTATGAAAAGGCAAGAGGGAAGAACTGCAACTCATTTCTGAAATAGCAGTGCCCTAATATAGCACTAAATGTTTACAAAAATTTACGAGAGAAGGGAACTATAGACCAAAGTCCCTCATGAATCTAGACACAAAAATCCTTAAAATGTTATAGCATATAAAAATTAAAAATATATTTTTAAATGATCACGTGTATTTTATATTAGGGGAGTTTATGTAAGGGTGCTTTAACATATGCCAATCAATCAATGCATCATAAAAACATAATAAAAGATGCAAACCATGTGATCATCTCAATTGGGGTGTAAAAGACATTAGGAAAAATTCAACCTGATTTATGATTAAAAATCAAAATAAATAGGAAGCCGAATTTCCTTTGTCAACCTGATTAATGGCTTTTATGAAAAGCCTACAACTAGTGTCATGCTTAATTATGAAAGCATGAGGGCTCTGATAGTGGGAACAAGATTAGCATGCCCACTCTTAACACTTCTGTTTAAAGTTTTCTAAATACAATAGTCTCAAGAGGCAATAAAAAGAAATAATGAGCAAACAGATCTTAAGAAAAAAGTAAAATTGTCTTTATTCTTGTAGAATATGATTAGGTATAAAGAAAAATCCTAAAAATCAAAAGTAAACTATTAGAACTATCACTGCATTTAGCAAGGCCACAAGATACAAAGTCAACATTTCTAGAAGAAAACAGAAAAAGGTCTTTATGAATTTGATCTAAGCAAAGATTTCTTGGACAGACACAATATCCTTGGAACATTAAGAAAGAATTTGAGAAATTTGGTTTTGTCAAGATTAAAATTTCTGATATTTGAAGGATACCACTGAGAAACTGAAGACAGAGCACATAGAGACCTGTTTCCAAAATATGTAAATAAATCTTATAAGGAAATATTTTTAAAAAATAACCTGATAAAAAGATACAGGAAAAGGTTTGAACAAACAGTTCAGAAAGGAATACATATGAATGTGCAAAGAGCAAATGAAAAGATATCTTATATCATTAGTTATTAAGTGCAAATTAATAATACTATACTCTTATTAGGATGGTTAAAATTTTAAGAGATGGACAATAGAAAACACTTCTGAGAATGTTGAAAAGCTAGAAATCTCATACATTGCTGGTGGGTGTGGAAAATCACACAATTTCTATGTAAAAGTTTGGGGGCTTCTTACAATTTTAACTTATATTTACCATACCACTCCACAATTTAACTCTTACGTATTTACTCAAAAGAAATGGAAACATATAACCATATAAAAACTTAACACATAAATGTCCATACAACTTTATTCACACAAGACAAAACCTGGAAACAACTCAAATGCTGATCAAGAGTTGGACAGATAAATAAATAGTGGTATATTTAATAAGTGATGGTAGAGATTGTGAAATGGCATAAGGGAATCATTTAGGGTTATGGAAATTTCTGCATCTTCATAGTGATGTTAGTTAACTGATGTTAGTTAAATGTTAGCTCTGATACTTGCCATAACTCACTGAGCTATAAAGTTAAAATTGGAATGTTTAAAATTAAAATTACATGTATAAAATGAACACATTATATTTAAATAAAGAGGATTAAAATATTGTCTCACAAAGACAGTTCTAGGCCCAGATGATTTCACTGGTGAATTCAATGAAACATTTAAGCAAAAAAAAATTGTTATTATGGGTTTATTTTTTCAGAATACGGAAGAGGAAAGAATACTGCCCAACTTGTTTTTGAAAGGCCAGCATAATAAAAATGAAAAAGGATTTATAATAAAATATGTAATATAAATAATGTAAATGCTTAGAATGTTAGCAAATTAGATACAGCAATAGATGATGATAAAGTGGAGTTTGAAAAAAGAACGTAAGGTTCAATGTATATTTCAACAAATTAAACAGAACTACTTTATTTCAATAACAGAGAAAAGCATTTAACAAAATCCAACTCTCTTATCCACAATAAAATATCTTAGTAAACTAAGAATAAGTAGGAATTTCTTAATCTGATAAAGGGTATCTAAAAAATTTCTATAGCTAACACCTGTTTCAAGGTAAAACATTGAATAATTTCTTTCTAAAATTGGGGGAAAGATAAGCATAGCTATTCTCACAATTTATATTAAATATTTACTCGAGGCTCTAGGCTCTGTAATAGAAATAATGAGGAAATAGACACCATGAAGGTTAAATGGAATAAGCAATACTGTATTTAATGACCACATGATGATTTATGTATCAAATCCTAAGGTATATACAAATTTTCCCCTAGAAATAGGTTTAATAGGTCACAGGAAACAAAGCCCACATACAAAACACATTTTCCATTTTTATATCAGCAGCCAACAAATGAAATTAAAAAATCAATTTAAAATAGGGTAAAAAATGTATTAGACACCATCAATGAAAACTGTAAAATACTGATGAGATAAACTTAAGAATCCCTAAAGAGAGAGATATATATCACACTTACAGACATGAAGCCACATTCTTTTCAAATAATCCTCGCTTATTGAAAATGGATATTGACAAGCTAACTTTAACATCTATATGGAAATGCAAAGGACTTTTTGGCAAATGGCATGTTCCAAAGATGGCAAATACCGTATGCTAATTCTACACATTCTTACAATGTGACTTCATTCAGCAGTGGGGTCTGAGTTACCTTCTCTTGAACATAAGAGGATCTTTATGGGTATGGCAGAACTGACACTAGGTGACTTCTGAGGCTAGGTCATAAAAACATCATGGATTTCCATTGTTTCCTTAGGATATGAACTTTGGATCTTGTCTGCCATATTATAAGGTGACAACCCAATGTTCACACAGGGATGAGAATAGTGCATACTCCCAGGAGTCAGTCTTGAAAACACCAAGAATGACAGGCTGACAGAGCAAATTGAAAAGTCTTGTCCCAGTAAGTGGAATATAATTAATGTAAACAAATAATTGGCCCAGCTAATAAATCTTAAGAGCAATACCAGAAATGATTAAACTGCTTCCAAACAACTTACCTATGTGTGCCAAAACAAAAGAAAGAATTGTGAAGAAAACTACACCAAGGCTCAACATACTAATATTCCTCAAAAGCAATGATAAAGATAAAACCTTAAAAGAATCATCAGACAAAAAAGAAAAATAAGGATAAAGGTGAAAGCAGATATCTCATTGGAAACAATCACAGTGAAAAGACACAGGAGGGGCAACAATTTCAAGATATATAAAGAATAAAAAAACTATCAACTCTTAATTCTATACCCACCAAACAAAATAATTCAAAAATTAAAGTAAAAGAAGACATTTAGATATATTTAAAAAAGGAAATATTCCTCAATAGCAAAGCTATACCAAAATAAATATTAAATAAAGTCCTTCGGGCCATAGAAAAATTACTGCAGATGGAAATGGTCTACACCAAAGAATGAAGTCTACTGGAAATGGTAGTTACATGAGTAAATACATGAGATTTTTTTGCTGTTATTTCTATCCACATAAAAGACAACTGACTGTTTAATAAGCATAACAATAGTGTAGTGCAGGATTTGTGACATAGGTAAAACTAAAACAGATGTCTACAACAGCACAAAAGTCAGAAGTGGAGAAATAAAGCATACTATTTTAAGATGCTTACATTATATATAAAGTATAATATTACCTGAAGGTGGACTAAGATAAATTAATAATATATACTATAAACCTAAAGCAACTACCAAAATAAAAAACACAAATTGTACCTAATAGGTCAAGTCAGATAAATGGAGTCATAAACAACTCAGACACACCATGATAACAATAATGAAAAGAAAGCTGCAATGACAATATTAAGATTAGACAAAGTACATTTCAGAGAAAAACCTATTACAAAAAATAAAGGACATTTCATAATGATAAAGGAGTGGATTTAACCAGGAGCATATAAAAATCTTAATCATTTATATACTTAATAACAGAACTTAAAAATACTTGAAACAAACACTCATAAAACTGCAAAGAGAAACAGACACTTCCATAATTTTAGTCATAAAGATAAAATACCCCTCTTTAAATAATTGGCAAAATAAGTAGACATAAAATCAGTAAAGGACATAAAAGATTTAAGTAAAATTAACAATAAAACTGACCTAATCTATATTTGCTGAACTCTCCTCCCATTCTCTGTCTCTGTCTCTCACTCTCTCTCAGTATCAATATATATGTCTCTATATATAGATATGACATGAGGGAAAAATACATATTCTTTTGAAGTACAAATGGAACATTTACCAAAATATATATACCATATACCAGGCCATAAAACATTTTAAATTAAAAGTATTCAGGCATGCAAAGTACATTCTCTAATAATTAAATTAGGTTTCCATAAAACAGAAATCTCTGGAAATCCCCTAAAAATCTGGAAATTAAATGCCACTCTTCTAAACAACCAAATGCTCAAAAAAAATTAAGTGAAATTATTAAGCATTTTGAGTTGAATGAAAATGAAAATACAACATGTTGAAATTTGTGAGGTGCAACAAAAGCAATGCTAGACAGAAATTTTTACCTGAAAGACACAAACAATCAAAACTTTTCTAAGAAGAAATAAACAACTTTTGCTGCAGAGATTAGTTTTGTGACTCACAGATCTAGTCAAACATCCAAGAAGCCCACAACAGAAATGGGGTTATGCGGGAAAGTTCTGTGGAGGATCCCCCATCTAATGGTGTAAATTTCCATGGCACAGACAAGATTTTTGAGAATGCTGTATCAATGTTTACTTAGACTAACGGAGACAGAGGAAAGATAAAATGAAAGAGGACTGATGGATTTCCAAAATTCTACAAGCAGAAAATGGGCTAAAAGAGCTACCTGGCCTCAAGCTTGTGCTGTTCTTCAAGAAAAAGAAAAACATGACTCTGATGGAAGAGCAATGGGCCCACAGGCTGATCCAGCCATAGTAATAGTTCCAGAGGTAGGGAAGAATGGAGCTTTCATGAGCCCAGAGGGCAGAGCTTCTGCAGGTCCGGTGGGCAGAGAATAAAACCACAGATGATTACTCTCAAGCCTTAAAATCTAATGATTCTGTGTTTCAAAGTTCCTTGGGATAAGTGACCCCTTTCTTTCTTCTAATTTCTTCCTTTTGGAATGAGAGTATCAATCTTATGCATATCCCAATCTTTTAATTTGGAAGCAGGTAACTTGTTTTCTATGACCATATATCCATAGATGGAGAAGAACTTTGCACCAAGATGCATCATACCTAGAGTCTCATCCATACAAGACTGACATGACCTAGATAATGATAATTTGGGACTTTCTTGGGTGATAATATTTAGGTAAGCTTTTAGAGTTAATGTTGCAATGGGATGAGATTTTTTATTTTATTTTTTTTTTATTTATTTATTCATTTATTTTTAAGATGAAGTTTCACTCTCATTGCTCAGGCTGAAGGACAGTGGTGTCATCTTGGCTCACCACAACCTCCACCTTCCGGGTTCAAGCAATTTTCCTGCCTCTGCCTCCTGAGTAGCTGGGATTACAGGCAAGCGCCACCGCGCCTGGCTAATTTTGTATTTTTAGTAGAGATGGGGTTTCTCCATGTTGGTCAGGCTGGTCTTGAACACCTGACCTCAGGTGATCTGCCCGCCTTGCCCTCCCAAAGTGCTGGGAATACAGGCATGAGCCACCGTGCCTGGGTGGGATGAGATTTTTGAAGATCTGGCACAGTGTGAATATATTTTGCGAGTGGATTGCCAGCAATTTTTGAGAGCCACAACCACAGGGCAGGTTGTGCTGGGTTGAATTATGTCCCTGAAAAATATATGCTCAAATACTAACTACTGGTAGTTGTGTAACCAAAACAGCATACTATAATATACTTAAATATAAGTATGAAAAGACAAAATAATACAGTATTTTTTCTCATGACAGCAGATTAATTTAGAACTAATTTTTTTAAAAAACATATTGGGAAAATTACCAAATGCTCAGAATTACAACACATTTCTATATAATTATTAAGTTAAAGAACTAAACAAAGAAATCAGGAAATACTCCAAACTCAGTAATGTGTGTGACCTCTAGAGTGAAAGCCATTATATTTAAAATATTTTTCCTGAAACTTAAAGAGATATAAATAAAAGGACAGATATATTAGGTTCATGGATTCTAAGAACCAATATTATAAGAATGCAAATTTTCCAAAATTAATCTATATTTTAAACTCCACTCAAATCAAAGCACTCACATGTATTTTGTAAAAATTATGAAATGATTCTAAAATTTATCTAAAAATATAGCAACCTAGGAGAGCAAAAATTAAGCTGAAGAAAAACAACAGAATTGGCAGATTTACATCAAAAAATATCAAGATATATGGAATTGATTAATTAAATGTTAATTAACATATAATCTTAAACTAGACCTCTTATAAATTACTGATATAAATACAATCATGCAAGCACATGAAAATATCGTGTAGCAGTATCTACTAAAGCTAGTATAATATGCCAGGCCTATAACTCAGCCATTCCATTTATAGATATATACTCAAGGAAAATACTTCTTCTGAAAACATGAAAAATAACACGACTTGCAATTACACTCATAATATCACAGCTATTAATAATTAATAGTAATTGCTAATAATTACTATTAATAATATCACAAATAAATTCCAATCAGCAACAGAATGGGTAAACTGACTCTAGTAAATAGCATACTGCATATCAGGAGAAAATATTTATCATCATATAAAACTATAAGAACGTATCTCATAGACATAGGATGAATACAAGAGCTAGTCACAAAAGATGACATAATATTGTTATTCCATTTAAATGAAGTTCAAGAATAGGCAAATTAATTTATGGTGATAGATGTCACATTAATAATTACTTCTGGGCCAGGATGGACTATAAAGAGACCTGATGGAAAAATTACTGTAATATTGAAAATTTTCCTTCTATTGATGTAAACTTGTGATTAGTGATATATATATTATTTATACATATTTTTATACATACATACATAATACAATATATATGCTATATAATACTATATAATATTTTTATAGCCTATATATATCTAAACGTTCTTGTAGTTGCCCACATAAGATCTATGTATCTTAAGTAGTAAGTTATAACATAATAAGTTTTAAATTATATACCTGAATATAACTATCCATTAAATTTAAATTTAAGATGGAAATAACAAGAGAAAATATAACAAAACTGACACAAAATATACAATCTTAATGATATCATAACCAATATAAAGAAAAGATTATTTCTTCAAATTAATCTTCCAAAAAGAAAACCTAGCTCAGACAACTTCAATAGCATGGTCAAAAAAACAAACAAAAAACCACATAAGGATGAAATTATTCCAATTCATGCAGAAGAGAGAAAAGAAAGATAAATCACGCATCAATTTAAGGTGATTGACATAAAGTTGTGTCAAAACCTGATTAGAAAAGTATGAGAAAAGAAGGTTACAGCCAGTCTCTCATAAATGCAGAAAAAGGACTTTCTACAAAAATGTTAGCAAATGGCACTGTATAAAAATGAAAATATATAAGAATCTAGTTGGGTTTATTTCAGAGATGCAAATTTGATTTAAGAGTTTTAAAAGTTTATGTTAATAAATTTATATATATATATATATATATATATATATCTCGAGAGAGAGAGAGAGAGAGAGAGAGAGAGAGAGTTTCTCTCTGTCACCCAGGCTGGAGTGCAGTGACTGGCGCAATCTCAGCTTACTGAAATTTCCGCCACCCGAGTTCAAGTGATTCTTGTGTCTCAGCTTCCCTAGTAGTTGGGATTACAGGCATGCATCACCACACCCAGCTAATTTTTGTATTTTTATTAGAGACGGAGTTTTGCCATGTTGGCCAGACTGGTCTCGAACTCCAGACCTCAGGGTGATCCATCCGCCTCAGCCTCCCAAAATTCTGGGATTATAAGTGTGAGCCACATGTGTGGCCTATGTTAATAAATTAAGAAAGAAAAATCAAACAATCTCTCAATAGATGTACAGAAAAACAAACTCAGTCTCAGCAGCTCTTAAAATACTCAAACAGAGAATCAAAATATATGAAGGAAACACTGACAGAATTACAGGGAGACAGAGAGTTCTACAGTAACAGTTGGAGATTTCAGTACCCCAATTTCAATAATGAATGAACACTGAGAAAAAAGATCAATAAGAAAATAGAGGACTTAAAAAACACTATAAACCAATTAGACCTAAGAGTATTATACAGAACCCTCCACACAACAGCTGAATATACATTTTTTTTTCTTTTTTTTTTGTCAAGGGCACATGAAACAATCTTCAGGATAGATCATGTGCTTAATCACAAAATGTTCAAATAAATTTAAAATACTGAAATCATACAAAGTATATTTTCTAATCAAAGTAGAATAAAGCTAGAAATCAATCATTTAAAGAACACTGAAAATCACAATATGTGGACATTAAACAATACAATCAAACACTCAAAGGGTCAAAATAGAAAACACCAAAGCAGCCAGGTGCAGTGGCTCACACCTGTAATTCCAGCATTTTGGGAAGCCTAGGTGGGTAGATGACTTGAGCCTAGGAGTTTGAGATTGGCCTGGGCAATATAGTGAGATCCAGTCTCTACAGAATAATAAATAAATAAATAAGCCAGGCATGGTGGTGCATGCTTCTAGTCCCAGCTACTCAGGGGACTGAAGTGGGAGGATCACTTGAGCCCAGGGTGTTGAGGATGCAGTGAGCCATGACTGTGTCACTGTAGTCCAGCCTGAGTGACAAGGCAAGACCCTGTATCAATAAAAAAATTTAAAAACCCACAAAAGAAACAGGTAATACCTTGAGACAAATGAAAATGCAAACACAACATAGAAAAACTTATGCCATCCAGCAAAAGCAGTGGTAAGAGGGATATTTATAGCTGGAAACACATACATCAAACATGAGAAAAGACTGCTAATCAGTAAACTAATTTACATTTTAAGGAATCAGGAAAAGGAGATAAAACTAAACATAGAATCACCATAATGAGGGAAATAAATTAGGAAATAGAAAAAATAAAATAAAATAAAACAAAGGTTGGTTCTTTGAGAAGATCAAAAAAGGGAACAAACTTTAGCTAAATTGACTGAAAAAGAAAGAGAGAACTCAAATTACTAAAAATCACAATTTAAAAGTGAGGACATTACTACTGATTTTATACAAACAGAAAGAAAAATAACAAAATACTATGAACGACTGTATGCCAACAAATTGGATAACTTAGATAATACTAACAACTTTATAGAAATATATAATCTATAAAAAATGACTCAAAAGAAATAGAAAATGTGAACAGATTTATAACTAGTAAGGCAATTGAATCAGTAATCAAAAACTTTGTTATAAAGAAGAGCTCAGCAAGATGGTTTCACCAGTAATTTCAAACAAACATTTAAAGAAGTGACACAAATCCTTATACACAATCTAAATGTTTGCAGAGGAAGGAACTTCCTAACTCATTCTATGAAGCCAGTATGATCACGACACCCAAGTCAGGAAAAGACATTACAAGAAAACTACAGACCAATATCCCTTATGATTACTGCTCAAAAATTCAATATAATATTAGAAAACAAAATTCAATAACATAGTAAAGGACTATATACAATGACCAAGAAGATGTTATTTCCAGAATGCGTGAAAGATTTAACACATGAAAAAACAATCAATGCAATATACTACGTTAGCAGAATGAAAAGCAAAAAAACTACAGGCTCATGTCAATTGATGCAGAAAAACCACTTGTCCAATGTCAACCCCTTTTTCGGATAAAAATATTCAACAAAGTATGAATAGAATAATACTCTCTCATCATGGTAATACTTTATATGAAAAATTCACAGCTAACATCACACTCAATTATGAAATGATGAAGGCATTTCCCCTAAGATTAAGAACAGGGCAAGGGTGTCTACTATCCTCATTTATATTTAACATACTGTTGAAAGTTCTAGCGAGAGAAATTGGGCAAGAAAAATAAACAAAAGGCATCCACCTGGAAAGGAAGCAAAATTATCTGTTCACAGATGACATTATCATCTTTGTGTAAATCTTCAAGATTCTAAAAAAATCAAAATCTTGTTTATATCTAACAAACATATTCAGTAAAGGTGCAACATACAAAATCAACATGCAACAATAGCTGCATTTCTGTACATTAGCAATGAATAATCCAATGGGAATTTAAGAAAACAACTCCATTTACAGTTACATTCAAAAGAATACAATGCTTAGGAATAAATGTATGCAAGGAGGCAAAAGGCTTGTACACTGAAATCTAAAACATACTGTTGAAACAAATTAACTCATAAATATCTGGAAAGGCATTGTGTGGTCATGGATTGGCAGACTTAATATTTTTAAGATGGCAATACTACCCAAGGCAATCTACAGATTCAGTATTGTACCTATCAAAATGCCAAGCATGTTTTTGCAAAAATAGGAAACCTCATCCTAAAATTCATATGGAATCTCAAGGTACCACAAATAGAACAATCTTAGAAAAGAACAAAGTTGAAGAATCCACATTTCCTGATTTTGAAATGTATTACAAAGCTACAGTAATAAAAACAGTGTGATACTGGCATAAAGACAGACATACAGACCAATGGAACAGAATAGAGGGCCCAGAAAAAAAACACTTGCACAAATTGTCAACTGATTTTGACAAGGAAGCTGAGACTATTCCATGGGTAAAAGACTGTCTTTTCAACAAATGGTGCTGTGAAAACCGGACATCCACATGCAAATGAATGAAGTTGGACCCTTACCTTACACAGCAAACAAGTAATTTAAAGTAAGTAACACACCTAAGCTAAAACTTTAAAACTGTTAGAAAGCCTAATGACACTGGGGGAAAGTCTGATGACACTGAATTTGGCAATTACTCCTTGGATACAGTAATAAAACCATAGACAACAGAAGAAAAAATCTAGACTTAACTCCAATTGGAAAAATTCATCGTCATCAGGCTTTTCTGGGGGAAAGTCTGATTACACTGAATTTGGCAATTACTGCTTGGATATGGTGACAAAACCACAGGCAACAAAAGAAAAAAATGGACTTAACAAAAATTTATAGCTTTGTGCACTTAGGACATTATCAAGCGAGTAAAAATACAACTCACAGAATGGGGAGAAATATTTGAAAAATCACACATTTGATAAGGTATTAATATCTAGAATATATAAAGAACTCCTAAAACTCAGTAACAAAAAGGCAACCTAATTTAAAATTAGACAAAAGACTTAAACAGACATTTCTCCAAAGAAGATATACAAATGGCCAATAAACACATGAAAAGATGCTCAGTATCAATTAGTCATTAGAGAAATGCAAATCAAGCTCACAATGAGGAACACTTCATATTCACTAAGATGGCTAGTGTAGAAAACAAACAAGTAAGTGTTGGTGTGGAAATGGAGAAACTGGAAGGCTTGTATATTGCTGGTGGTAATATAAAATGGTGCAGCTGTTGTGAAAAAGTTGGACCTCTCACAGAATGACCATATGATTCAGTAATTCCACTCTTAGGTATATATGCAAATATCTGAAAGTTGGAATTCATATAACTGTATACTAATGCTAATAAAAGCATTATTCACTATTGCCAACAGATAGAAACAACCCAAAGACCCATTAATAAATGAACAGATAAATGTAGTAGAATATTATTCTACCGTAAGGAATTTAGTTCTCATACTGGCTACAATATAAATGAACCTTAAAAATACTTTAACTAAAATAAGCCAGACACAGAAAGACAGATACTGTATGATTACACTTATATAAGGTACCAATAGTATACAAATTCATGGAGATCAAAAACAGAACGGAGATTACTGGGAGATGAAGGGAAGGGCTAATGGAGTTATTGTTTAATTAATACAATTTTTGATAGCCATATGAAAAAGATCCTAAATGGATAGTGATGATTGCCCAATATGGTGAATGTACTTACCACTACTGAATTTTACACTTAAAAATGGTTAAAATTCTATATTTTATGCCATGTATAATTTACCAATAAAAAAAAAGCAGAGCTTCTGGGAGACATGGCTAATCAGAAGGTTTGGGCAGGATAATTAGAAGGCAGGCCTGGAACATGTTATGAAGCCACAAAGTGAGAAATTGCTAAAAAAATGAGGAGGGTATATTGAATGAGTACACATTTTACTTTAGATAAACTATAATGGTGAAATTTTGGATAATTTGAACAACATAATAATGATGGCAATGAAAAATAACTAAAAGAACACAATATTCATAAATCCATAATGGCAAAAAAATAATAAATTGGGAAAGAATATAACTTTCCCTTAGAGCAGAATTATAATCAATAAATATAGAATAATGAATAAAGAAACTGCCATTAGGCAAACAACACAGAAACAATTGTCACATGCAGGAATTATCACTGGATGCTAAAATTAGTTCATCATTTGATGTTAAACTTTGTCCACACATTTGCCAAATGTGTGATGAATATGCATGTTTCTGTAGTCTCAAACTACTTTCTAACAAGACTTTAAGAGAAAGGAATAAAATAGCATCAGATCTGGTGCTTCCATCCCCTACACTGGGGGACTTTAGTGCAGATTTGCCCAGCCCAGGCGGGAGGCCAAGCTGGGCAGGACTGAGCTGGGCAAACCTGCACTCAAGTCCCCCGGTGCGGGACATGCAAGCACCAGATCTGATGGGGGTCAGATAGCAGTTCTCAGGTCCCTAGAGAAATGTCCCAGTGAGGACTGGAAGAACTGCTGCCATGCCAAAGACCCAGCACAGGGAAATGGAGTGACTAGCTCCACAGCCTAGTGAGCAGTTGTGGGACCCACTTTGCTTTTATCCTCTGGACCCAGTGGCGTTCCCTCCCATGCCCTGACCTTGGCAGCAAGTGGGGACAATAAGTCACAAGCAGTTTGCTTTCAGTCTGTGAAACTCAGGCAAATAGCTTCCTGCTACAGTTCCATGAAGGTGGCGGGGGTCAGGGGTGTCGCACTCATCTGTCAGTTCTGGCTATGGGGGCTCCTACCCTGCTCAAGACCAGAGTGCCAATCCCCAGTCTGAGATTCTCAAAACCAGTGAGTGTCACTGGTGCTAACTGGCATGTTCCCAAGCAATTCCCTAGGATCTAGGAAAGAAATGGCTTCCTCTTTTGGTGCCCAGGTCCAGGAGCATGTTTGGTACACTTCCCGGTGCTGTTCCTTCTCATAGTTTCCTGACTGCTGCCCAAGTCAGATTCAGGGTTTGAGAGGGTCAAGGAGCTCTGCTGTGGCCTGGATTGCCTGGCTACCCAGTGGGAATGTGTATCACAGAGACACTCACTCTCCCTCTCACGTACTGGGCTTTCACACAATTTTCCACTGGACCTCTTCATGTGGGCTACTGCCCATCTTCTTTTCCCAGAATACAAAGTTTTCTTTCACTTTTATATTGAACTCCCGTGTTCTTCCTTGTATAAACATTCTCAGTGTGAATTTTCTCTATATACACTATTTTGCTGTTTCCAGGTGGCTGAGGTGTGCTGGCAAAGCCTCTATTCTGCTATCATTTTTCGGCTTCCAGGATGTCCTGGTATCCTGCATACCAATCTAATTCCTTCAGGTCACAGGTCACAAATGCTTCATAAGAGTCACCTCGGGTCTCCAGTATCTCAGGAGAAGAGGCAGTAGAGATGGGACTCTGGGCCATACACACTGAATTTAAATTGATCGTTTCAGTGAAACATTTTTGGTTCCAATTGTACTTTTTTGTCCCCTTTCCAACTTGGCTTTTTTCGGATAAATAAAATGGAGTTTTGGGGTAACTTTTTTTTTTCTATCTACTAATTGTTACATACATATTATTTTACTATCTTTTAGTGGTTGTCCTAAAGAATACATCACACATCTTAATCTACTATTACATCTAATACAAATCATTACTTATACCAGTTCTAGACAATAGTTGAAACTGAAAACATTTTAATTTTATTTACTCCCTCTTGCTTTTGGTGTTACCATGATCATATATTTAGTGCTACATATTTTAAGCACATAAAGCATTATATATTTTTGTGTAGTCAATATTTATTTACATTTATCTCTATGTTTTTCCTTTCCATTGCCCCTTATGCCATCTTGCATGAACATGTTTCTACCTGGGATCATTTTAAACTAACTGAAAAATTCCCTTTAGTCCTTCTTTGAGTGTAGATTTGCCTACAACAATTCTCTCACATATTATGCCTAAAGGTGTTTTGATTTTCCATCATGTATGATGATATTTCCATCAGGTATAGCATTATAAGTTGACAATTGTTTGATTTCAGCACATGAACATGTCATCTTATTGCCTTTTGGTATCTGTCATGCATTTCCACACACCCCTTCTATCCATGATAGAAAGGAAGGGAGATATGCTGCCTCTTGAATCCTCATGCCCTGACATTTTACCAATGTCTTTAATAGAATGAGTAATTTTTAAATTTTATTGAATCACGCATCTTAATCTACTATTACAATCTTTTTCTAGTTTTTCCAGAAAGAGCTTGGGTCTGCTACAAGCTACTCCAGCATGGCCAGGAGACGCACTACTTTTTGTTTTTTAGCTTTTGACCCAGTAAGTCTTCATGATATTGTTAATTTTTCAACATATCTAAGACAGTTTCACTCAAATAAGTTTTTCAAATTACATGGACTGCTTTTACTGAAAATAAATGTATCAGCCAGGTGCAGTGGCTCACACCTGTAATTCCAGCACTTTGGGAGGCCGAGGCTAGCAGATCACAAGGTCAGTAGATTGAGACCATCCTGGCTAACACGGTGAAACCCCATCTCTACTAAAAACACAAAAAATTAGCTGGGCATGGTGGTGGACACCTGTAGTCCCAGCTACTTGGGCAGCTGAGGCAAGAGAATGGCATGAACCAGGGAGGCGGAGCTTGCAGTGAGCCGAGATTGCGCCAATGCACTCCGGCCTGGGTGACAGAGCAAGACTCCATCTCAAAAAGTAAATAAATAAAAATAAAATGTATCTATTTAAGGAAAATCTGGGCATTCCACACTGCTAATCCATAGAATGACCTATCCATTGGCCATGATTTTTCAATTATTTAGTTTCTTCAGAAATATAATGATACAAAATAAGAACAATGTCTTTGTGGGTCTAAAAGGCAGATGAATTTTATTTCATACTGATAATAGAAACTATTTACATACATGTAGTGAAAAAGCTGCAAAGGAAACATTTTTTTGTCTCTGATCCTCTGATGTAAAATCAGGGATGCAAGTCTGAGTAGGATAAATTTATTGACTCTGAAATGCTTTAATAAAAAAAATTTCACCTACTAAACAATTTGTTTTTCCTGCATAATTAACTAAAAGTACAAATGTACAGTTTATTAATAAAACCATCTCAAGATGATTAAATACGCTAACCTGTAACCTAATCATTTCTGACCACTGACACAGTATCTGTGTCACAATGAAAGAACTCCCTACTGGAATTTCCATGTGATTATCAAAAGTCTTGAATAAGCAGTAGCTATTCGTTTTTTTTGTTTGTTTTGTTTTGTTTTGTTTTTTTTGAGACAGAGTCTCGCTCTGTCGCCCAGGCTGGAGTGCAGTGGCCGGATCTCAGCTCACTGCAAGCTCCACCTCCTGGGTTCACGCTATTCTCCTGCCTCAGCCTCCCGAGTAGCTGGGACTACAGGCGCCCGCCACCTCGCCCGGCTAGTTTTTTGTATTTTTTAGTAGAGACTGGGTTTCACCGTGTTAGCCAGGATGGTCTTGATCTCCTGACCTCGTGATCCGCCCGTCTCGGCCTCCCAAAGTGCTGGGATTACAGGCTTGAGCCACCGCGCCCGGCCAGCTATTCGTTTTTTTAAAAAAGAGAAAGCAATAGGAAAAAAAAAGTTGTCCAATTTATTATTGAGCTACATATTTAATCCATAGTAATCAATGGCAAACAGTCTGCTACCTCAGTAGAAGCATGGGCATCCTGACAAGGTATTGCCTTATCAAAACTAATATTCTGACATTCTATCTATGTGTTGCCTTATCAACATTAATACTCAGATATCTCAAACTCAGTGTATATAAGAATCACCTAGGAAGCTTATAAATGTAGATCTCTGATTCATAAACGTTGGATATATTTTGAGAAAATCTTTAGGAAATTCTGATACACACGTAAGAGTTTTAAAACCACTGCCATAGTTTAAACAGAAAAAAAATAGGAAGGAGAACTGGGGTATTATGTCAAAGAATGTTACTGGACCTACAAATTTGTTGGGTTTTTTTTTTGTTTTTTGAAAAAAATTAGTAGAAATAAAATAGGGGAAAGTTGAATATACAAGCTACACAAAAATAGAAATAATAGAAATTGAAAAGTAAAGCATTTCAGAATCTGTGTTTTAACAATATTCTCTTAAAAACAATGTAATATTTGGCTGGTCTTTGGTTGTAGTATATTATATAATTTATAAAATTATAAGATACTGATAACTCACAAATTTAATAAATCTCTCCTTAAAGTACCAAAACTGACTAACAATAGATGTACATAATAAGCAACGCTAAATGTCAAGTCACAGAGAAGCTTTGCAGTACAACTTAATTTAAAATTACTAAATAAGTTAGGAAAAACAAAAATAATGTAGGTAGAAATGTCAAGTCTTCACTAATTTATAAGGAAACTAGCTTTGTCTGCTATCTAGAAAGTAAAATTAAATGAGTAAAGAATGATATCCAAAGGAAAAGAACAAATCTGGTGCTTCTTTCATCTACTATGGAGAAAGTAAACAAACTTCCCTTATGTCATAAACATGCTTTGTCTCAATCTTGTTTGTTGAATATAAACATGGTATATCATTTTATTCTGGACGAAGTTGTTTTATGAAATATCTCATATATTTTATGAGCTCATCATCATTTTATCTAGTAGTTTCATACTTGAATAGATTTTAAGTTCATTTACTGTGTTAATTTTGTCTTTTAACTAGTGTTATCCTAATTTAAAACACAGGGTAATTTGTTAAGTCATTTTCTATTCAGAGAAACATTTAAGTATCTTTTTGAGTAGTTATATGCTTTTCTAAAATGTTAGAGTGATGACCTTCTGTAAAATGAACAAAAATTATTATTATCCTATGGGGTCCTGAATATTGCATTAAGGGAACTGAATCTTGCTTAACAGGAATAACACAAAGACAATTATAAATTAAAATGTTTATTAACCATAAGATGGCACAAAATGAAATTTGGCAACTCACTAATTAATAAGTCTATTGAACAATGATGATGAGCCCATAAAATCCAAAAAATAAATTTTATTTTATTTAAGCAAAATTTCCCCCCATAAACTTGATGCTCATTCATGTTGTTGCTTGGATGGTACCTGCTATCCTGGTATACTGCAAAGTAACTTCCTCAAGACTCAAAGACCCACCAAGAAAGCCGTATCACAATTACGTTGAACCTTTCTGATCTATCCTATTGCTAACTCAGTTTTCTTTATATAATCTTCTTGTATTTTTTCCTTTAAGTTTAACAGCCTTTTGTTCCCTAATTGTTTCATGGATGCATCTCTTAAGTATATAAACTCCGTGGGCAGAGATCAAATATTCAGAAGAACAAAACAGTATTTTAGAGACAGAAAATATTTTTGAGATTCATGTTAAATTTTCTCATATACTTCTTATGACACGAATAAAAACAATTAATTAACTTGATCAAATAGCATAGCACATAAGTTGAGTGTAATCATTACATGATGAAATTAGAAAACATTACAATTGTGTTGTTACCCAAAGTTTTTAAATACAAAAAAAATTTTAATGATAAAATTATGTGTAATTCTGACATTTAAAACTACTACTTCACTTGAAAGAGCTATGTTTGACAATTTCAAAATACTTATAATTAAGGAGATGCAAATATTTTAACAATTTTAGTTTATCTTAAGTCTTTTTGGAATAATGATATAAATGCATGTAATAGACAGTCTAACTACTATGTTCCAGTTTATTTTTGGGTATTTCTATGTTTTTCTTTACCCTTATCTGTGTTCTGGAGTTTCATATATATATATATATATATATATATATAAAATATATAATATTATATATTTGTGTTCAGGAGTAATATATAATATGTATTATATTATATGTAATATATTACATTATATTATATTTACATATATAATATATAAATTAATTTTCAGTCTTAAAAGTTTAAAAAATTTATACTAATATCACTAAATTTATACCTGTCATAGTCTGTTTCAGACTATCTATATATATCATCATTAATTATACATGTCATATATTATTAATTATATACAATATATAATTATATATTTTATATTTATGCATGATCTATATATGGCATATATAAATATTTATAATTTGTATATATTACATTATACATAAATATATTATATATTATATGATATAAATAATCATATGATTTATATATAAATTATAAAATCAGTGATTTTTATATATATAAAATAATATATATAACCACAATTTTAAAAATAGTTACAGAGTTAACAGTTGGAAGTTATTTAATTTGTATTCTATTTCATAATATACCTTGGTACTGTATTTCTTTGAAAGTTCACATATTTAAACAATAACGAAACACAAAAAGTTATAAAGATAACTCTAGCCAAATCAAAGAAAACAAAGTAAAAGGAATATTTAGTGGTCTATTTTATGAAAAGGCTTTTAATCTAACTTAAATTGCAGAAAGAAAGGAGAAAAGAACAATTAGAAATGACTTAATGACTGCATAGTATTCCATGGTGTATATGTGCCACATTTTCTTAATCCAATCTGTCACTGATGGACATTTGGGTTGATTCCAAGTCTTTGCTATTGTGAATAGTGCTGCAATAAACATACGTGTGCATGTGTCTTTATAGCAGCATAATTTATAATCCTTTGGATATATACCCAGTAATGGGATGGCTGGGTCATATGGTACATCTAGTTCTAGATCCTTGAGGAATCGCCATACTGTTTTCCATAATGGTTGAACTAGTTTACAATCCCACCAACAGTGTAAAAGTGTTCCTATTTCTCCACATCCTCTCCAGCACCTGTTGTTTCCTGACTTTTTAATGATCGCCATTCTAACTGGTGTGAGATGGTATCTCATTGTGGTTTTGATTTGCATTTCTCTGATGGCCAGTGATGATGAGCATTTTTTCATGTGTCTGTTGGCTGTATGAATGTCTTCTTTTGAGAAGCATCTGCTCATATCCTTTGCCCACTTTTTCATGGGGTTGTTTGTTTTTTTTCTTGTAAATTTGTTTGAGTTCTTTGTAGGTTCTGGATATTAGCCCTTTGTCAGATGAGTAGATTGCAAAAATTTTCTCCCATTCTGTAGGTTGCCTGTTCACTCTGACGGTAGTTTCTTTTGCTGTGCAGAAGCTCTTTAGTTTAATTAGATCCCATTTGTCAATTTTGGCTTTTGCTGCTGTTGCTTTTGGTGTTTTAGACATGAAGTCTTTGCCCATGCCTATGTCCTGAATGGTACTACCTAGGTTTTCCTCTAGGATTTTTATGGTATTAGGTCTAACATTTAAGTCTCTAATCCATCTTGAATTAATTTTCGTATAAGGAGTAAGGAAAGGATCCAGTTTCAGCTTTCTACTTATGGCTAGCCAATTTTCCCAGCACCATTTATTAAATAGGGAATCCTTTCCCCATTTCTTGTTTCTCTGAGGTTTGTCAAAGATCAGATGGCTGTAGATGTGTGGTATTATAGTTTGTGTCCTTTGTAGGGACATGGATGCAGCTGGAAACCATCATTCTTAGCAAACTATCACAAGAACAGAAAACCAAACACCGCATGTTCTCACTCATAGGTGGGAACTGAACAATGAGATCCCTTGGACTCAGGAAGGGGAACATCACACACCGGGGCCTATCATGGGGAGGGGGGAGGGGGGAGGGATTGCATTGGGAGTTATACCTGATGTAAATGATGAGTTGATGGGTGCAGCACACCAACATGGCACAAGTATACATATGTAACAAACCTGCACGTTATGCACATGTACCCTACAACTTAAAGTATAATAATAATTAATTAATTTAAAAAAAAAATTTAAAACACACACACACACACAAAAAGAAGTTAATTAAATAAATTTAAATGAGATGTTATGATCCATGAGATTGATAAGAAACCTAAACAATCTTAATATACTGTATTCATCATGTTGAGTGAAAAGAGGCATTTTGTACACACTTAATGTAGTTGTAAATTTTGCATCTCTTTGGAAGCAATTTGATAATTATCTACATACCATTTTAACCATGATTTCTACTTAGGCACCCATTAGAAAAAAAGATATACAGCATGTTTATTTTAATGGTGACAAAAAAACTTAAAAATGTTGTTCAATGATAGGTAACTCATTGAATAATTTCAGTTATATCCATAAAATATAATACAAAACAAACATTAAAAATGTGAGTTATGTACCGATATAGAAAAAATCTCCAAGTTATGTATTTTAATTTAAAAAAATTAAGATGTATTACAATATGCATAACACACACCACTTATATGCATAAAGATCTACACACACACACATGCACACACACACATTTGTATATGCACGATGATACAAGGAACTAGTTGTGATGGCTACATCTGACAGTGAAGTTTGATGGCTGGGGTGGAGAGAGACTTCCTTTCCTTCTGTACCCCATGGATCCTATTCTCCAGTTTAATTTTTGGAAATGGGCATGGGTTACTTTTCTAAGAACATTAAAATTATTTTTTAAATACTTACTGAATAGTTAAATAAAATACTTAAAATTATTTTATTAAATAAAAAAAAAAAGAAATGACTTAATGAGAATGATATTGCTATGATTTGGATATGGTTTGCTTATTCCCACAAAATCTCATGTTTAAATTTAATTCCAAATGTGGCAGTGTTGGGATGTAAGGTGTAGTGGGAGAGGTTTGGGTCATGGGAGCAGATCTCTCATGAATAGATTAATACCCTCCCTCAGGGGTGACCGAGTTCTAATTCTATTAGTTCCTGTGAGAGCTGGCTATACAAAAGAGGCTGGCACCTGCCCCCGTCTCTGGCTTCCTCTCTCACCATGTGATTTCTGCACACTCAGGCTCCCCTTCACGTTCATCTTCTGCCACAGGTAGAAGCAGACCAAGGCCATCACTGAATGCTCAATCTCAAACTTTTCAGCCATCAGAATCATGAGACAAATAAACTTTTTTCCTTTATATACGATCAAGGCTTAAGTATTCTCTTACAGCAATATGAAAGAGACTAAGACAGGTATAAATTTAGTGACATTAGTATAAATTTTTAAAACTCTTTTAAGACTGAAAATTAATTGGCCCATTAACCTCTCAATAATAGAAATGCAAAGACTTTGAATTCATGTGCTCAATCTAAATCAACAGCCTCTACAGAACTCTCTTCTATAGTAAAGATGAAAAAGAAAGAATAAACATCAGAGAGCAGCTCAGATACTGTAGTGCTAGGACCAAAAGTTAGAAAAAACAATTGGTAATAAAACAATTCATATACTTATTTCAAAAGGAAGGAAAAAGTCACAAAGATGTCTACTGTAGACTATACAAACCTAAACTCATCAATAATAGATTCTAAAAGATATGTTAATTGGCTTTTTTTTAAGTCAGGAACTCTAAGTGACTCATAACTATTATTTGTGTTTCCTCCCAGATAACTGCCTAGTGATCCTAAACTCCTTTGCTGTAATATTAATACCAAGGCCAAAATTAAGCCAGACTGTTTTTTCTTTCACATCTTTAGATTCACATAGTCTTTTCAAATACACTACTTTAAATAAACTATGAAAAAATACCTAAATGATGGTAAAAATAAGTGATACGCATTCACTTAGGCTTAATGAAAATAAGTAAATTTTCAACAATATGAAACATGAAATCATAATTCATTACATACCACAGCACTCAGGACATTTTGGATGTTGCTGGACATTCATTCCATACCCTGGAAAGCAGCGATTAATCCAAACCATTTGGAGAGTACCTTCAATATAGTATATTTCAGGTAATCGTTCTGCACGTCTGCCAAGAATTTCTACTTGTTGATTAAAGAATCTCTCTATGAGATTTTTAGCCTAAAATATAAATACAATTTGATGAATTGTTAGCCATAAAAAATGTAATTTTAGAACAAATAAGGATGCATGTGGATTTACAATTTGAAGAAAACAAAGTCTCAAAGTCGTTTTTTCTAGCACTCGTAGAATATAAATAAAACACACAAAACTGAAAAGATGTCATCTATATACATCAAATATTTCTAAATGTACTTCCAATTACAATGCAAAGAAATCATTTGAAGATATAACCAAACTTTTTGGTCCCTTTGTATTTTGAATAATATATGGATAAGTATATGAGCAAAATCAAGAAAGCTCTTTGAAATTGATTGAATTATAAGAAATGTAATGTACTTTAAAATAATATATTATAAGCATCTGTAAGAAGCTTATCCTGAGGCACAACATCAACTCTTTTCACAAAGAAAAATTTAATTTAAAAACAAGAAAAAATATAACACATTACAACTTCTAGCTCTGTTTCAAAAATTAAGTCAAAAAAAGCACCATTCTGATCTGTAATTATCTGTATGTTTGTAATAATTATACTGGCTTGCCTCCTAAAATTAACAAGAGCCTTAGACTTCTCTGACTGCTAAAATCTACGCATTCATGTATGAGGTATGCATAAATTCAAACTGCTACAAGCTAGTTAGTTCTACTCCACTCTGCCACACTAATTTGCACCTCCAATCTAGTCAGGAGCAGGGATAAATGGACCACACAGGCTGATCTATAACCACTAATGGTGCACCTCATGTCTACTGAGTTCTTCCAATATCTTGTAAGTTACACTCCTTCCATTACAATTTCTATAATGCCCAGATTCTCCCATGCAAAAACACCCACAAAGGGTGATAAAATAACTGTTTCATACATAAAGTAACTTAAAATACTGCATAAAATTATTTTCAGGTTATCTGTATAAGGCAGTGGTTCATAACCTTTTTGGTACTAGGGAATGGTTTTACAGAAGACAGTTTTTTCACAGACCAGGGTGGCAGGATGTTTTTGGGATGAAACTGTTCCACTTTAGATCATCAGGCATTAAGATTCTCATAAGGAACGTGCAACCTAGATCTCTTGCATGTGGAGTTCACAATAGGGTTTGTGATCCAATGAGAATCTAATGCTGTCACTGATCTGACAGGAAGTGGAGCTCCGGCAGTAATGTTTGCTTGCTGCCACTCTCCTTTGGCTGTGTGGCCTGTTTCCTATCAGGCCATGGACTGGTACTAGTCCAAGGCCGGGGGATTGGGGACCACTAGTATAAGGTATATATGAAACATAAATAAATTTTCTATTTAGACTTGGGTCCCATCCCCATGATATCTCATTATATATATGCAAATACAGCAAGTCCTCAAATAATATTCTTTCCTTCAATGTCATTTTGTTATAATGTTGAAGAGAAAAAAATGCTTCCCAGCTAGGCCACTGTGCACGTGGAGTCTGCATGTTCTCCCCATGTCTGCATGAGTTTTCTCCAGGTACTCTGGTTTCCTCCCACATCTCAAAGATGCATGTTACATTAATTGGCATGGCTAAATTGTCCCCCTAGGAGTAAGCGTGGATGTGTGTGAGTGCACCCTGTGAAGGAATAGTATCCTGTCCAGCGTTGGTTCCCACCTTGAGCCCTGAGCTACTTGAATAGGCTCCAGCCACCAGTGACACTGAACTGGAACAAGTAAATAATTATCACACTTTGTTTTAATTACTCTTTCTTAAATATATGTGTTTCTCACATTTATTTCAATGTTTAATATTAGAAGTGTTTTGGGTCTTTATTTTGAAATATGGTTACATTTTTGCAACCAGAAATATGCCAGAGGAATTTAACTCTCATTTATATCATTTAGCCTGTGGTAAAGTTGTTTTGTTATATGTCATTTTGCTTAAAGTTGCAGTTTCCAGAAGTCTATTGATGAAATTAAGTGAAGACTTACTGTATTTCAAAATCTGAAAATATCTGAAATCTAAAATACTTCTGGTTCCAACCATTTCAGATAAAGGATATTCAAAATATGTATAAATGTGTTATGAAAGTAATTGCATTTAAATTTGAGACTATAATTAAAACTGTCAGGAGACACACTCCTAATCACTCAGATTAGGTCATACAGAGCCTAATTAGGCTTCTAATACCCCATGAAAAAAAAAAAAAAAACCTAAATGAAGTTAGACCTGAGAAAACCTAGTGATAGATGCAGGAGGCAGATAAGGGAGGATCCCTGGAGAATCCCCGACCTGCCCCACAAGTGTTTACCTCAGATGCTTTTGTGCAGATGTGGGAACCTGCCCAGGGTCTTGTCTGTGCATGCTGGCAACAGACTGGGGGCCTGCCTGCACACTGGGAAAAGGGGGTGCAGCCAGTGGGGATTCACACCTTAAGCAGTGAGAAGGGTCCTCTTCAGCTCATATGTGTGGTGATCTGGTATTCAATCTGTGAGTTGGAAGCCTGCTGGCAGAACCCCTTTTTTTTCACTGAGAGCTTTCTTTAATAAATTCCACTCTCCTCAAACTTTCAATGTGTCCATATGCCTAATTTTTCCTGGTTGTGTGATAAGGACCTGGATTTTAGCTGAACTAAGGAGCAAAATATCTTGCATCATTTTGGTGGCCCATGTGGGGACATGAGGAAAGGTGAGTAAAATGCAGACCAAAGCATCTTTTCCCCTCTTGTATCTGAGCCTTTTTGTCCTTGGACTTCTGAGAGTAGAAGAAACTGCATCCCCTACCCACCATTGCTCTTGGGGGTCAGGAATGTCAACCTTGGTCTAACCTAGCCTTTTCTATGGCATTTTCCTTCTTTTTTTCAGGACTGTAATGGCACCACCCCACCCCAATGGCCGCAGGCACCCATGGGACTAAAAGGCAAGCAGCATCACCTGTTCCCCCTTCCCTCCCAGCTGGGGCTGGGGCCCATGCCCAAAGGGTCCTGCGTGGCAGGCTGGCCAGCATTCCCTGCCACGTGTGTGTCCACAGGGTCTTCCCCTCCCCTGGCCAAGAAGTCCAGCTCTGTTCCAGCCCCAGGGAAGAAACAGCAATTAAGTTTCCCTCTTTGTTGAAGGAAACCATTTGCACAAGAATAAGAGGTTCTTCCCCCAGTTAACACAGCCCTGAACGTTAAGCTGTTTTTATTTTCTTATTTTTTTTTTACTCCACCAAGTCAAGAGTTAACTTTTACACGAAAGGCTTTTTTCCTTTCAGAAGACATTTTACTAGGCCAGGACCCTAACTATCACTGTTTATATTCTCCATAAAGTTTTATTTATGAAAAAGGATTTGTGAGGCTGGTCTTAAGTTACAGCCAATCTGGAGTGCTTTACATGTCTTTACGGTTCTGTCAAAAAGAGGGGTACCTAAGGATGCGATATGGGCCCAGGACTCCACAGGCCCTCTATTAAAGCCAGTCTGGTAAACTGGTCAGTGGCAAACTTTGCTGCAGGCCTTCATCTTGTTTTATGTCCTTGGAAGCATGATCTTACTGTAAGCAGGTGGCAGTGCTTTGTTTTAGCCTCCAACATTTTACAATGGCAGCCTGGGTTCAAATCTTGGCTTAGGGGAGTGAGTCCTTTCTGGTTTGCTATCTGTGTGACCTTTGACATTTGTTGATTCTCTTACCCTCCACCAACCGCCTTGAATTTTCCTCTCTGAGCACCTGGGAGATTACCTTTGATAAAGTTTCAAAGCTACAAATATTGGCTGTTTGGCATGGATAAAGTCAAGTAATAAGGGATTTAAAAGGATTTTTTTTAAAGAGCACTCAGCTTAATTCAAAATGGATATCCAAGTTATGAGTATATTTAAAAGGCCTTTATGTTTTTCTCTTCTTGAACTTTATTTTCCTGGAAAAAGATTTTTTTCTCAGCTGACTAAACTATTTTTCTCCATTTTGCCTTGCCAATCTTAATGCATGCATGAGACACCCTAAGATAATTTCTCATGGCCTGGGACTCCTTGGGAAAAACAGAAAAGGTGCCACAAATTCCATTTTGGGAGAGACCTCTGTTTTCTTAAAGAAGCCCCAGGAATTAGAGGTGGATAGATCCCTCTCAAAATCTGTTTTTATCTTCCAGCTATACCTGTTTAATAGGCCCTGGAAACTGCATGCTTTCCTAGCCTTGCTTTAAGCCTTTCCTAGCCTTAGAGAGTTCCATCCAGAGGCCAATAATCCAATGAGGAGACTGGCAAACGAAAAGTCTTATAGTTACTGAATCTTCTTCTGCCTTTCTGTGTAGTTATATATGTGTTTTGTGTGTGAGTGTGCATGTGTGTGTGTGTGTGATGTCTATAAAAAAGAGCTCTAATTAACTGACTTTAAAGAATGATAAATACTTGGATCAAATATTTTTTAAAAGGAAAATAAAAGCTGTGGTACCTTTTAGTTCACATGACATTAATTTTTGAAAAATAAAAATAGTCTTAAAGATTATTGGTAAAATGCAGATGTTGTCAAAATGTAAATTTTTGACTAGGGTTAATTTAGGATTGTTTTGAATTTGATAAGATAAAGCTAAAAGTTCAAACAAGTTGTGGAAAAACTGTAAAAATTAATCTTGCAAAAGAAATTTCATGTGTGGATACATTAAATTCAACAGGGTATTATATAGTTTGTCTGTAAATTAAGCATTAAAATAAAAGCACAACAAAATACTCTTAATGCACTAATCTGCTCTTTAGCTAAATCTGTAAAGGGTTATAAGAGGTTTTTGCTTTTAAAAAAATCCTAAGTCATCATTTTGGAAAAATAAATAATATGGAAATTTGGAATTCTTTCATATCATCAAGTGTTTTAAACCTCTAACATACTTAACAGGCCTCCCCAAATCAAACTTCAGTTTCAAAAATTGTCTTTCCTGACACCTAGCTTGATGCTACAGGGGGCCCCTGAAGCATCTAGAAGAGTGATAAACAGGATTATCTGACATGCTTAGGTACATGGGATTGCCAAAATGATGCTTAATCTCTAATTTAGGTTATATTTTATGTAATAGTGTTAATATATGTTCCAAAACTGTATGGGATTTCTAAAATTCTGAGTATATGCTATCAATCACAATTAAGGTCATTATGCTAAGTTATTATGAACCACGGAGATAACCAAATTTCTTTGTTAATCATGTTTCAAACTGTAACTACCATGGACATTTTGTTATTCACAGCAAATTGTTGTCTTATTTTAATCCTCTTCAAAGGATGGTTTATAATCAGTCACAAAACTCTGACAGGTGGTCTCAAATGCAGGATTCTGAAAACTTTGGAGATTGTGACATTGGAATAAAGGAAAAACATACAGGACTCATGAAGAGCTGAAATGTTCACAAATATCAAGCAAAACAAGAGTTAACTGAATGGACTGAACTAATAGAAAACTGAAGTAAGGTTTTCAGTAATGACTTTTGATTGGAACATTGCTGATCTTTGTTTTGTTTTTCAGAGTCAAGGAAGCTTATTTTGAGCTATTTACGACCTTTAATAATTGAGTAAGTTATACTCCTATGAACAAAATTTGGAGCATATTTGTGTCTCTCTTTCTGCATCGCTTCTTCAGAATTGGGAAACTAGTTCTGAGTATTCTTAACTTATGCCAATATAGTTGTTTGCATCAGTGCAATAAGAATCCATTTTCTTTTGCAACAGGAATGCAATTGGAGAAACTGGTTGTTTTACCAAAGCTTTGACTGGAAGGGTTTGCTTCCATTTAAGGAATCAAGCTCAACTTGCAGTGCTGATAAAGGTCCCATGGGAGGAAATGGCCTCATCCCTTGTGTACACAGTCCCTGTATGAGGTTCCTAATCTGCGTTGAGTAAAGAATGTCAGTTTTTAACAGGCCCAAGAACCCCATGCTCTAGGAACCTCAAAAAGAGAGGATTTTGCCCAACTCACAGGTTTGAGGGTACAAACCCATGGCTGGGCTTGGCTTTACAAAGTCCTATCTGAGATTCCTTGTGGAACAGAGTTCCATCAAAGCGGATCTAAAAGGTCTATGTAAAAATAATTATTCTCTTTGCACTTTATGCAAATAATTAGGCCAAGTATAAGACTGAAGTCTATTTTGCAAACAAGTTAGCCCTATCATGATTTGTTTTTAACAAAAATGAGGACCAGAGAGAGAGAAATTTTGTTTCAGAACTTACCATACATTTGTCATGAAAATCTACACTCATTAGTTGCTTTTAAGTTTTTGCCTACATTTTAGAGTAACCCTGTTTATTCCTGTGAAACAACCAGCAATCTCTGACTGCAGACCAGAAGGTAAAAAAGGGTATGGGTAATGTAAAAATCTGAATCAATATTCTAGTTCTGAGTAATTATCCTGAAAATCCTGCCATGTGAAAGGAATAAATAGGGTGCTCATCACCTGGAGTTTTCCTTAACGGAGCCAAAGTCAAGACCCATCACCCAAATCTTAGCAAGCGTAACTATAGCCACCAGTTTTCTTGGCATGTCACAGGATATCCTTTTCTCTCCCTTGTTGGAAGAGGACTCAATTTTACAGCTTCACCTTAGCATTCAGCTTATGATAAAGAGTCCATGCCATCTCCCCAAAACACATTTTTGTCCCAAATTCAATTCCAAGCTTCAGGTCAAAGCCCTAGGAAGAGAACTGGATCTAAGGGATCCAGAGGCAGACAATAATGGAAGTTAAAAGGCACAGAGCAGGTAAGTATGACTAATTCCTGTTGATTAAGCCTAGTCTCCCATTTAACGGATAAATGCCATGCTAGTATCCATGGCATAAATGAGGCCTAGAAAACTCAAAAGGCTACTGACAGCAGAGGGCATAGGGCATATGTGGGTAAGAGCAGCTATTCCCACCCCTTTGGGCACCCTCTGTTAACATGGGTGAAAGCCATGGACAGCACCCTGTCACAGTCACCAGACTCAGGGATACAAGGACAGATGAAAGAAAGAAGGATGCCAAGGATGCCTCACTTTCTCTCCCTCATATACTCTGGGTATTCACTAGGAAGAGAAGGGAAACTGGGATGAGTCGCTCTTCCTCTTTCTAGATGAGTAGCCATTCATCTTCAGTCTGTACCCCTTTGGAATGCACACTGAAACCTTGGGACTCCTTTGAAAAAAAGCCCCCTGTAAAGAAAAGCTTTATAGAGGGATTAAGTATATATGAGCGGGATTATATTTTACAGTAATTGGTCAATGGTTCAGGAAACAAAAAAAACTTACCGTTTCAACAATGAGCAATCTGTAAAATATGTACATTCTTGCATGAAAATGAACAGCTTATTTTAATTACTACAATCTGTCCTACTGACCATGCCAAACTCATTGGGAATAAATATGACTGGAACAGCTTTAATATATGTTCTAGATTGGTCTAACAAACTTAACAAGAAGTCTAACAAGATTAGTTAACTAATTAGTCTAACAAGAAGGCAGCAACTAGCATTATGGGTGTTTTAGGATAGGCAACAGATATCATACAAGATTATAGTCTAACTAAGGCTCAAATATCCACTAGGAGAGAACTAGTATTTACAAGGTGTTACAGATATTATACCTAAAAAATAGAGTCCTTTGAGTATCTCTGATTAACACCTATATTTGGGAATCTCTGGGATAAATGACAATAATAATCAAAAGGGGTTGGAAAAATAATTTTTGAAAGGAGATGGAAACACAAAGTGTCTTGAATGAACTGGAAAGAAATGTGAATTTTTATAGAAAAGGGATTATTTTGATGATCAGAATGCAAATAAGAGGTAGGGGTGTACAGACTTTATAACATAAAGTCTCTACAGGTAACTATAAAAATGATTAATCAGAAACTCAAAATTGTCCCTCTCTCGTTAGGAACATCAGAACAGGAATAATGTGATCTCATATTACTGATATGAGATCTCATATTAGAGACATATGAGATAGAGCTAAATTTGAGAGCAAAAGCAAAGGAATGAGGAAGAAAGTAAGGGTTATATAACAATTTGAATTCTATGAAAGTTGGAATTCAATCCTAATAAACAATTAATTCAAAAACTTCAGATCAGAAAATTTTCACTTTGCAATGTGGGGACAACTTCAATCCTGAAGCAAAAAGCAAAACAATCCATTCTTCACTATGTTTTTTCTCCAGAAACTGAAACATGCACTAGAAAATTAGGCTCTTCAAAAGAAAGATTAAAGACAAATTGTAATTTATATTTTGAAATTATTAGAGATGTAAACTGGTATATTAAGTTTTTTTAAGTAGTATATTTCTCATTGAAAAAAGCAGATGAAACATAGAGTGGGCAGGTAGAAATTAAATTTAAAAATAGGAAAAATATGTCTATTTTTAACCTTGTGGTGTACTAGATACCTTGAAAAAACCTCCTGTCAAAAATCACCTAATTGAAACAAAGACTTTGTATAGTCGCATTTCTACAATAGGAGAGGGTGGGAGAAAGAAAGGGAAGAAAGAGAGGGAAAGGGAAAAAGAAAAGCAAAAATGTAGGAAGGAAAGGAGAGAAAGAAGGAAAAGGAGATGAGAGTTAAAACTGAGGGGAAAACTACAAACCTAATGATAGCTACGTCCCTAATTCACAGTGGACAAAGAAAATAAAACTGATTACAAATCGGAGAAAACAAGGATTCTTAGAGGGTGGTAGAGGCAGGGAGGGTAAAGAAGTTGGAGAAGAAAAACTCCAGTGTGAATTCTTAGACCAAAGTAGCTATCTACTTACTGATAAAGGTCTAAAAAGCATGACTTTATCAACCGGAATTATGAAGTAAATAATGAAATGAAGAAACAGTTGAAGCCACAACAGCCAAATTAGATCATCAAGCAATTCATATAATTGAATATCAGTTATGTAAAATACAGAATGACTTTAAAAGTATATTTTAAAATATATAAGCTTAAAATGGAATGAAAACATAAGGTAATTTTTATCATGAAAAGAGAGAAAACACATTTGAAAAATAAATTATTTGAATACACATAATGAATGGAGTGAAATTAAAAATTAAATGGACAGCTTTAGCAGCAGATTAGACCTAAATGTAGCCACAACAATGAAATACAATGAATATCTGAAGATTATATTCAACATGAAAAACATAAAAGCTAGAAAAGAATATTACAAAAGAGAGATGGAGAAATCAATGAGAAAATCCAAATTATAGTGAATAGAAATTTCATTATTTTAGATAACTTCATTGAGATATAATTTACATAAAATGTATTTATTGCAAGTGTACTGCTGAACACAAAAGCAAATGTAGAAAAGGGAATTTTCAAAACAATCCTGGCTGAAAATTTTTCTTAACTGCTGACAGCCAATGAATACTCAGATCTGGGAGGCACAATAAATTCTGGAAGAAAAATGACAAGAGAACGAAGGACTAAAATATAAGAAGAAAAGCAAATAAATAAATAAAATTGTGGGTAAATCTAAACAGACACTGATATTCTGAAACAATCTCAATAATAAGTAGAAAAATAAAAGAATAGAACTCAAATACTAGAAACTAAAACAATGAAAGATAAAAGCAAGTCAGGAGAGTTAAAGGTTCTTAAGGCCTTGCATTTTTCAGCAGTGTAAAATAAACTAACTTTCAGTACTGCTGCCTAGTATATACGTTAAAACTTGAAGCAAAACCACTAAAATAAATATTTAAAGTGTACAACATCAAACAACAGAAAAAATATGGTTAAAAAAAAAGTTTAATCAATTAAAAGAGGAAAATCTGAAAAACAGAAAACCAGGATAAATTATACAGAAGAGAATGCTGACAATCAATCCACATAGAGTAATAATTGTGATATGTAAATAATAAACTACCAAGGTAGAGCTATGAAAAGGAATCATTTTTAAAAGACACAATCTAAAGAAGGCAAAATAAAAGGAAAAGGGCTACAGATAGGAAAAATAGAAAGAAATGGAAAGATGGTGGATTTAAATCCAAATATATGGATAACGAAATTAAATGCAATTAATTTAAACATTCCAATTAAAATGAAACGATTGTTAACTGGATTGAAAAGCAGTCACCAACTATAGTCTATGAACAATAAATGTTTTTCTCTATATTAAAAGCAATTATACAATAAAATTTAAAAACATCTGTAACAACATTAAGTAAGAAATACTTAGAACAAAAATCTTCCCATTCACTGATGAATGGGGCCTAATGTAATCAACCTGTCACCAGGTAGCTGGCTGATCACTATGAAGAATGGTGTCATGTAACAGGGTTCAGTGTGGGTTTCTGTTGTTGGCAGACTGGGCACTTAGTGGTGGCCACAGTCATACCAGCCTTAGTGAATGGGAATCCATATTGCTGAACCCATGCATAATCTCATGCCCACCACCATGGCCATGTAGTTCATGAGCACATTGGGACATGACTGTGGTGGCTGAGGAGAGAGGCTGATTAGTATCCACAGAAGGGGTCATCCCATCCCCTGCCTTATTAAAATTCTCCTTTGCTGTGGTCACCCATGAATATTCACATGGGACACACACATCTTCACTTTCTGCCCATTCAAAGAGGTCTTTCCACATTCCTCTTCTCCAAGTATCTTTGTCACCCAATTTCCAATTATTATCTTCCCAAGTCTCTGAATATCCAGCCAAACCACTGGCGACAGCCCAAGAATTAATATATAATACCACATCTGGCCATTACTCCTTCCAATTGCACAATTTTGATGCATTGCCCAAAGTTTTCCCCACTGAGATTTTCCTTCACAACTGTCCTTCAGGGTTGTCCCAGGCAGGAGGCTGTAGTCCAACAGCTGTCCACCTTTGGGTGGTCCTGCATATTGTTGAGAACCATCTGTAAACCAGGCCTGAGCTCTTCCTCTGTCAATTGATCATAGAGAACTCACCATGAAGCCATAGGTAAAGACTGGGAGAGAGAAGCAGTGTAGCAAGAATGGGGAACATGGGCATTTGAGCCACTTCTTCATTAATTTAGTTGTGCTTCAAGGTCTGCTCAGGCCCAATCAAGTGAAAACCATCTCCATCTGATAACAGTGTTGTTGTGCATGATCAACTTTATAGCTTAGTGGGCTAGCTAACACCCAGTTCATGATGGGTAGCTCAGGTCACATGGTAACCTGGTGGACGATGGTCAAGCATTCAATATTTCCTAAGACCCTGTAGAAGAAGCTGTCTCTCTGAAGGAGAGTAATTATCAGCAGATGTCAGGGCCTTGCTCCAAAATCCTAAAGGTCTGTGATATGATTCACATATTCGGGCCTGTCAAGGGCTCCAAGCAGCATCCTTATCAGCCACTGATACTTCAACCACCATTGGATTTGCTGGATCATATAGACTACATGGCACAGCAGCTTGTACAACAGCCTAGATCTGTTGTAGATCCATTTCTCTTGTTCTGGGCCCATCAGACCTAGCAGCTATCAGGTGACTATGTAAATGTGCCAGAGTAACACACCCAAATGAGGAATATGTTGCCTCTAAAATATAAATAAGCCTACTAGGCATTGTACCCCTTTTTTGATTGAAGGAGGACCCAGATGCAACAACATACCCTTTGCCCTGTATTATCTCAAGAGCCCTCATACCACTGAACCCCTAGAAATTTCACTGAGGTAGAAGGTCCCCAAATTTTAATCAGATTTATTTCTCACTCTCTGACACATAAAATGTCTTATCAATAAATCTAATAAAAACTAATAAACTAATCTTTCATCTTATTGTGCAAAAGTGAAGAACTGAAACTTCTGGGGAAGTTCTACAAAATTTTACCATGATAAAATCAGAGACTTCAAAGAACCTCACCTTATGAACTGTACAGTATTTGCTATGATAGAAACCTAAAATTTTCTCCTGGAGGCTTTTTAATGCTTGGAGACAAAAACTTTAAACAATTTAAGGCAGAAATAATTGAACACCTTTTCCTTATTCTTTCCACTCCCATCAGTTTTTCATTTGTTACACATATAGGTGGGGGAAAAAAGAAAACCTGTTCCTCTTTTTTGTATCTGGTAATGCAAGGAACATAAAATTACTGAGAACGTCTGTCTCTGGCCAATAATTAGTAACAGGGACTGCCACTTGATATAAACAAAAAACAGACAAAATATATGAAACAACAGACAAGACAGACACTGGGCATCTTGCAATGAAAGAGAATAATCCATTCCTTAAGAGCACAAAACAAATAAGGTCAGGTGTCTGAATACTTTACCTTGCTACCTTGAACAAGTTTTAGCTGTGGTAATGATGGGAAACCCAGGAGGACCCCTGACTTGAAAAGATGGAAATTAGAATCTGGGAATATGCCAACATGACTATTGTTAGTAGTAAAATGTAAAAAAAAAAAAAAAAAAAAGAGACAGCTGCATAGAGTGAGTCCTCAGAACTGTGAGGGTTATCCTCAAGTATTAATACTTATTTTATATGAATGTATGCATGTATTTTTTTAGATAGGTCTTGCTCTGTCACCCAGGCTGCAATGCAGTGGCACAACCAGGGCAGCCTCCTAAATAGCTGGGACTACAGGCACACACACTACCATACGTGGCTAATTTTTAATTTTTTGTAGAGACAGTATATTAGTCTGTTCTCATACTGCTAATAATGACATGCGTGTATTAGTCTGTTCTCACACTGCTAATAATGACATGCCTGAGACTGGGTAATTTATAAAGGAAAGAGGTTTAATGGACTCACAGTTCCACATGGGTGGGGGTCCTCACAATCATGATGGAAGGCAAATGAGGAGCAAAGTTACATCTTACATGGCAGCAGGCAAGAGAGCTTGTGCAGGAGAACTCTCACTTATAAAACCATCAAATTTCATGAGACTTATTCACTACCATGAGAACAGTATGGGAAATACTGCCCCCATGAGCCAATTATCCCCACCTGGCCCTGCCCTTGACATGTGGAGATTATTACAATTCAAGGTGAGATGTGGGTGGGAACACAGCCAAATCATATCAGACAGGGTCTCATTATGTTTCCCAGGCTAGTCGTGAACTCCTGGGCTCAAGCGACTCCCCTGCTCAACCTCCCCAAAGTGCTAAGATTACAGTTATGAGCCACCACACCCAGCTCATCCTCATGTATTTAGCTGAGTATTCATCAGCATATGTACAGAATCTTCCCAAGACCTTAAAAGAACTACCCAGAAGGATAAAGTATCTGAAAATCATACCAGGTCAGAAATGCCACTTCTTAATAGCACCCAGAATAGAAAAGCTGAAAATTCACAGGACTTCTAAAGCATAAAGGTCTTGTCTTAGAAGTAAGGAATAATTAGATCTAGCCTAAACACACTGCTCAGATCCTACTTTAGAAGTCATAAAAGCAATACTTGAATGAATCAAGCTGTTTTCCAAATAACTTGTATTCTAGAACAAAGCTCAGGAACATTTATAAGAATATCAAAATTCCCAGCACCCAGCAAGGTAAAAATCATAATATTTGGGATAAAACATTCATTGATAAAATAATTGATATGTTACCAAAAAATCTGAAACTAAGGTTAAAAGTTACTGTATGTTCTCATCCATGCAAAAATGCAATGTGTTATTCCCAAGCTAAAACACAAATTATTTTACAGACACAATTTGCTAATAATTCCCTATTTGTTTTGGAGGAAAAACCCTAAAAGACATACCAGCACTGAGAATGGTATAGGAAGTACACAAATATACTGTTAATATAGAATTATTATGAGTTGATTCTTCTGGATTCTAATTTGATTTGAAAATGAAATAAAAATTCCACATGAAGTAACATCAATAAGACGGCAGACTAGGAAGTTTCATGTCCTTTTCCCCCCATGGAAACCCTGAATAAACAATAATACATGGATTAAAGTGGCTTTGTAAGAACTCTAGAAACCAGCTAAGAAGCTGTAGAACCTAACTTTAATGCTTGACCAAGAAAGAGCTGCAATTAGAAGAGTAGAAAATGTCATTACATTTTGCTCACTCTAGCTCAGGCTATCCCACCTCACCTCCAGTGGCACAGCACAGTGCAGTTGACGTGAGGATGCCCAATTCTTCATTCCCACCTAGGGAGAGAAGAAAAGGTGTGGAATGTGCTTATAGCATTCTAGGTCTGGGGAACTACTTGAGAGACTAATTTCTGTCTCACCTGACCTGGAGAGCTGATAGAAACAGTAGCATAGTTTGGATAGCAGATTGGAGGTCACTGACAGCAAAGGCAGGTGATGTGGTATGCTAGAACTGCAGAAAAAGTCTGAAGGGACCCAGAAGTCATATAATGGAGTAACTGGGGAAGTACTTCTCCTGCACTAAGCCAGTCCACAGAGACAAGGAAAAGTGGCTATTTGTTAAACACTCAAATTTCAAGAAATGCTTACAAAGTATATAAAGAAACAGGAAAAAAAATGCACATTCCAAAGATAAAAATAAATCTTCAGAAACCAGCCCTAAAAAACACACATCTCTTACTGAATTGATAAATAATTTTTACAAATTTCCCTAAATATGCTTAATTACATAAAAGAGAACATGGATAGATGAACAAAATCAGGAAAGCAGTTTATGAACAAAATTAGAATAATAATGACAACATGAGCATCTCTGCATTGAGGGATGCCTAGATGGCTGGTGAAGCATTTTTCTGGGTGTGTCTGTGAGGGTGTTGCCAGTAGAGACTGACATATGAGTCAGGCGACCTGGAGAGGAAGACCTATCCTCAAAGTGAGTGGACACTTTGTTCAGCTGCCACCACAGCTAGAACAAAGCAGGTGGAAGAAAGTGGGATAAGTTTGCTTGCTGAGTCCTCTAGCTCTCTTTTTCTTCCCATGCCAGATGCTTGCCTCCTTTCCTCCTGTCGAACTCCAGGTTTTTCAGCCTTTGGACTCAGGGACTGGGACCTGCAACAGCAGTCTTCCAGAAACTCTCAGGCCTTTGGCCTCAGACTGAGGGCTACATTGTTGGCCTCCCTGGTTTTGAGTCTTTCGTACTAGGACTGAGCCACTACTGGCTTCTGTCTTTCCCCAGCTTGCAGAGGGCCTTCCATTGGATTTTGCCTTATAATTCTGTGAGCCAATCTTCCCTAATAAATAAACTCCCTATTATATAGACATATATCCTATTGGTTCTGTCCCTCCGGAAAACCCTAACACAATCTACAAATAGACAGAAATAATAAAACCAAACAGAAATTCTGGAGGTTACAAGTACAATAACTGAAGTGAAAAATTAATTGCTACAGAGATTCAACAGCAGAACCAATGAGGCAGAAGAAACAATCAGTCAACTTGAAAATAGGTCATTTGAAATTAGCATCTGTGGAGGAAAAAGAAGAAAAAATGAAGAAATATGAATAGAACCTAAGTGATATGTGAGATACCATATCAAGTTGATCAGCATAAGCATTATGGGAATCCAAGGTGAAGAGAGAGAAAAGGGCAGAGAGTTTATTTAAACAAATAATGGCTCACAATTTTCCGAATTTATACAGGCAGAAATAGCCACACAAATACATACAGCTCAGTGAACGCTAAGTAGGAATAATTTAAAAATACGATATAAGCAGAAGTTATCATTAAACTGTCAAAGAAAACAACTGAATCATTGAAAAAAAAAAAAAGGCAAGAGAAACCTGACTTGTCATATACAAGAGAAACTCTGTAAGATCAGTGACTGATTTCTTAGTGAAACCACGGAGGCCAGAAGACAGTAGGATGATATATTTCAAGTGCTAAAAAAAAAATTTAAATGCTGTCAACTGTAAATTATACATATATAACAAAACTGTCCTTCAAAGAATGAAGGAGAAATCAGAGTATTCTCAGATAAACAACTGAGGAAGTTCATTACCACCAGCAGAGTGTGTCTACTTGGAATGAAAGGTCTCTAAAGAATAAATCAAAGTCTTACAAAAATATAAAGTAATTCTGTAAACAAAAATATGCAGAAAAATATAAAACCCTGCATTGTTGAAATTTTGGTTTTTAAGTCAATTTTTAACTCTTAAAAGATTTAAAAACCAAAAGCATAAATGTATATTAATTGGCACACAGAATATGAAATTGTAATTTGTGACATCAAAATATAATGGGAGGGTGCAGAGCTGTAAAGGAGCATAGATTTTTGCATGTGACTGACATTAAGTTGTTATCAGTTTAAAATGGATAGTTATAACTTGAAGATGTTCTATCTAATGCCCCAGGCAATCAGAAATACAATATTTATACAATATACACAAAAGGAAATGAGAAGGGAAACAAAGCATGGCACTGTGGGAGATCAACCACACAAAAAGGAAGACAGTAAGGGAGGAAAAGAGGGGTAAAAAAGCTCTAAGACATACAAAAAACCCCCAAAATGTCAATAGTAAGTTCTTCCCTAATAGTAATTACATTAAATATAAATCAGTTAAACTTCATAACAATGTGTGTGTATGTGTGTGTGTGTGTATGTGTTTTGCCTACATTAATATCAGGTTCTAGCTACATGCTTTCTGTAAGAAATTCACTTTAGATTTAAAAATACATATAGGTTGAAGTGAGAGGATGGAAAAAGATATTCCTTGGAAAATAGTATCCAAAAAAGAGCATACTAATATCAGAAAAAAACAGACAAGTCAAAAATGGTTACAGGAGACATAGCATTATATAACGATGAAAGGGCCAATTCAACAACAAGCTATAATAATCATAAATATATACACACCAAACATGAGAACACCTAAAGATATGAAACAAACACGGACAGAATTGAAGAGAGAAATACACAACAAAAATACCCAACTTTTAACAATGGACAGAACAACCGAAAAGAAGATCAGTACATACAGAGAATCTGAACAACACCATAGACCAACTGGTCCTAAAAGATGCACAGAACACTCCACCCAGTATGACAAAATACTGTTTTTTCCTACAGTACACATGGAACATTCTCCAGGGTAGACCATATGTAAAACCACAAAACAAATATTTATAATATAAAAGGTTGAAATAATACAAAGTATCTTTTCCAATCAATTTTCCATTTCTAATTTAATGTTATTAAATACTGGAAAATCCACATATATTGATTACACAAGATATCCCTAAACATGAAAGGGTCAGAGAAGAAAGCACAAGGGAAATTTATGGGATTCAGTTAAAGCAATGTTTAGAAGGAAACTTATAACTATAAATGCTTACACAAGGAATAAACATTTCAAATCAATAACCTACCTTTACAACCTAAATACTTAGAAAAAGAACAATTTACACCTACATATAGCAAAAGGAAAATAATTTAAAAGATTAGAGCAGAGATAAACAAAATAGAGGACAGAAAAAGACAGAAAACTAACCAAAACAAGAATTGCTTCTTTGAAAAGATCAACAAAACTGACAAACATTTAGCTCAATTACCTAAGAAAAAGGGAGAAAAAAACTAAAATCAGAACTGAAAATGAAGAAAGTACAACCCATTTTATAGAAAGTAAAAAAATAAAATAATATAAACAATTGCACTATGGTCTGAATGTGTCCTGCAAAACTTTGTATGTTGAAACTTAAATGCCAAGGTAGGGCCTTTGGGAGGTGATTAAGTCATGAGAGCAGGGCCCTCATGAATGGGATTAGTGCCCTAATAAAAGAGGAAGGAGGGAGCTGTTCTTCCTTCTGCTATGTGAGAACCAACCAACAGAAAGCACCATCTATAAAACAGACAGTGAGCCTTCACAAGATACTAAATCTACTGAAGCCTTGAGCTTGGCATTTCTAGTCTCCAGAACTATGATAAATAAAATTTCTATTATTTGTAAGTTACCCCTTCTAAGGTATTTTTATAGCATTCCAAATGGACTGAGAGAAAATGTATGTCAACAAATTGGATAACCTAGATGAAATGGACAAAGTCCTAGAAACATACAACCTACAAAGGCTGCATCATGAAGAAACAGAAAGCCTGAGTAGACCTGTAACTAGTAAGGAAATTGAATCAGTAACCAAAAACTTTCCAACAAAGAAAAGCCCTGAACCAGATGGCTTTATTGGTAGTAAAGTCACTGATCATTTAGAGAAGAATTAAAACCAATCTTCCTAAACTCTCAAAAATTGCAGAAGACGGAAACCTCTAGACTCATTCTATGAGGCCAATACTGCCCTAATCCAAGGCAAGAAAAAGACTACATGAAAAGAAAACCACGAATGAATATCCCTGAGGAATACTGAGATAGAAAATTCTCAACAAAGCAGAATCCAACAGCACATTAAAATAATTATTATACACCATGACCAAGAATGATTATTGCTGAAATGTTAAGATGTTTCAACATACAAAAATCAATCAATGTAGTACATCACAACAGAATGAAGGAAAAAAACACATATTTTTTCAACTGATGTAGAAAAGGTATTTTAAAAAAAATTAATGCACTTTCATAATAAACACTAAAAAACTTCAGAATAAAAGAAAACTACTTCAACATAATAAAGGCCATATAACGAAAGTCCACCACTAACATCATACTCAATATTGAAAGACTAAAAGCTTTCCCACTAAGATTACAAATAGGACGAAGATGACTGATTTTGCCTCTTATTTTCAAAACAGCACCAGGACTCCTAGGAACAGCAATTAGGCAAGAAAATGAAATAAAATAAATCCAAACTATATAGGAAAAAAATAATACTATCTCTGTTTACAGATGACATGATCTTACATACAGAAAATTTGTAAGATTCCACACCAAAAAACACAAAAGCACTGCAATAAAAGATTTCTGCAAACTTGCAGGACAGTAAATCAACATGCAAATATCAGTTGTTTTCCTATATATTAAAAACAAACTATATCAAAAGGAAATTAAGAAAACAATTCCACTTACAATAGCATCAAAAACGAATAAAACACTTAAAACATTTAACCAAGGATATGAAAAACTTGTATGCTGAAAATTAGAAAATGTTGCTGAAAAATACTTAAAATGATACAAATAAAGGAAAAGATGTCACACTTTCATGCATTAACACATTTAAGATGTTAATACAACCCAAAGCTATTTATGGATTTAATACAATCCCTATGAAAATCCCAATGTCAATTTTTTTTTTTTTGCAGAAATAGAAAAACTCAAATTCATATGAAATCTCATGAGACCCTTACTTGCCCCACAATCTTGAAAAAGAACAGAAAAGTTGAAAGACTCACACCACGATTTCAAAACTTATTACAAAGTTACAGTAATCAAAACAGTGTGGTACTGGCATAAAGACAGTCAAACAAACTGATGGAACAGAATACAGAAACCAGAAATAAGTCCTCGTATACATGGTCAAAATTATTTCTAAAAAGCATCTATAAACAATATGGTGAAAAGATGAATGCTTTCCCCACCGCTGGAGAACAAGGAAAAGATGTCCACCTTCACCACTTTCATTAAGCACAGTACTGGATGTTTTAGCCACTGCAATAAGCGAAAGAGTAAATAAAGACACATACTGGGCCGGGCACAGTGCTCATTTTGCAATAAGCAAAAGAGTAAATGAAGACACATACTGGGCCAGGCACTAGTGGCTCATGCCTGTAATCTCAGTACTTTGGGAGGCCAAGCCAGGTGGATCCCTTGAGGTCAGGAGTTCGAGACCAGCCTGGCCAACATGGTGAAACCCCGTCATTACTAAAAATACAAAAAAATTATCCAGATGTTGTGGCATGTGTCTGTAATCCCAGCTGCTTGGGAGACTGAGGCGGGATCATCACTTGAACCTGCTAGGCAGAGGTTGCAGTGAGCCGAGAACCACTGCACTCCAGTCTGGGCGACAGCAAGACTCTGTCTCAAAAAAAAAAAAAAAAAAAGGCACATACTAATTGGGTATGTTTTGTAAATTCTTAAAACTTAATACTCTCCTGATACTTCAACATCCCCTCAAACAGACTGTGAGCACCCCACCCAGGTAGCTAGGTCCAACAATGAACCTATCACAAGTTCACCTTCTTGCTGTCCCCTGATTAAGGCATTTGCCCAATGGTTCTCTAGTCCTGTCTCTCATTCTGCACCCCACTTATCCCAGCAAGCTCCCCACCTGCTTGGTTGTACTTACTCTCTGAAAGCTCCTACCACAAGACCTCCTGCTTGCTGTGCCATGCCCCCATTTCTAGGGCTGGTGAGTATTAAAAATCCTTTAATTTCATATATCTCTCTGAATACAACTTCTGTGGTCATGTTAGAACCATCCCTAAACATCTCACAAATGAGACTTACTCCCTATTAATAAAACATAGAGGAAACAATAAAACTATCTCAGTTTGCAGCTGACGTAATTGTGATAGGAAATCCCAAAGAATGTAAAACAAAGCAAAACAAAACAAAATGAAAAAAGTCTAGAATAATTGAATACATCAAGTTTACAGGAAACTATATCAACACATAAAAATCAATTGCATTTGAACACACTAATAATGAACATTTGAAAATCCAAATTAAAACATAACATTCTTCAAAATAACTCCAAAGAAAAGGAAATAATTATATACAAACTTACTAAAACACATACAAGATCTGTATACTGAAAATTACAAAATACTGATACAGGAAATAGCAGGTCTAAGAAGATGTAGAGACATATCATAATCATGGACAGAAGAATCAATATAGTAAAAATGTAAGTTTTCCCCAAAATTATATATAGATTTAACACAATCCCTATCAAAATCCCAAAATGATTTTTGTACACATATACAAGCTTATTCAAAATGTATACAGAAAGGTATGACTCTAAAATAGCTAAAACAATCTTGACAAGAAAACAGTGGGAAGAATAACGCTACCATTAGTAAGTCTTACTAGACAGCTACAGTAGTCAAGACCATGTGATATTAGAAGACACATAAGCACATAGAACAATGAAACAGAATAAATAACCCAAAAATAGTCCCACACAAATATGCCCAACTGTATTTTAACAAAGGTACAAAAGCTACTCAATGGAGAAAAGACAGCATTTGAACAACTGATTTCGGAGCAACTGGACATCTATAGGCAAAAAATAAAATAAAATAAAATAAAATAAAATAAAATATTCTTTAGCTTAAATTTCATACCTTATAGAAAATTGCTAAAAAATTATCACATCTTTGACGGGAAATGTAAAACATAAAAACCAATGTACACGAATTAGTTGCACTGCTGTACACCACCAGCAACCAAACTGAGAATCAAATCATGGACTCAACTCCTTTTATAACAACTACTATAAAAGTAAAATGCTTAGGAATATACCTAACAAAGGAAGTGAAAGATCTCTACAGGAAAAACTATAAAACACTGCTGAAAGAAATCACAGATGACACTAACAAATGGAAACACATCCATGCTCATGGATGAGTAGAATCAATATTGTCAAAATGACCATCTTACCAAGAACAACCTATAAATTCAATGCAATTCCCATCAAAATACCATCACTATTCTTCAGCGAACCAGAAAAAAAAAAAATCCTAAAATTTATATGGAACCAGAAAAGGTCCCACATAGCCAAAGCAAGACTAAGAAAAAAAAAAAAAATCTGGAGTCATCACATTACCTGACTTCAAACTATACTACAAACTACAGTTGCCAAAACAGCATAGTACTGTATAAAAACTGGCATGTAGACCAATGGAACAGAATACAGAACCCAGAAATAAAGCCAAATATTTATAGCCAACTGATCATCAACAAGGCAAACAAAAACATAAAGTGAGGAAAGACACCCTATTCAACAAATGGTGCTGGGATAATTGGCAAGTCACATGTAGCAGAATGAAACTGGATCCTCATCTCTCACCTGATACAAAAATCAACTCAAGATGGATCGAAAACTGACATCTAAGACCTGAAACCATAAAAATTCTACAAGATAACATTGGGAAACTCTTCTAGACACTGGCTTAGTCAAAGAGTTCATGATGATGAATGCAAAAGCAAATGCAACAAAAACAAAGATAAACAGATGGGACCTAATTAAACTAAAAAGCTTCTGCACAACAAAGGAAATAATCAGCAAAGTGAACAGACAGCCATGTTGCCCACAAAGTCTAAAATATTTACTATGTGGTCCTTTACAAGGAAAATTTGCCAACTCATGACCAAGATGATCTGAACAACACTATCATCCACTTTTAGTTAATTATAAAACATGACACCTAACATCTACACAGTATCTTAACATGTACATAATATATTCCACAAGACTAGATAACATGTTGAATAAATTCAGAAGGACTTAAAATATACAGAGTATGTCTTCGACCAAAACAGAATTAAACTAGAAATTGATAATAAGATATTAGGAAAAATTCCCAAAACCTGGAAATTAAGCTAACTCAAGAATCAAAAAGAAAGAAGGGGCCGGGCATGGTGGCTCATGACTGTAATCCCAGCACTTTGGGAAGCCAAGGCAGGCAGATCACAAGGTCAGCAGTTCAAGACCAGCCTGACCAACATGGTGAAACCCCATCTCTACAAAAAATACAAAAATTAGCCGGGCGTGGTGGTGTGTGCCTGTAATCCCAGTTACTCAGAAGGCTGAGGCAGGAGAATTGCTTGAACCTGGGAGGCAAAAGTTGCAGTGAGCCGAGGTTGCACCACTGAACTCCAGCCTAGGCAACAGAGATTCTGTCTCAAAAAAGAAAAAAAAAAAGGAAATTAGAAAAACACTGAAAATGAGACAAAACACATACCACTCAACATATCAGAAAAGAGAGATAATCACTACAAATCTTACAACCAGAAAGGTAATATTAGAAGCAATTTCATGCCAGAAAAATCTGAAAATTTTGATTCAATATATGAGATTTTTGAGACATGCAACTCACTAAAAGTGAACAAAATGAATAGGAAAATCCAAATATCTCTACATGCACTTAAGAAATAATTTCTTATTGAAAACCTACCCACAAAGAACACTACAGGACCCAGTGCTTCAACTAGCGCATTCTATCAAACATCTTAAGAAAAGTAAACTAATAACTAAAAACATTTTCAGAAAATACAAGAGAAGGAAAGAGTTACAAGTCATCTTACAAGGCCAACATAGTCCAAATACCAAAACCTGAGCAGACATTACAAAAAATAACATGACATATAACATATATATATATCTCCTTAATAAGACATTAACAAATATAATACAGATAAAAGTTGTTTTCAACAAGATCAGAAAAAATATTTGAAAAATGTAACACCCATTCGTAATGTAATCTCCCAGTAAATAGGGAAGAGAACTTTCTCATTCTGATAAAAGGTATCTATGAAAACCTAGAGATTACATCATGCTAAATGGTACTTTCCCCTTTAGGATCAGGAGAAAGAAAAGGATGCCCATTCTTGTCACATCTATTCAATGTTGTACTGTAGATAACAGGTATTCAGAGAAAATGTAATACATAAATAAAATGCACAAAAATAAAAATAATGAAGTAACACTGTCTCTATTTGCAGATGAAATGATAGATTACATAGACCTCAGTAATCTATAAAACAACTACTATAATTAACAAGTTAATTTAGCAAAGTAGCATGATACAAGGATAATATGAAAATATCTACTGGAAATTGAAACAACTATCAAGTGAATTTTTAAATATTCCATTTAAAATAGCATCCAAACCCACCACAAAAAACTTAGGAATAAATTTAGCCCAAATTACATAAAAGACCTTTACACTAAAAAAATGCAAAAAGAAGATAATTTTTTCAAATTAATATATTTAAATCTGCAGAGATAAAATTGTTACATAGAAGACTGTTCCAACCCAAGCTCTATTATTTTATAATATAGTTATTTAAATTATTTTACAGTATAGTTGTTATAATGTCACTTGATGTGTGAAGCTGAAAAAGAGAAATATAAAAACCTGCATAATGTAACAGTGACTGAAGAAAGGCATCACATTTCTCTGACTGTAAAGAATAATTTCCATGGGAGAGCTCATGAAGAACAACATGTAATGAAGTTCTTTTGGCATGTACAGAAGTTCACCATTACACAGACAAATATAAATATATTGTAAATAAAATTTCTGTGTAAAGCCATCAGCAGCAAATGTCTTCTTATATTTATTATTATACTATTTCCAATTCTAGGTAATAATAGTCTATTTTGAAAAACAGAAGACAATGGCATTTCTCCTTTCAAAGACTAATTTTTATGAATAACATTGTAAAGAGATAAAGAAATGGATTATGAATTTTCCAATATAAACTTTACCCAATTAAAATCATTATTTTTAATATTAGGGAATATTAGTCATCTTTCTTAAGAGTGATAAATATGTCAGAGATGACCCCAATATGAAAGACTCTAAATAGATTACTTTCTGGGTTGTAATCAAGCTCCACTTGGTCTGATTTTCAACTGAACACTTGAGTCAAGTAATTACACAATTATTTGTATATAATGACACTATGATAGCTTAACTTGCAAACATACTTAAAATAAATGGATGAATGAGTACATACCATCTGTTATATATGGCAGTGGCATTGTTTTTCTTCTTCGACTTCTAGAAAAATATTAATCAATTATATATTATCCTATCATCCTTTACCTATTTCTGTTACAGTTAACTGCCACATTGCATACATAAGGTAACTTGTCTACAAGTTGGTTCTCCTACTTTCCCATGAACTTCTCTGAAGGAGGAGACAATACATTATTCATCTCCAAATAATCCTATATATTTATTTTTTTAAACCTAGAGAGAGAGATGTAGCATTTTCAGGTATTGGAAGATTGAATACTATTAAAATGCACTTCTCACCAAATTGATAATAAGGAAACTCCAATCCCAACCAAAGCAGTCCTTTTTGAGAAAACTGACATACAAGCTGATTCTAAATTTTCTTGGAAAGGAAAGGAACCTAGAATATCCAGAACAACCTTGACAAAAAAATCAACGTAAAAACACTACTGACAAAAGAATCACTGTACAGACGAAGTAATGAAGAAAGTATGGAACTGGCATAAGGATTGACAAAACAGAGAAGAGTGGAACGAAAATGATACACTTAAGAAATATAACATATTTATTTATTTATTCTTTTTTTTTTTTTTTTTTTTGAGACGAAGTTTCGCTCTTGTTGCCCAGGCTGGAGTGCAATGGCGTGATCTCAGCTCACTGCAACCTTCGCCTCCTGGGTTCAAGTGATTCTCCTGCCTCAGCCTCATGAGTAGCTGGGATTACAGGCACCCACCACCACGCCCAGCTAATTTTTTTTATTTTTAGTAGAGATGGGGTTTCTCCATGTTGAGCAGGCTGGTCTCAAACTCCTGACATCAGGTGATCCACCCGCCTTGGTCTCCCAAAGTGCTGGTATTACAGGCTTGAGCCACCACGTCCGGCCTAATATAACATATTTAGAACAAATATTTAAAAGCAAGATACAACATCATCGGGACAAGTATGCCAAAGTAAATTTGGCCTTAGTGTAATCTGGAGACAATTTCAGCTACTTAAATCTTCCTAAAATCAAAAGATTGTATTTAATAATATATAAGATGCTAATACAAGATGAAAAGGTACTAACGTTGAAAGGCAAATGAGACCAACGATGAGACAAATACATCAAGTAATTTTTCAGATTTTTAAATGAAGGTGCTTTTGTGAAAATAGCATTGCCTGCAAATTCTGAATTCTTTTTCCTATATGCCAATATACTGTTCTTATACTATCATCAAGACAGAAAAGCACCAGCTCTTCTTTATTTTGCTGTAACAAGCCAAATAAGAAATTCTATGCTGAAGAAGAAAGAAAGATAAACATACTGCATTTAAAAAAAGTTTCCAAGGGACAGGAAAAGTCAGAAAGCAGGTATTTGGGGAGGAAAAGGAACAAATGAACTTAATGAAACCACAGACCTCTTGTACTCAAAGCTTCATCGTATGGAAGCTTTAAAAATTATTTTGTGTTTCTATACAAAGCACAGCAATAAAATTGCCTTTCAGTAGAAAAGATAGAAACTTATCCCTTCACTTCACTATACATAAAAATCAACTCATGATGGATTAAAGATTTAAACTATTAAAAACCCTAGCAGAAAGTTTAGGACATACCATTCTGAACATAGGCCTTGGCAAAGATTTCATGATGAAGTCTCCAAAAGCAATTGCAACCAAACCAAAAATAGACAAATGGGACCTAATTAAAGAGCTTCTGTACAGCAAAAGAAACTATCAACACAGTAAACACAAAACCTACAGAATGGGGGAAATTTTTTGCAAACTATGTATCCAACAAAGGTCTAATATCCAGAATCTATAAGGTACTTAAATCAGCTAGCAAAATACAAACAATCCCATTAACAAAAGGGCAAAGGACATGAACAGATATTTCTCAAAAGAAGACATATAGGGAGCCAACAAGCATATGAAAAAATGCTCCACATCACTAATCATCATAGAAAAACAAATCAAAACCACAATGAGATAGCATCTCAAACCAGTAAGAATGGCTATTATTAAAAAGTCAGAAAATAACTGATGTTGGCGAGGTTATAGAGAAAAGGGGACACTTATATACTGCTGGTGGGAATGTAAATTAGTTTAGCCACTGTGGAAAGCAGTTTGGAAATTTCACAAAGAAATGAAAACAGAACTACCATTTGACCCAACAATCCCATTACAGGGCATATACCCAAAGGAATATAAATCATTCTACCATAAAGACACATGGGTGTTTATGTTCACTGCCACTATTTACAATAGCAAAGACATGGAATCAACCTAGATGCCCACCAATGGTAGACAGGATAAAGAAAATGTGGTACCTATACACCATGGAATACTATGCAGCCATAAAAAAGAATTAAATCATGTCCTTTGCAACAACATGAATGCAGCTGGAGGCCATTACCCTCAACAAATTAATGCAGAAAACAGAAAGCCAAATACCACATGTTCTCACTTATAAGTGGGAGCTAAACACTGAGCATACATGGACACAAAGAGAGGAACAACAGACCCCAGAGCTTACTTGAGGGTGGAAGGTGGAGGCTCGAAAAACAACCTATCAAGTACTATGCTCACTATCTGGGTGGCAAAATCATTTGTACACCAAACCCCAATGATGTGGAATTTACCCATGTAACAAACCTGCACATGTACCCCCTAAATGTAAAAGAGAAAAGAATAAATAAAAATGACATAAGAAAGCTCAACAATTATCACCGTGAGCCCACCATCAGGGAAAATAATGAAATGGGTCAGATTCCTTCCCCTACTCCTAATCCCTATGCTTGAACACACATTCCAACCCCATTTCCAAATAAATTATCCTAACTCAGGGTCTGTGACTGTTTAAGACTGGTAAAGAGTAAAAGATGTATTAGGTAATAACTGACTAAAATTTAACACAGTACTCACATATTAAAAACTGAGAGAAGAAAATTAAGATTAAGTGCTCTCTTCATGGTGCCTCAAATCCTAAATCTTATTTCAAGAGTAAAAAAGAAGAAAACCTATCCCAAGGAAGACAGGTAAGAAAAAATTTTAAATGGAAATATAAGATAATATGTGAACTGATGACTTAGACCAACAGTTCCTACCCTTTTATGGCATCAGGGACCGGTTTCATGAAAGACAATTTTTCCACAGACTGGGAAGGCGGGGGATGGTTTCAGGATGACTCAAGTGCATTACATTTATTGTGCACTTTATTTATATCATTACATTGTAAAAAATCATGAAATAATTATACAACTCACCATAATGTAAAATCAGTGAAAGCTCTGAGCTTGTTTTCCTACAACTAGAAGGTCCCATCTGGGATTGACAGGAGACAGTGACAGATCATCAGGCATTAGATTCTCATAAGGAATACACAATCTAGATCCCTCACATGCACAGTTCACAACAGGGTTTGCACTCCCATAAGAATCTAATGCTGCGCTTGATCTGATCTGACAGGAGGAGGCAGATCTCAGGTGGTAATACAAGCGATGTAGATGGGGGACTGTAAACACAGTGAAGCTTCTCTCTAGCCTGCCACTCACCTCCTGCTATACGGCCCAGTTCCTAACAGGCCATGGATTGGTATCAGTCTGTAGCCAAGGAGTTGGGAATTCCTGACTTAAACTACATTTTAGGAGGCTTACTGAGTACAAATTAAGAAATAATCCCCTTGTCAATTTCACTAGGCAAAAATAATGGATATCGATCTCTGTGTACAATACTTATACCTTTAGTAGAAACACTTTACAACCATTATAATGTAAATAATTATATATGCCAAATATTTAAAAATATTACTGTTTACAATGTGTTTATGGTCAGTAAATTATAATTAGGCATAGGAAAATACTGTCACAAATTTATTGAACATGAACAATATGTTAAGTATAATGTAAAAAACAACTAATTTAAATTGCTTCTAGAAGATATAGCATCATTTTCATCCTAAGCATAGATACAAGATGCTGGGTATAGAGCAAAGCAATATGAAAATAGATTATAAAGATGGTTCAAATTTGCTTGTTATTTATGATGGACAATGGTAACATGGACAGTATTTTATCTGAATAATAGTTATAAATTAATTAGCAATAGCAAATAAGGCAAAACAAATAGAAAAACCATTATTCTTCATATAACCCATTACAAAAGGCTAAATTTGAAAGTATTTTATAAAGATAAATTCTATTAACTTTTTTATTAGTGGGTAAAGTTTTATTTTTATTGTTGAAATCCTTAATTGTGGGGATTCAATGTATTTTATAAATAGCTAGGATGCTTACGTACTCATGGGACATGTTCATTTAACTTTTTTTTTCCTTTTACCAGCCTCACATAACATACCTTAAATAGTCTTTTGGAAGGTTCACAATTATGGTCTGTACATGGCCTGGGTCCTTTTTCAGTGTCTAGAGATGAAACTGAGAAAATATATTATATTTTATCATGGGTATAATGTATTCTGTTACAATATTTAAATTGGCTTTTGAAAAATGAAATGATATTCTAATATTTATCTTCCATTAAAATATTAAGCAATTTTCCTAGTGCTAAATGACTCTTTTTAGCAAAAAACTAAGTCAACAATTTGCTTTCTATAAATCAGGACAACCTTATTTCTTCAGTGAATTTAAGAATTAATCAACTTTCCTGATAATGTTGGGCTGTTGATTTTGTAAAATCTGAGCAACAGATTTATTTCAATTTTAATAACATACATATGTATAGGTATGTATACATTTATGTGCATTCATTCAATATTGTATTTAATTCTATATAATATACTGTGTGTCATTTATCTCAATTCTTAATCTCTAGCTGCAAAATGATAGAGGTAGGATAAACTCTGATCACAATACTGGAAAGGGAAATGAGGTTGGATTTTAGTAGCGGCCATGGTAACTAAAATGATGAATATTTATATTCAGACACACATTCATTTATTTAATAAATAATTGCCAGGAGCCTACTGTGTGCCAGGAATTACTCTAGGGGCTTGGGATACATAAGTGAACAAAATCAACAAAATTCCATTGAATTTAGCAATGTAGAAATGAGTACTGTCTCTGCAAGATCATCTGAGAAATGTTCCTATTGTACTACAAGACTCAAAAAATACATTGAAAGAAATCTGATTTCTAGCCTGAGTTCTATAGGAGGTCTACTAATAAACATAGGTATAATGTAAAATAACATTTGAGGTTTCTACTCTAATTTGTAAAACAAGGGGCTGAATAATGTGATTTCTGTCACCCTTTCCAGTTATGAGGATATGTTTAAAAACAAATACTTCAATCCAGCAACCAAAATCTCTATAATTTATTTACTACTGATCTTGACAATTTTGTTTTTCCCATAACTCTACTTGTATGCTATCCATTCGCTATTCGACTCCAAATATTGCTCTATGATGCCTGTGTACATGACTTTTAAGTTGTTCATCTTCCACAGAATTCTTTCAAAACACCAGTAATTTTTCACGGGCCTCCTTAACTGTTCATCTCCTTAATAACATCTTCACTTCCTCAGAACCCATAAAACACTTGGTAACTCTTCTACAGTATTTACATAAGTTGTACTATTATTATATGCATATTGTTTTTACCATAATACAATCTTGAAGAGGGATCCTTACTCTATATTACCAACATTTACCTAGTATGTCATGTAAAATATGTCTGATGGACAACTATTGATATGAAGATCATAAAATTGATCGTAAAAGTATGAATATACGTGGAGTATATTCCCAGAATAATGGGAAATCTTTATTTTGTTGTTTCAACATATCTCTTTCAAATTCTTCCCAAACCCATACATGGTGTGAAACTTCACTCTTGCCATCTGAATTGATATTATGAGGTACTATACAATATTACAGACAACAAAATTCAACCTAGTGATTTTATAAAATTAGATCAGTTAATTTCAGACAGAGGTCCAACTAGGGTCACAGACTTGGGGGAGAAAAGGTTTTATTTATATTCTGTTTTTACCTTAAGTCCTTTTAAAATGAAGTTATCTAAATCCAGGCCCGAGAAAAGTTAAATCTCTAAATTTTATCGCTTGAACCCAGGAGGCGGAGGTTGCAGTGAGCTGAGATCACGCCCATGCACTCCAGCCTCGGCAACAGAGTGAGACTCTGTCTCAAAAAAAAAAAAAAAAAGAAAAAAAAAAGAAACATACGTAGAGTTATGAAAAGCACTAGTAAACTGTAGCCAGGTCCTTTAAATATTATACACCTAAGGTACAGCTTTTGAATTGATTGTCCACAAAGTAATTCAGAAGGTGGCAGACCTGAGTCTACCAATGCATCATAACATGATTATGAGATTGAATCATCATGATGATGTAAAATTTTCTTACTTTTGAATCCTTATAAAAGTTTAAGGCAATTTTAAAAATTCATTAAGATCTACTATTCATGAAACTAATGCAAAACTGTCAGAAACCACAACATAGAATCAAAAGAAATACAAGGTATTTTCTAATCTATCTTTTCAGAATCAGTATACATAAAAGATTGCTAAAGTAACAAATATCTAGGAGACTGGTTCAGCCCAAATCCAGTATTAATGGTGTTAACAGACAACAGACACTACATCCATCCCCACCATATCAGGCAAACCACATGACACTCATGTTGTCTGCATCAGCTATCTTTTCCTGAGCTTCTTGCATATCCCCTCTTTAGGCTAGCTGACTAACCTCATCCTGTATACAATCACCTAGCTTTTTGTAAGATAAGTTTTCTATGAGATTAAAAAATAAAGAAGATAGCAATGACTCCAGCGAAAATAGTAGAGAGGAAAACTGCTGGCCACCTCTTTCCACAGAAACATGAAAAAAAAATGAACAAAAATGGCCAGAATCAACTTTTGTCAGAACTCCAGAAAATGATCAAATGTTTACAACAACCAAGTGAATGCAAAGTCAACAAATGATGACTTCAACACAGAATTTAAGAAAATATCTGTTAAGTCAGTAGCTGACCACAAAGGTTAAAAAGAATTCAAAAGTTAAATATGTAACAAAATTTCAAGTAAATGGAAGACAGACTTCAGAGGACATGACAAAAGATGAAGAAAATTATAAAACAAACAACTACAATCCACACAAGCAACAACCAAATACGCTGAACAGGCAGAAGGATCTGATTTCAAAAGTATCCATTAAAATATTTTAAAATGTAAAGTTTTTTAAAAAAATAGAAGTTATATAAAGAAACAAGAATGTATGGCCTATTCACAGAGAACAAAATATAATGGAAATTGTCCCTGAGGAAACAGACATTGGACTTGCTAGACAAAAACTCTAAATCAGCTATCTTAAATATGCTTAAAGAGCTAAAGAAAATTATGAACAAAGAACCAAAGAAAATAAGGAAAATGACGCCTTCACAAATAGAGAATATCAATAAAGCAAAATAAGTTACAGAACAAAATCTAATAAAAATTATGGAGCAGAAAATTGTAACAACTGAAATGAGGAATTCACTAAACATTTTCAATGACAGATTTGAGCAAGCAAAAGAATTAGTGAACTTGAAGATAGTTCACTGAAATTATCCAGTCAGAGAAGAAAGAAAAAAAATTTAAGTGAAGAGAACCTAAGACATCTGTGTAACAACATCAAGTGTACCACCATATACATGATGGGAGTCGCAGAAGGAGAGAAAAATGAGAAAGTGGTAAAAAGAGTATTTGAAGAAATAATGGCCAAAATTCCCCAAATTTTATAAAACACATACAAGATAAATAGAATCCACATAGGGTAAACACAAGGAATCCCACACTGAGACAAATTATAATGAAACTTTCAAAAATCAAAGATAGGAGCTTCTAGGTTGCTAAACATGCAGAGATACTGGGTGGTGGCATGCCCAAAGGGAGCATGTAAGCTCCAGGCCCCTTCCCACATGCCTTGCCCTGTGCATCTTTTCCATCTGCCAGCATATCTGTATTTTCTGTAGTATCATTTATAATAAATGGGCAACCATTTTTTTAAAAAATAAAAGACAGAGAATCTTAAAAGCAGCAAGAAAGAAGTAACTTGTCGCATACTAGGTGTCCACAATAAGATGAACATCAGATTTTCATGAAAAACCACAGAGGACAGAAGGCAGTGGGATAATATATTTAAAGAACTGAAATAAAAACACTCAACCAAGAATCCTGTATCTGGCAAAACAAGCTTTCAAAAATGGAGGAGAATCTAAGGTCTTCCAAAAATGAACAGCTGATGAAGAATAGATAGTAACTTGTTACTACACACACAAAAAAGAATATTGGCAAAAGTAACTACATAGGCGTACATCTGGGTAAACATAAAAGGTAAATATAAATATAAAAGTCACTATTCTTTATCACTCATCTTTTTATATGATAATGACAAATGAATAAAACAATAATTACAAATCTATGTTAGTAGATACACAATATACAGTAATGTAATTAGGGACAACATAGAGAAGGAGTGACCTTCACAGGAGCAGAGTTTTGGAATACTATTATAACTAAGCTGGAATCAATTCAAACTAGCTTCTTATGAGTTTGAAATTCTAATTGCAGTTCTCAGGTTAGCCACCAAGAAAGTAACTAAAATATATTAATAAAATGAAATGAAAAGGAAATTTAAATGGTACTCTATAAATAACTAAACACAAAAGAAGGTAGTAACAGGGATAATCGAACAAAAAAAAGATATGAGACAATTTCTGGTTTCTATTTGACATCTAAGGAACTTGTCAGATGTCAGGCCTGTATCAACAACAACAAAAAAATCTGCAACTTTTCTTAGACCCATCAGAAAATTGAGGTTACTGGGAAAACTGCAGCTTCCAAAAATGTAGAGGCAGATAGGTGTATACAGAGAATCACAACTTACCAGGAGCAGAAGCCTGCTATGGGAGCCATTACCAGGATAATTTAAATTATAATTGCTAAGATGCTCAGGGTGGACAAGCTCCACCCACCGTTAAAACTGCAATGGGGCACATTCTTGGGCGGCAGGGGAGGGCTTCCAAACTTTCATGAGCTTTATGTCTAGGAAACCCAACAGGTTCTCAGGGTTAAGACTGGAGGAAAATCTCCTTGTGCTTCTGGCAAAGGGAAGGAGAAAAGTAACCAGTTGGAAGTAAACCAAACCAAAGTACAACAAGAGCATCTGAAGTAAAACTAGTATTTTGGAAACCCTGCCTCAAGAGAAATAGCTTAACAAAGTTTCATTTTTACTAGAGCCTCAATGACCTGGGGGAAGGGAAATACCAAATTCAAACCCTCTCTAGCCTTCTCAGTGTAAAGTGAGAAAGAGAAGCGCTTGTGAAGGTCTCAGGCAAAGGACACAGGCCCTCTGAAAAAACAGAGCAAATCACAGACTTACAGGATGCTTACCCCCCATACATGCATATATTACCACTATATTTACAGAGTTCCGTATAATGCCATGGTATTATAATAGAAAGCATTTCAAGTCTTACTCAAGAAAAAGTCTACATATTACCCAAAGACCATAGGAAAGACAAAAACAAGAGGATAAAAAAAAATGTAGCCTCTAGTACTACAATAAACAGTAAACAAAGCCCAAATCCTAGCCAGAGAAACAGAACTATCACACACTAAAAGAACTATTTAACTAATTTCTTACTACCTGGTGCATACTGGTCAGCTTTACACACACACACACACACACACACACACACACACAAATGGAAAACATACTAAAAGTCAAACACAGTTTCAAGAAACAGAGCAACCATCAAAACCAAACTCAGATATGGCAGAGATTTGGGAATTATGGTACAGAAATGTAAAATAACTATGAATAATATGCTAAGAGTTCTAATGGAAAAAATGGGACAAGATGCAAGAACAGAATGGATAATGTAGTGAGAAAGATGGAAACTCTAAGAATCACAAGGAAATGCTAGATATCAAAATCACTTTAACCAAAATGAAGAATGCCTTTGATGAGCCCATCAGTGGGCTGGAGGAAAGAATCAAATAGACTGAAGCTTGAAAACACATCAGTAGAAATTTCTCAAAAAAATAATTAAAAAAAAAAAACGAAAAAAGAATATCCAAGAACTGTGGAATAATAACATAAGTTGTATAATATACAAAATGATAATGCCAGAAGGAGAAGAAGAAAAAAAGGAAAAAATGCTTAACATCACCAATAATCAGGGAAACGCAAATGAAAACCACAATAGGATATCATCTCATGCCTGTCAGGATGGCTACTGTCAAAATGATGAGAGATAATGTACTGGTGAGGGTGTGGAGAAACTAGAACCCTTGTATACTGTTAGTAGGAATGTACATTGGTACAACAATTGTGGAAAACAGTATAGAAGTTACTAAAGGAATTAAAAATAGAACTACCATTTGACAAAGCAATCCCTCTTCTGACTACATATCCAAAAGAAATGAAACCACAACCTCATACATATATCTGTGCTCCCATGTTCACTGCAACATTATTCATAACAGCCAAGATATGGAAATAACTTAAGTGTTCAATGATGGATGACTGGATAAATATAAATAAATAAATGCATTATACACACACACACACACACACAGAAATATTATTCAGCCTTAAAAAAGGAGATCCTGCCATTTGCAACAATACAGATAAACCTAAAGGACATATGTTAAGTGAAATAATATAAGCTCAGAAAGAAAAATACAGAATGAGCTCACTTTAAGAAAAAAAAAAAAAAAACTAAATTCATAAAATCAGGAAGTAGAATGGTGATTACCCAGGGGCAGGGCAGGGGTCGTGGTAATGATGTGAATCAAAGTGAATAAAGTTGTAGTTAAGAAGAAGGAATAAATCTAGAGATCTGATGTTCTGATGTACCACATGAGGACTCTAGTTAATAATACTGTATTATATGCTAAAAACTTGCAAGAAGAGTCATTTTACATGCTCTTACCATGGGTTGGAGATGGAAAGAAAGATAATGATGTGAGATAATAGATATGCTAGTTTGCTTGACTTGCAGTAATTATTTTAATGTGTACATATGTGTGTATATAAACATGTTGTACATCTTAAAATTATACAATTAAAAATTGTTTTAAAAAGTCAATTGCTTTCCTATGTACTTGTAATAAACAACTGTAATTTGAAAACAATGCAATGCCACTACACTAACAAAAATTAAATATATAACAAAATAAGTACAAAGTCTGTATGAGGAAAACTGTAAAACTCTGATAAAAAATCAAAGATCTAAGTAAATAAAAAGATATTCCATGTTCATAGATAGGAAGATCCACTATTGTTACAATGTCAGTTCTTGCCAACTTGATATGTACTTTAAACTCAATGACACTCAAAATATCAATAAAATATTTTGTGCTTATCTACAAACTGCTTCTAAAATTTACGTGAAAAGGCAAAAGACCTAGAACAGCCAACACATTATTAAAGGCAAGAAATACAGAGGACTGACTATAAATACAGAGGACTTACTATAAAACTACAGAAGTCAAGATGGTATAGTACTGATGAAAGAACAGACAGAGACCAATATAAGTGAACAGAAATCTCAGAAATATACCCATGTTAATATACTCAATTGATCATTCACAAAGGAAAAGACAGCAATTCAAAAGAGAAAATATAGTCATTTAAAAAATGATGCTTGACCAACTGGATATCCACATGCAAATAAATCTAGACTTATACCTTTAACCAAAATTAACTTCATAATATAATCACAGAGGCCGGGCGCGGTGGCTCAAGCCTGTAATCCCAGCACTTTGGGAGGCCGAGACGGGCGGATCACGAGGTCAGGAGATCGAGACCATCCTGGTTAATACGGTGAAACCCCGTCTCTACTAAAAAGTACAAAAAACTAGCCAGGCGAGGTGGCAGGCGCCTGTAGTCCCAGCTACTTGGGAGCCTGAGGCAGGAGAATGGCGTGAACCCGGGAGGCGGAGCTTGCAGTGAGCTGAGATCTGGCCACTGCACTCCAGCCTGGGCAACAGAGCGAGACTCCGTCTCAAAAAATAAAAACAAAAAACAAAAAAAGAAAACATAATATAATCACAGAGATACCTGTAAAATACACAAAATTGGAAAGCTGGAAACAAAGAAGAAAAAGTGACCTTGGGTTTGTTAATGACTTTTTACATACAAATATGCATGTAAAAATGTGTGTGTCTATACTTTGCTTAACTTTTCTGTAAAATAAAAACTGCTCTAAAAATAGTCAATTAATGTAAAAAAACCCCACACAATATAGAAAATGTGTAGCAAAAAGGCAAAAGTAAGTCCTCCCTTATCAGTAATAATTTTAAATGTAAGTGGCTTAATTTAAAGACACCAACTAAAAGGCAGAAGTGGACATAATGGATAAAAATGCAAGATCTAACTATTGTCTACAAAAGATTCACTTTAGGTGCAAAAGCAAAAAAAACATGGATTAAAAGTAAATGGATGAAAAAAGATACTTTGTGCAAATAGTCATCAAATCTAGATAAAATAGACAAATTGCTGGAAACACACTACTATCAAAACTCAAGAAGAAACAAAAAATATAAACAGATCTATATACAAACATCAGATAAAATAAACTTTAAGTCAAAAATTGTTACAAGATGCAAAGAAATGCACTATATTTTGATAAAAGGGCCAATGTATTAAAGAACATATAACATTTATAAGTATATAGGCCTCTAACAACAGAGTCCCAAATTATATGAAGCAAAAATTGACAGAACAGAAGGGAAAAGCAGATAATAATAGTGGAACACATCAATACCGCACCTTCAATAATGAATATAAAAGTTAGGCAGAAGATCAATAAGCAGATAGAGTACTTGAACAACACTAGATCTATACAATATACACAGAACTCTCCACCCAACAACAGAAGAATACACATACTTCACAAGTACATATGAAACATTCCTCCAGGTAGACCATATGTGTAACCACAAAAGAGTCTCAGTAAGTATAAGAAGATGAAAATGATATAAAGTAGCTTCTGTAATCTGAGAAACAAAAATAGATGCCCCTTTATCAACTAAGATGGACCCCAAGGTTAAGGAAACAAAAATTAGCTATGAGCTAAAGGTTCAGGGCTCAGCTGGCATGTCAATTCCCTAAATTTCTATGGCTACAAAACACACACACACACACACACACACACACGCATGCAAACACACCTTGCTAAACCCTTTAACAGGAGCTATCAGACAAATTGCCAGATTCCCTTCCTAACTGATTTACAACCGAGACCACTAAAATTCTGACTGGACAGAGAATCTGCCTTACGAGAACTCCTTCCTGAAAGGCAACTGCAGGCCTTAAGCCAGTTTCAGCAAGCTAATAGAGACTGAACAAATTCTTTGTGTTTTATAGTCAGCCTTTCAATAGACAGAGCCAAATTCTACCTCGTTTTAATGCTAAAACCCACCCCAAAGTGAACATGGAACGTAAGTTACATATATGTCTACCCATTGTACATGTGTTCAACCCCCCTCATAAATATTTATAGCTTTACCCAAAACAAGCTGAATACATAAGACCCTATTGTTAATACAGACCCTTTCCCTTTGGAAGAGAGAGTGCCTTCAGTCCACACCAAAGATCATATCTTCCCAAACTGCAAGTTGATGTCACAATAAATCTCTTCTTTCTACTATTTAGCCATCCTGGTGGTCATTTGGACTAGACTTCTATCCCACAAAAGAAATAAATCAGAAAGCCTTAACAGAAGGACATCTAGAATGTATACGAACATGTGGAAATTGAACACCATACTTCTAAATAACAAACAGGTCAAAAAAAAGTATAAGGGAAGTTAGAAAATACTTGCAGATGAATGAAAATGAAAATACAACTTACCAAAAAGTATGGGTTGCAGTTAAAGCAGTACTCAGAAGGAAATGTATGGGTGTAAGTAAACACCTATACTTAACAAGAAGAAAGATTTCAAATCAATTACTTAATGTCACACCTTAAGAAACTAGAAAAAGAAGAATGAATTAAACTCAGAGCTAGCAAAAAGAAGGAAATAATAAAGAGTAGAAAATATATAAACTAGAGAAGAGAAAAAGCAATAAAAAAGTGGTTTTTGGAAAAAATGCAATAAAGTTGACAAACATTCACATAGAGAAATCAAAGTAGAGACATTACTACCTACCTTTCAGAAATAAAAAGGATAACAAGAGAACACTATAAACCATTGTAGGCCAATAAATTAGGTAACTAATGAAATAAATTGCTAGAAACACACAAACTACCAAAACCGACTCAAGAATAAACAGAAAATATGAATAGGTCTATAACTAAGTAAGAGTTTGAATCAGTAATCAAAAACCTGCCAACAAAGAAAAACCCAGAATCCAAAAGCTTCAGTAATGAATTCTATCAGGTAAAGAAGAATTAAATAAAATTCATCTCACTTTTTTCCAAAAGGATAGAAGAGGAAGTAACATTTCCTAACTCGTATCATGAAGCTAGCATTACCCTGGCACCAATGCCAGAAAATTATATGATTACAGGCCAATATCCATTATGAATGCAAAATTGTTAATAAAAAAATAGCAAACCAATTCCAGTAGTATGGTAAAGAATACAGCATGACCAAGTAGGGTATAATCCAGGAATGCAAAGGTTGTTGAAAATATAACAATAAAAATAGAGTACACTGCATTAATAGAAGGCAGGGTGAAAATAAAAAAACACATGATAATCTCATTTCATACAAAAGTAGTATTTAACAAAATACAAAATCCTTTCATTATAAACCCACAGCAAATATCATACTCAACAGTGAAAGACTGAAAGCTTTCCTCCTAAGATCAAGAACAAGACAAACATGCCAATTTTGCCACTTCTACTAAACATTGTGCTAGAAGTTCAAGCAAGAGCAATTTTGCAAGAAAATGGTGTAAAATGTATCCAGGGTGGAAAGGGAGAAGTAAAACTACTGCTACCCACAGACAACATGATCTTCTATACAAAAACTACTAAAGATTTCACAAAAACAAAACAAAACCAAAAACACTATTAGAGCTAACAATGGAATTCAATCAAGGATGCAGAATCCATTTTTTAAAAAACCTAGTGTATTTCTATACACTAGCAACGAACAAAGTATAAAGGGAATTAAGAAAATTCTACTTATAATAGCATCAGTAATAATAAAATACTTAGAAATACACTTGTCAAGAGTTACAGCACTATACTTATACACTGAAAACTGTAAAATACTACTGAAAGAAATTAAACAAGTTCTAAATAAATGCAAAGCTACCTGTGTTCACAGATTAAAAGACTTAATATTGTTAAGGTGGCAATAATATCTAAAGCTATGTCCAGATCCAATGCAATCCCTATCAAAACTCCAATAGTGATTTTTGTCAGAAATGGAGAAGGAGATGCTAAAAATCATATGGAATTAAAAACAATCTCAAATTACCGAAACAGTGTTAAAAAGGAAGAACAAAATTGGAGGACTCTCACTTCTCAATTTCCAAAGTGCCACAAATCAAACAGTAATCAAAATGGTATACTGACATAAGAACAGAAATACAGAACAATGCAATAGAATTGAGAGTCTAGAGATAAGCTCATATATTTATGGTTAACTGACTTTCAACAAGGTTGCCAAGACGATTCAATGTGGAAAAAAATGGTCTCTTCCAACAAATGTTCTTGGGCAACCAGATAGCCATATGCAAAATATGAAGTATAAGGCTGAACCCATACCTCATACTATATACACAATTAGCTCAAAATGAATCTTAGACCGAAGTGTAATAGCTAAAACTACAGAAGGAGTAAATCTTGATGACCTCAGATTTGACAACATATTCTTAGAAACGCCACCCAAAGTACAAGAAACACAAGGAAAAAACAGGTAAATTGGACATCATCAAAATTAAAATCAATTGGGTATCAAAGGACATTATTAAGAAAGTGAAAAAACAACCTATAAAATGGAAGAAATATTTGCATATCACATATTAATAAGAATACAGTATTCAGAATATATAAAGAACTCTTACAACACCACCAAAAAGACACAAACCCAATTTTAAATTGAGCAAAGGACTTGAATAAACATTTCTCCAAAGAAGATACACAACTGACCGATAAGCACATGAAAAGATGCTCAACAACATTTGCCTTTGGAGAAATGCAAATCAAGTCTCATAATGCTTCATTTCTATTGGATATCATCTCTTTTATGAGTTCCAGTACACTTTCAGCTTTTTTTTTTTTTTTTTTTTTTCCTAAACAGTCTCACTCTGTCAGCCAGGCTGCAGTGCAGTGGCATGATCTCGGCTTACTGCAACCTCAGCTTCCTGGGTTCAAGTGATTCTCCTGCCTCAGCCTCCCAAGTCACTGAGACTACAGGCCCACGCCACCATGCCCGGCTGATTTTTGTATTTTTAGTAGAGGCAGGTTTCCCCGTGTTGGCCAGGCTGGTCCCAAACTCCTGACCTCAAGTGATCCACCTGCCTCAGCCTCCCAAAGTGCTGAACCTGAAGAGAGCCACACTTTCAGGTTTTCTAAGAACTGATCTACCTATTAGACAGACTCAGGGGCTGGAGAAAAACTCTCAATGTATTTCTGGAGAAGAGGAGAGAGAGGGGAGGGCAGGGAAGGGAAAAGGAGTAGTGAGGGGAGGGGAGGGCTGAGGAGAAGGAAAGAGAGGAGAAGAGAAGGGAAGACAGGAGAAAAGTAAGGAGATAAAAGACAGAAAATGAGGCTGAACTTCTCTTGGTTTTTCCCCTTAAAGCTTCATGCCTCTCAACTGTGTTTCTAAAACTTCAATCCTAGATGGCCAAAAGAGAAACAGAAGGGAAAGTTGGGGAAATGGTTAAATACAATCCAACTCTGATAGCAGATAAATAATGATTTAAAAAAAAAAAAACACTAAAAAAGAAGGAAGGAAACTAGCAAGCAATAACATTTGTGATGAAAGGGGAGGGGTGCCCTACTGTCACTGGGACCTTTTAAAAACACATGGGTGGGTATTCCTAAATGGTCATTCATAAACCATTATAAATATAAAGATAAATATAAAGGTATAAGTATAAAGTCCAATTCTTTGTTTTCCAGAAAATACTGGGCCTCTACTCCACATTATTAAGAAAAGCATACTAAGCTGAATGTTTCCTCTGGTCTATGATATTAACCCATCTTATAATAAGATGATTTTACAAATTAAATCATTAAACCTAAATAGCATGACTTTCCTTACACTAAATTCCACTCTACAGTAAATTATCATAACAGTGTTATTGAGAGAGCAAACTTTTCATTAGTACATGAATCAGTAGAATTCTATTTGAGGGGTTAATAGCACTAAGTCAAAGTAGAGAACAAAATATATTCAGATGTATAGTGTTTATATTGTAAAAATGCTGTGAGTAATTAACAACATTTTTTAACTCTTAGTTATGTGTTCTCCATTTCCTTTTCTAATAAATTGTATAGACTTACCTGAAAATGTAAAGAACAATTCATTTTGCAAACCAGCTCTTTGCATTTTAATATGATGGCATTCAGACTTAAGTAAGGAAATTTCACATGAAAGGTCAAGAAGCAGTTTGCTTAAAATCTGAATAAGTTTCTTCTCAAAAGAAATATTATAAATACTGTTGCAGGGAGCTGCATGATATCGAGCTGTGAACTGATAATAATAATGAGGCTCACGATAAGCTGTAAAAAATTAAGAAGAGAAAGACAAAAAATGGTTACTTAAATAATTCAAACATATTGTAACTATTTAAGAAATATGATTACTTGGTATAAATTCTTGGCACATGTTTTTAGATACAATTATATTTATTTTTAGTTCACCAACACTTATCTTGTACCAACACTTATCTAAGTACCAACCCTTATCTAAGTACCAAATACTATGATTGACACTTTACAAATAGTGACTCATTTGAATCTGTCAGCATCATTAAGATTTTCTCTCTGTCATAAAGAAATTGAGGGAGGCAGGGATTATGTCACATGTCCAATGCCTATGCTTTCAAAACTAAGATTGTAACTTACGGAGCCTGGTCCCAGAGCCTATTCTATTAACCTCAACACTATGCTGCTCAAACTCAGGTATAGCACTTCTCTAAGTTAAATATTTATCTTGGAAGAAATTAAATTCATATAATTATGAATAATATTCAAAAATATGTTTCTAATAGATACACAATTAGTTTTACTGAGTTGAGTACAACAGCTGGAACTGAGAACACACACACACACACACACACACACACACATATGTATTTTAACCATCCCAAATTCTCACTGAAATGACACAAGAAAAATAAAAATGAAAAGAAATTCACTACAATACCAAAAGTCAGAAAAGTTCAACTTCCAAAACAGGAAGTTGCTCTGTTGCTACTTCTGTCAAACAAGGGAGACTTCCCTGCCTGTTCCTGGATTATGCTCAGGAAAAGCTTCCTGTATACACTGAAGTGCACCCAGTCATTGTTTACTTTCCTACCTACACATTTAAGCTAAAATTAAGTACACATAGTTAGCTACCGTCCATCTTTGTATTCAGAGTAGAGACCAGACAGCTTCTAATTGCTAAGGAAACCTCTATAGGTTTCATTTCTGAACAGGAATTCTAACATGCTTTTTGTACTGATTCATCCATCAGCGTAGGTACACATTTATCATATATACATACATATATCATGACTTATAATATCAAAGATATGTAATATATACAAATATCACATAGAATAACTGAACCTGAAGGGTTAGAGCTGGAAACTGTAGTGAGTCACAGTATGACTGGGGACAAAGAAAGAAAACTTTTTCTCTCCAGAAATCTGACCCATATGAAGGTATTTCCTGAAATAGAACTAAGTCTGAATTTAAGTCAAAATATCCCCCAAATTCTCTGAAACACTGTATCAAAAGTATACTCTTCTGAGCATCCAGCAGAAGTACACACAAACCAGCAACAATTCAGGATCAGCTTATGTGCATAAAAGAGTTAACGCTGAAGGTGGGAGGCTGCTTGCAGGATTAGCCCTTGGCTGGTAAACACTTCCCTCCACAAGACAGGAATCCTTTTCTTCACGATAAAACTGTCTTTTTAAGCACCTGATGCACTGAACATCTTTCTGCCTTCTGGGAGTCTGAGATTGTTGGAGTTGCTAGGCAAAAGTGCCTGCAGAACTGGTCCCTAATAAACATTCTGGATGTGTTACTGCTTTATTCTGTTGCTTTTGTTTTTTCTTCAAAAGCTCTCTGCAAATCCTAAAGTGTCTTCAAGAAGATTCATGGAATAGACTTTAAATACACTTAAGTACAGTTTTCTGACATCACTGAGATAACACGATTAGACTGGTTAAGAATTTGAATAACTCCCATTTTAAAAACTGGACTCATAAAATTGTTAATCTAACATCAAGCAGAAAAAGAATTATGTGGGACTGAACTGATGCAGGACTAAAATGATTTTTAATGACTTATTGTTGAAAACATTGCTAATTATTTTTTGTTTCTTTTTCCAGAGTCAAGAAAGCTTTTTTTTTTTTAAGCTACTTATAGTTTGCAGGAATTGGGTAAAGTATATTTTTGTAAGCAAAATCAAAACATTTACCTTTCTCTCTGATTTCTTCTGAATTGAGAAACTAACCATAAATATTTTTATTTTATGGCAATATAGTTATTTGCATAACATTAATAAGAATCTGTTTCCTTTCATAATAAGACACAGTTAAAAACACATATTACAAAGGCTTTGATTGGGATGTCACATTTTCAGGTATGACCAGGCTGCTTTAAGGAACTAAGGGTTAACTAGGATCCAATTAATCCCTTGGAAAAACTGGCCAAGTACGCTGTCTACATGGTTCCTTTACAGGGTTACTAGCCTTGTGGTAGGTAAAAAAATATCAGTTTCTGAGAAGTGCAGAATACTCTAAATACTTTGGGGACTTCAAGAAAAGAATTCACTCAAGTACTACAGGTAAAATCTGAGGGTGAGTCCATGGCTTGACTTCCTAACCTGGAGAGTATTTTAAAAGTCTTTTCCTTATGACAAGTTCCAGCAAAGCCAACTTTAAAAGAGCCTCTAATAAGGTCAATCATTATTTTTTCTACAGTTTATTTATTTATTTAGAAATGGAGTTTCGCTCTGTCGCCCAGGCTAGGGTGCAGCAGCGCAATCTCTGCTCACTGCAGCCTCTGCCTCCCAAGTTCAAGCGATACTCCCACCTCAGCTGCCCAAGTAGCTGGGATTACAGGCGTGCACCACCATGCCCGGCTAATTTTTGTATTTTTAGTAGAGATGGGGTTTCACCATGTTGGCTAGTGTGGTCTTGAACTCCTGACTTCAAGTGATCCACCTGCCTCGGCCTCACAAAGTGCTGGGATTACAGGTGTAAGCCACTGCATCCGGCCTTGCTACAGTTTATATAACTAATCAAGCCAACCATAATGAGGCTAAAACTTATTTTACAACAAAACTGGACTCACTGTGATCTTTGGTAGAAATAGGTGACCAGAGAGAGAAAAATTATGTTTCAAGAAAAATTTAAAAACTATAGTGCGCTCGTTATTAGATTCTAGCTTTGTCCATTTGCTTTTGAGGGTTTTTAAAAAATTATCTAGGCTGAATCTTGAATTTTTAGTTTCTTACAATATCTGACTATGACTCTCCAGACTAAAATTTCCAATATTTCTCCCACTCACTCATCTGACTCTAAATCCCTAGACATCAAAACTGCTTTTCCTAAAGTCCTGCAAGTTAATGCTAGACAACCTGATATAAACTTTGGAGAAATCACTACAACAACTTATGTATGTACAGAAAGTTCAGTGGAACCCCTGATTCAAATGACAATCTGGGAAAATCTATCAAATTGCCACTCCCTGTCCATCCCAACTGAAATTTTTTGAGTCAAAATCTAAAATATTCTCAGCTGACTGCCCTCCAAACTCAAAAGACTAGTTTGCAAACTGCTCCAGATATTAATTTTTGTTTTTCTGTGTTTTCCATAAAAATGCTTCCAACTAAATACCAGTGTGCCTATACCATATAGAGACTAAATTTGAAAAAAATTCACCTATAACACCACCTCCTGAAATCAGGCTCATCTGTTCAACTAAGCTAATTACTCTCGAGACGAAGAGACTCATTCGGTAAGACATGGAACCCAATTTGTTGCTTTCTACTTGTTTCAATCTATTTCTCCCCCTTTGCCAGATTAGAACCTCTAACCCAAATCTCCCCAAAGCTACCAACTTGGACTTTAATATGTAAAACTTTCTAAAACTAAAGCTGTAAAAGGGGGACTGAAGAAAAACAAAGTATTTCTCCCCCAAATACTAAGGGTTGTAAGGTTAAAGACGCTGAAAATGGAGGGGACCATTCAGGCCTTAGCCTCCATTTGCCCAATGGCAGGACACCAATCCTTCCTTACTGGAGATAACATTTGCTAATCTGTCCAGAGAAAGCACCAGCAGGCACCAAAGGAATCTGGGAACAGATTTTACTATCATCCCACATTTTCTAACCTTTTAGAAGACTGGAATTGCTCTCTCCTTTGTTTTGTCACTAAATTGGATTTATGACTGTTTGTTAAAATATTACGTAAGCAAGGCCCCTAGGGTACCAATAGGAGATACTTTTGAATTGAGGCCTCTCCAGCATGATAGGTACAGCACATGCATAAACTTCTGCCACTTTCTTCCTTGTTAACCTGGCTTTTGTTTTCAGCAGCGTCTCAACTAAGAAGTTATTCAATTGCCAGTACAGTTCAAGGCCACTGCCTTGCTTTCTACTAAATAGGTGACAGTAATTTACCTACCATAAGTGCAAATATCAACACAGTAGAAATAGCAAATAAAATCTTAGTATAATTACTAAATTAGTTTTCACCTTACTGATCCCTTGAAAGTGTCTCAGGGACTCCCAGAGTTTCACAGACCATAATTTGAGAACCACTGATCTATAGTCAAAGTACTGTTAGAAATTGACAAGAGCACAAAAACAGGAAAATAGGCAAAATATATAAATAGAAAATCTTATATGGGAAAATGAACATATATAAATAGATGCTCAAAGATAACAGTATTAAGGAAAATGCAAATTATAAGTGATACAGTTTTTTTACACCCACTATATAGATAAAAGAGCAATAAAACCTATTTTATTGGTGGTAAGGATACAAAGAAGTATATGTACATTATTAAAATATAATTAAATGTAAAAATGTAAATCCTCAAAATGTTAAAGAAAGGAATAAATTAAGAACAGAAAATTATAAAACAAAAACAGGTGAATATGACCAAAAACAAGTGGGGATTATAAAAATGCAAGGTCTAATATATTGGAGAATGAAAATATAGTCATTGAAATAAAAAGAAAAAAATCACCAAAGTTAAAAAATAAATAACTTAAGTGAAATACATAAGTTAAATGGCAGACATAACATACCTGAAGAAACATTTGGTAAATTGTATGAGAGTACCTAAATACACCACATTTAAAGATTCTGGTATATGAAAGACAAGCTAAAGGTTTTGAATGATAAGTTAAGAAATCCTAATAAATATGTTCATTTGTTTGTTTGCTTTGAGACGGAGTCTTGCTCGGTCTCCCAGGATGGAGTGCAGTGGCTTGATCTCGGCTCACTGCCACCTCCACCTCCCGGGTTCAAGTGATTCTCCTGCCTAAGCCTCCCGAGTAACTGGGACTACAGGCGCCTGCCACTGAGCTGGCTACATTTTTTTTTTTTAGTAGAGATGGGGTTTCATCATATTGGCCAGGCTGATCTTGAACTCCTGACCTTGTGATCCGCCCTCCTCAGCCTCCGAAAGTGCTGGGATTACAGGCGTGAGCCACCATGCCTGGCCAATAAATATGTTTAATTAGCATTCCAGAAATAAAAATAATCAAAAGGAGGCTTTGAAAGAAATCAACAAAATCCAAAACTTCAATATTATAATATGTAAACCACAATCTCTGATACACAAAAAAATCAAAATAAAAATCAACAACAAAAATCCCTCAAACATTTTTAAACAAATAAAATACTAAATAAATGACTATAAAAGAAATCATAGTAGATATGACTAAATATTTAGAAATGATGATAAACATATCAGTAATTGTGGGATGCAATTATAGTAATAAAAAGTAAATTTATAGTCTTAACTAGATTTACCCAAAAAATAAAAAGAAAATAAATGAGCTAATTGTACAACTCAAGAGTCTACATAAAGAACAAGGTTAACAAAGAAAGCAAGTTAGGGAAAGAGAATAAGAAAAATCAAAGAAGGAATGAATCCCTGAGAAACATTAAAAAAATTATAATTCAGGTAGAAGGACAGTAAAATCCATGATACATAAGAAAAACATCAAATAATGTACTAATTAAACAACAGAAAAAAGCTATAAAATTTAATATATAAAGAAAAAACAAATGACTACATAAAACACTATAAATATCTTCATGTCAATGAATTTGGAGAGTTGGATTAAAACCATTTCTAGGAGAAAATAAATTATTATTCATAATATGAATTATTATAATTTGTGCAAGAAGAAATAAACTGAATAAAGTAATGACTACTACTAAAAAAATAACTGTAGGAGACAGACTTCTGACGAGACAGCTGGAGGAGCTCTGCAAACTCCAACAAAGCTGTTATAAATTCTTTTTTAAAAACAATCATTAAACAGTCTTTGGAAATTGTCCTAAGGGCATAGAAAAAATAAACATTTATTCAAAGAAGTCTATCGAATGTCCGTAAAAATAGTGTAATAGTCCGTGCTCACACTGCTATAAAGAACTACTTAAGACTGGGTAATTTATTAACAAAAGAGGTTTAACTAACTCACAGTTTTGAAGGCTGTACAGGAAGCATGGCAGGGAAGCCTCAGGAAACTTACAATCATGATTGAAGGTGAAGGGGAAGCAAGCAGGTCTTACCATGATGGAGCAGGAGAGAAAGAGAGAGTGAAGGGAGAAGTGCTACACACTTTCAAACAACCAGATCTCATGAGAACTCACTATCACAAGCACAAGGAGGAAATCTGGCCCCATGATCTAATCACCTCCCAACAGGTCCTTCCCCCAACATTAGGGAGTACAATTAAACATGAGATTTAGGTGGGAATACAACCAAACCATATCAAACAGTATTTGAAGAAAGCATATGAACCAAGACCTGCTCCCTTCCTCCCTTCCCTCAGCTCAAGGAGAGGGAGAGAGACACTCCATTCCAGATTTCTACAGCCTAACATAGGGTTCTTTCCCCATCCAGCTTTCAGTTAATAGACTATCTCCCGGGAAAGGAAGGATGTCAGCATTTCTCATCTACCCCCAGCTCCGTGTTGCTGAAATTATTAAGTTCCAGGTGAATCTGGCTGAGAGGTGATAGCTACCTTCTTCCACCTAGTCCCAACTCCTGAGACAGAGGCTCTAAATCAGGTAGAGGAACACTGAGAATACTGAGTCCTCCATCACCCTTACCCCAATTCGTGGTGTAAGGGTTCCACATCAGGACTGTAAGCTGATGATACCTAGGGCTCCTGCTACCCCTACATCAAGTGCTCAGCTCCTAAAGCAGGGTGTCACCCAGAAAGAAGCACACCACTGTCCCCAGCCTCAGCTTCAGCGCTATCACTCAGAGAATTTCCCCAGGGAAGAGAACCAGGCTGCAGAACAGAAAGCTCTGAATCTCAAAGGAACTGGTTTCACTTGTGTGTAAGTGTAGACAAGCTCAACTAAGACGAGATTCACAGATTCACTGGAGTTATAAGCTAAACTACAACTTGGCCAGACAGCAACACAGGAGTCACCTGGGAGAAGCAATACTGGGATCAGAACATATCTCAAACACTGACCTAAAGAACTAATACTTCAAGAAACCTAAATTTAACTGGATCAGTAGAGCAATTTATTTCCTAGGGCACTGTTGAAAGCAATAGATCAATCACCTGAGTGAGTATGTTTCAGAAAAGAGACAGTCAGAGACGGCCCTGCCAAAACTGCTGTGGGTACACCCAAGCTGCATCTTTCAAGGACATACATCAGAGGCTTCACCCAGCAACTTCACCTCAGAGTTGCTACAATATACAGTCATGTGCTGCATAATTATGTTTTGGTCAACAACAAACTGCATAATAAAATCTTAGTCCCATAGATTATAATACCCTATTTTTAGTCTACCTTTATAACATTCAGATATGTTTAGATACACAAATACCACAGCATTACAACTATATACAATATTCAATACAGTATCATGCTGTGCAGGCTTGTAGCCTAGGAGGAAAAGGCCATACCATGTAGCCTATGTGTGTAGTAAGCTATACTATCTAGGTTTGTATAAGTATACCCTATGATGTTCACAAAACAAAACTGCCTAATGACACATTTCTCAGAACATATCCCCATCATTAAGAAACACATAACTATATTATCTAAAATGTGAAGTTTCTGACAAAAATTTGCAACACATGTAAGGAAACAGGACATATACTGGAAAAAGGTAAGCAACAGAAACTATCTGTGACAGTGACCAGATGTGGGATTTTAAAAAAATAAACACTTCAAATAATTCATTATAAATATGTTAAAAGAATTAAAGGAAACCAAAAGTGAAGAAGATATGGTTATAAAATCACATCAAATACAGAATATAAATAAAGACTGAAATTACAGAAAAGAATGAAATGGAAATGCAAGAGTTGAAAAGTAAAAATACTAAGAGGGCTCAAGAGTAGATTTAAACTGGCAGGATAAATAATTAGCAATATTTGCCACATACCTAGCTTAAAATAAATTCCAAAAGAAGTCATTCAGAATAAAAAAATGTGATGCCAGCCAGTATCTGAATCCACACACACAACAAAAACAAAGTGCACCAATTAAGGTAATTATGTAATCAAAAAGACAGTACAACTATGCATTTCTTCTACTATTTTCCCTTTTACTGATTTAAAAGCAATTTCACAGAAGAATTTATACATAATGTATAAATTGGCCTATAACACATAAATATATATATATATGCCAATGATAACACAAAAGAGGTGCGTGAGAGAAGCTGTATTGGGCTAAAAAAAAATTCCTATAGTAACTTGAATCCAGGAAACAAATGAAGAGAACCACAAATGATAAATAAGAAGGCTATATATGACAAAACCTATAAATATATACTTCCTATCCTTTCTACTCTCAGCTTATTTGAAAGATACAAAATTACATAAAATAATAACAAGGTAGTGTTTAGTTTGTAACATCTAAAGATATAATATGTGTAATATTGATACCGTAAATTACAGAGAGACAGAAGTACAAAAAAGTAACATTTCTATAGCTTGCCGAAATTAAATTACTATAAATCTAAAACTGATTCTGATAGGTTAATATGTATGCAGCAAGCTCTAGAGAAATTAATAAAGAACTGGAAATAAACAGCAAAAAGTAAAGAAATGAAAATACCACATTAGAAAATATTCATTTAATTCAACAGAATTAATGCAGAATAGAAGAATACACATGAAGAACATGGAAACAAAAAGTAAAATGACAAAGTATATCCAAGTATATCAATAATAACATTAAATGTTAACGGATTAAACAAGCCAATCAAAAAGCAGATTGTCAGACTAGATTTAAAAAGTGATATCCAACTACGCTATATATTGTCTACATGAGATGCACTTTAAATTCAAAGATACAAATAGGTTGAAAGTAATAGAATGTTAAAAGATATACCACACATACTGCAATCACAAGAATACAATAGTGGTGACACAATTACCAAACAAAACAGACTTTAAGTGGCTGGCTAGATGGCCGAATAGGAACAACTCTGGTCTGCAGCTCCCAGCGAGATCAACGCAGAAGGCAGGTGATTTCTGCATTTCCAACTCAGGTACCGGGCTCATCTCACTGGGACTGGTTAGACAGTGAATGCAACCCACAGAGGGCGAGCTGAAGCAGGGTGGGGTGTCGCCTCACCCGGGAAGCACAAGGGGTCGGGCAACTCCCTCCCCAAGCCAAGGGAAGAAATAAGGGACTGTACCATGAGGAACAGTGCATTCCAGCCCAGACACTACCCTTTTCCCACAGTTTTCGCAACCTGCAGACCAGGACAGTCCCTTGGGTACCTACACCACCAGGGCCCTGAGTTTCAAGCACAGAAGTGGGCAGCCATTTGGGCAGACACCGAGTGAGCTACAGGAGTTTATGTTTCATACCCCAGTGGCACCTGGAACACCAGTGAGACAGAACCATTCACTCCCCTGGAAAGGGGGCTGAAGCCAGGGAGCCAAGTGCTCTAGCTCAGCAGATCCCACCCCCACAGAGCCTATTAAGCTAAGATCCAATGGCTTGAAATTCTTGCTGCCAACACAGCTGTCTGAGGTTGACCTGGGATGTTTGAGCTTGGTGAGGGAAGGGGCATCTGCCATTACTGAGGCTTGAGCAAGCAGTTTTCCCCTCACAGTGTAAACAAAGCCGCCTGGAAGTTTGAACTGGGTGGAGCACACCGCAGCTCTGCAAAGCCACTATAGCTAGAGTGCCTCTCTAGATTCCTCTTCTCTGGGAAGGGTATCTCTGAAAGAAAGGCAGCAGCCCCAGGCAGGGGCTTATAGATAAAATTCCCATCTCTCTGGGACAGAGCACCTGGTGGAAGGGGCGGCTATGGGTGCAGCTTCAGTAGACTTAAACATTCCTGCCTGCCAGCTCTGAAGAGAGCAGTGGATCTCCCAGCACAGAGCTCAAGCTCTGCTAAGGGACAGACTGCCTCCTCAAGTGGGTGGGTCCCTGACCCTCGTGCCTCCTGACTGAAAGACTTCCCAGCAGGGGTCGACAGACACTTCATACAGGAGAGCTCCGGCTGGCATCTGGCAGGTGCCCTCTGTGATGAAGCTTCCAGAGGAAGGAATAGGCAGCAATCTTTGCTGTACTGCAGCCTCTGCTGGTGATACCTAGGCAAAGAGGGTCTGGAGTAGACCTCCTGCAAACTCCAGCAGACCTGCAGCAGAGGGGCCTGTTAGAATGAAAACTAACAAACAGAAAGGAATAGCATCAACATCAACAAAAAAGGACGTCCACACAAAAACCCCATCCAAAGGTCACCAACATCAAAGACCAAAGGTAGATAAATTGATGAAGATGAGGAAAACCAGGTATCAAGGTATTACCTACCTTCAGAAGGTAGGTAATAACAAACCTCTGAGCTAAAGGAGCATGTTGTAACCCAATGCAAGTAAGCTAAAAACCTTGAAAAAGGGTTAGACGAATTGCTAACTAGAATAACCAGTTTAGAAAAAAACATAAATGACCTGATGAAGCTAAAAACCACAGCATGAGAACTTCAAGAAGCATACACAAGTATCAAAAGCTAAATCAATCAAGCAGAAGAAGGAATATCAGAGATTGAAGATCAACTTAATGAAATAAAACATGAAGACAAGATTAGAGAAAAAAGAATAAAAAGGAACAAACAAAGCCTCCAAGAAATATGGGACTATGTGAAAAGACCAAACCTACATTTTATTGGTGTATCTAAAAGTGACGGGGAGAATGGAATCAAGTTGGAAAACACTCTTCAGGGATGTTATCCAGGAGAACTTCCCCAACCTAGCAAGACAGGCGAACATTCAAATTCAGGAAATACAGAGAGCACCACAAAGATACTCCTCAAGAAGAGCAATCCCAAGACATATAATTGTCAGATTCACCAAGGTTGAAATGAAGGAAAAGATGTTAAGGGCAGCCAGATCGGGTTACCCACAAAGGGAAGCCCATCAGACTAACAGAAGATCTCTGCAGAAACCCTACAAGCCAGAAGAGAGTGGAGGCCAATATTCAACACTTTTAAAGAAAAGATTTTTCAACCCAGAATTTCATATCCAGGCAAACTAAGCGTCATAACAGAAATAAAATCCGTTACAGACAAGCAAATGCTGAGAGATTTTGTCACCACCAGGCCTGCCTTACAAGAGCTCCTGAAAGAAGCACTAAACATGGAAAGGAAAAACCTGTACCAGCCACTGCAAAAACATACCAAATTGTAAAGAACATTGACACTGTGAAGAAACTGCATCAACTAACAGTCAAAATAACCAGCTAGCATCATAATGACAGGATCAAATCCACATGTAACAATATTAATCTTAAATGTAAAGAGGCTAAATGCCCCCATTAAAAGACACAGAATGGCAAATAGAATAGAGTCAAGACCTATCTGTTGGGAACAGGCCCCCAAATCTGGTCATAAACTGGCCTTAAAAACTGGCCATAAACAAAATATCTGCAGCAATGTGACATGCTTGTGATGGCCATAACGCCCATGCTGGTTGGTTGTGGGTTTGCTGGAAGGTTGTGGGTTTACCAGAATGAGGGCAAGGAACACCTGGCCCACCCAGGGAGGAAAACCGCTTAAAGGCGTTCCTAAACCACAAACAACAGCATGAGCAATCTGTGCCTTAAGGACATGTTTCTGCTGCAGATAACTAGCCAGAGACCATCCCTAGTTTCACCCCATCCCTTTGTTTCCCATAAGAAATACTTTTAGTTAATCTATAAACTATAGAAACAATGCTTATCACTGGTTTGCTGTCAATAAATATATGGGTAAAACTCTGTTCAGGGCTCTCAGCTCTGAAGGGTGTCAGACCCCTGATTTTCCACTCCACACTCTATATTTCTATGTGTGTGTCTTTAATTCCTCTAACACCGCTGGGTTAGGGTCTCCAGGGCCTAGCTGGTCTCAACACCCATTGGTGTGCTGTATTTAGGAGATCCATCTCACATGCAAAGACACACACAGGCTCAAAATAAAGGAATGGGGGAATGTTTGCCAAGCAAATGGAAAGCAAAAAAATAGCAGGGGTTACAATCCTAGTCTATGATAAAACAGACTTTAAACCAAAAAAGATCAAAAAAGACAAAAGAAGGGCATTACATAATGGTAAAGGGATCAATGCAACAAGAAGAGCTAACTATGCTAAATATATATCCACCCAATACAGGAGCACTCAGATTCATAAAGCAAGTTCTTAGAGACCTAGAGACTCCCACACAATAATAGTAGGATACTTTAAGACCTCACTGTCAATATTAGACAGATCAATGAGACAGAAAATTAGCAAGGATATTCAGGACATGAACTCATCTCTGGACCAAATGAACCTAAAAGACATCCACAGAACTCTCCACCCCAAATCAACAGAATACACATTCTTTTTAGCACCACACTGGACTTATTCTAAAATTGACCATATAATTGGAAGTAAAATGCTCCTCAGCAAATGCGAAAGAACAGAAATCGTAACAAATAGTCTCTCAGACCACAGTGTAATAAAATTAGAACTCAGGATTAAGAAACTCACTCAAAACTGCACAACTACATGGAAACTGAACAATCTGCTCCTGAATGACTACTGGGTAAATGACAAAATTAAGGCAGAAATAAATAAGTTTTTTGGAACCAGTGAGAACAAAGACACAATGTACCAGAATCTCTGGGACACAGCTAAAGCAGTGTTTAGAGGGAAATTTATAGCACTAACTGTCCACAGGAGAAAGCAGGAAAGATCTAAAATTGATGCCCTAACATCACAATTAAAAGAACTAGAGAAGCAAGAGCAAACAAATTCAAAAGCCAGCAGAAGACAAAAAATAACTAAGATCAGAGCAGAACTGAAGGAGATACAAACATGAAAATCCCTTAAAAAAATCAACGAATCCAGGAGCTGGTTTTTTGAAAAGATTAACAAAATAGATAGACTGCTAGCCAGACTAATAAAGAAGAAAAGAAAGAAAAATAGACACAATAAAAAAATAATAAAGGGGATATCAACACTGATCCCACAGAAATACAAACTACCATCAGAAAATACTATAAACACCTCTAGGCAAATAAACTACAAAATCTACAAGAAATGGATAAATTCCTGGACACATACACCCTCCCAAGACTAAACTAGGAAGAAGTCAAATCCCTGAATAGAACAATAACAAGTTCTGAAATTGAGGCAGTAATAGACTACCAACCAAAAAAGCCCAGGACCAGACAGATTCACAGCTGAATTCTACCAGAGGTACAAAGAGGAGCTGATATCATTCTTTCTGAAACTATTCCAAACAACAGAAAAATAGGGACTCCTCCCTAACTCATTTTATGAGGCCAGCATACTCCTGATACCAAAACCTGGCAGAGACACAACAAAAAAAGAACATTTCAGGCCAATATCCCTGATGAACATCAATGCGAAAATCCTCAGTAAAATACTAGCAAACCGCATCCAGCAGCACGTCAAAAAGCTTATCCACCATGATCAAGTCAGCTTCATCTCTGGGATGCAAGGCTGGTTCAACATACTCAAATCAATAAACGTAATCCATCACATAAGCAGAATCAATGACAAAAACCACATGATTATCTCAATATATGCAGAAAAGGTCTTTGATAAAATTCAGCATCCCTTTATGCTAAAAACTCTCAATAAACTAGGTATTGATGGAATGTATCTCAAAATAATAAGAGCTATTTATGACAAACCCACAGGCAATATCATACTGAATGGGCAAAAGCTGGAAGCATTCCCTTTGAAAACTGGCACTATTCTCACTATTCCTATTCAACATAGTATCAGAAGTTCTCGCCAGGGCAATCAGGCAAGAGAAAAACAAAGCATATTCAAATAGGAAGAGAGGAAGTCAAATTGTCTCTCTTTGCAGATGACATGATTTTATATTTAGAAAACCCCATCATCTCAGCCCCAAATCTCCTTAAGCTGATAAGCAACTTCAGCAAAGTCTCAGGATATAAAATCAATGTGCAAAAATCACAAGCATTCCTATATACCAATAATAGACAGACAGCCAAATAATGAGTGAAATCCCATTCACAATTGATACAAAGAGAATAAAATACCTGAGAATACAACTTATACAGGATGTGAAGGACCTCTTCAAGGAGAACTACAAACCACTGCTCAAGGAAGTAAGAGAGGACACAAACAAATGGAAAAACATCCCATGTTCATGGATAGGAAAAATCAATATACTGAAAATGGCCATAATGCTGAAAGTCATTTATAGATTCAATGCTATCCCCATCAACTTACCATCAACTTTCTTCACAGAATTAGAAAAAGCTACTTTAAATTTCGTATGGAACCAAAAAGGAGCCCATACAGCCAAGACAATCCTAAGCAAAAATAACAAAGCTGGAGGCTACCTGACTTCAAACTATACTACAAGGCTACAGTGACCAAAACAGCATGGTACTGGTACCAAAACAAATACGTAGACCAATGGAACAGAACACAGGCCTGAGAAATAATGCTACACATCTATAACCATCTGATCTTTGACAAAACTGACAAAAACAAGCAATGAGAAAAGGATTCCCTATTTAATAAATGGTGGTGGGAAATCTGGCTAGCCATATGCAAAAAACTGAAACTGGACCTCTTCCTTATACCTTATACAAAAATTAACTCAGGATGGATTAAAGACTTAAATGTAAGAGCTAAAACCATAAAAATCCTAGAAGAAAATCTAGGCAATGCCATTCAGGACATAGTCATGGCCAAAGACTTCACGACTAAAACACCAAAAGCAATGGCAACAAAAGCCAATTTGACAAATGGGATTTAATTTAACTAAAGAGCTTCTGCACAGCAAAATAAACTATCATCAGAGTGAACACGCAACCTACAGAATGGGAGAAAAATTTTACAATCTATCCATCTGACAAAGGGCTGATATCCAGAATCTACAAGGAACTTAAACAAATTTACAAGAAAAAAAACAAATGACTCCATCAAAAAGTGGGCAAAGGACATGAACAGACACTTCCAAAAGAAGACATTTATGTGGACAACAAATATATGAAAAAAAGCTCATCATCACTGGCCATTAGAGAAATGCAAATCAAAATCACAATGAGATACCATTTCACATCAGTTAGAATGGTGATCCTTAAAAAGTGAGGAAACAACAGATGCTGGAGAGGATGTGGAGAAATAGGAACACTTTTACACTGTTGGTGGGAGTGTAAATTAGTTCAACCATTGTGGAAGACAGTGTGGCAATTCCTCAAGGATCTACAACCAGAAATATCATTTGACCCAGCAATCCCATTACTGGGTATATGCCTACAGGATTATAAATCATACTACTATAAAGACCCATGTATATGTATGTTTATTGCAGCACTATTCACAATAGCAAAGACTTGCAACCAACCCAAATGACCATCAATTATTGGCTAGATAAAGAAAATGTGGCACATATATACCATGGAGTACTATGCAGCCATAAAAACGGATGAGTTCATGTCCTTTGCAGGTACATGGAGGAAGCTAGAAACCATCATTCTCAGCAAACTAACACAGGAACAGAAAACCAAACACCACATGTTCTCACTCATATGGGGGAACTGAACAATGAGAACACATGGACACAGGGAGTGGAACATCACACACCAGGGCCTCTCGGCTGGTGGGGGAACTAGGGGACGGATAGCATTAGGAGAAGTACCTAATGTAGACGACAGATTGATGGGTGCAGCAAACCATCATGGCATGTGTATACCTATGCAACAAACCTGCACATTCTACACATGTATCCCAGAACTTAAAAGTATAATTAAAAAAAAAGAAACGGTAGGAGATGTCTTCACAATATATCATGCTTCCACACCCTTTCTGATAAAATTATACACTAATGCTAGTGATATATTAAAGGACAACACCAAAAAGCCAAGGCTCAGGTCAAAAAGGAGATGGATATTTTTACAGACCACACAGCAGAGTACATATACAACATGGGGAAAATGTCATAGGGTTGCTGGTCTATGGAACCAGTAGCAGAGAAGTGGCAGCAGGAACTTGGCCTCTGTGGAGAATAGTCTTACGTGTTTTTTATGTGAGATAGGGGACTAAAACCAGGCTCACAGAATAAAACTAGGGACTGAGTATAGCACTCTGCTCACAGAAGCAAAAAAACCCAAATGGCAAAAAAAATCCCAAATGGCTACAATCGCTGCTTGAAGCTATGGCTCATAACAAGCAGGGTGCCTCATGAGAAAATGATCAAAGTTCCTCCTTTGCATTCAGGAACTAAACCAAGTCCCCCACAGCTTTCCTGAATGTATGGCAATATCTCTATATCACAATAGGTCATTAGAACACCTGATTTGGAACAGAGGTCATTAGAACACCTGATTTGGAGTGCACGAGGAAGCACTGGATGCAGAACCACTGGACAATGAGAAATACGTTTCCATTGAATTTAACAGCAAGGGCACTATTGATGACCTGAACCTTAGTAGTTTCATGCAATTGCAGATGCAAGTACCAGAATAGAATGGGAGGGTAACTGAGGGTGAAAGGAGGAGTTAGGCATACTGAGTGTAGATATATTTCTCAAGAAATACAGACTACACTTCTCCTACAGAGAGTCAGGTACCAGGAACACTGAAAAAAAAACAAAAAAAAAATACAAAACCAAAAAAACAGACTTTAAAACAACAACAAAAAGTTACTTAAAAAAAAAAAAAAAGGGGGGGACTTTTATCATGATAAAAGGTCAATATATCAGGAAGAAAGAACAATTATAAACATATACAGATATTAAAGAGGAATTAGATAATTCAACATTATTTGGAGACATCAATATCCTACTTACAATAACGAATAAAAAAGCTAGGAAGAAGATCAATAAAGAAACAGAAGACCTGAACAACACTATAAACCAAATAGATCTGAGAATCATCTATAGTAAACCAGCTAACAACAGCAGAATATGCATTCTTCTCAAATACACATGGAACATTTTCAAGGATGAAGTATATGCTAAGCCATAAACCTTTGAAATAATACAAATTATTTTCTCTGATAAAGTAAAATTTAAAAATCAGTAACAAAAGAAATTTGAAAAACTCAGAAATGAAAATTAACAGACTCCTAAATAATCAATAGGTCAAAGAAAAAATTGAAAGATAAATTAGAAATAATCTTGATACAAATGAAAATGAAGACAAAACATAACAAAACCTATGGCATGCAGGTAAGGCAGCACTTAGAGGGAAATAATATGCCATGCCTATGGCATATTATAAAATAAAGCTCTCAAGTAGCCTAATCTTTTATCTTCAGACAATGAAAAAGAAAGAGAAAATAGGAAAACTAAATATAAAGCAAGCAGAAGGAATAAAATAATAAAGACTTCAGCAGAGATAAGTGATGTGATAAATAAAAAACAGTGAAAATCAATGAAACCAAAACCAGTTTTTTAAGAAATCAACAGAATTGATCAAACTTTAGCTAGATTTACAAAAACAAGAGATAGAAGACTCAAATTACTAGAATCAGAAATAAAAGGGGAGAGAATACTGACCCTAAAGAAATAAAAGAAATATAAAGGAACACTACAAACAACTGTATGCCAACAAATTAGACATATTTAGATAAAACAAATTCTTTAGGAAGACACAAACTACTGAAACTGACTCAAGTAGAAATAGACAATCTGAATAGACCTGTAACGAAAAGGTCGAATTAGTAATCAAAAAACTACCTGTGGAAAACAACCCAAGCCCAAATGTCTTCACTGATGAATTCTACCAAACAGACATATTAGCAACAATTCTTCACAAACACTTTCAAAATTGGAACAGAAGGGAATACACCCCAGCTCATTCTATGAAGCCAGTAATACCCTGATATCTAAACCAAAGATATCACAAGAAAACTGTAAACCAGTATCTCTTATGAACACAAATGCAAAAATTCCCAGAAAAATACTAGCAAACCAAATCTAGCAAAATATTGAAAAAAATCACACACCATGACCAGTGAGATTTATCCCAGGAATGCAAGTTTGGGTTAACATTTAAAAAAATCAATTCATGTAACAAACCATAGTAATGAAGTACAAAATAAAAAAACACATTTGTATTAACTGATGCAAGAAAAAACATTTGACAAAATCCAACATCCTTTCACAATAAAAACAATCTGCAAATATAAATGTAGAATGAGGGAATTTCTTCCATCTGATAATGGGCACCTACAAGAAACCCACAGCTAACACTATATATACTCAATGGTGAAAGACTAGATTATTTCCCCCTAATATTAAGACAAAGATAATGATGCCCACTCTCAACATACTTTTTTAACATGTATCTAAAGTCCTAGCCTCCTCAATAAAAAAAAAAAAATAAATAATAAATATACAGATTCTGTCTCTGTGTCCACATGCCATGAATATCTCATGAAGAATCTATAAAAATCTAAAAATTTAGTATTATTATGTGACTTTGACAAGGTGGCAGGATACAAAATCAACACAAAAATAATATTTATTTCTACATATTAGCAATAAATATGTGTAATTCAAAGTGTAAAATGTAATATTATTTATAATTATTCTAAAAAATCAAAATAACATTCTTAGTATACACTTCACAAAACATGTATATGCAGATAAAAGAAATCAAAGACTTAATTAAATGGATAGACATACCATGTTCATAAACTAGAAGACACAGTATAGTAAGGATGCAACTCTTCCCCAAATTAATCTATAGATTGAATGCAATTCCCATCAAAATCACATTAGGATATTTTGTTGACGTACATAAGAATATTCAAAAATTTATATAGAAAGGGACAGACATTTAAATAACAAAGACTATTCTTGTAAACTATCTTGAAAAGAACACTCTCCTTAGTATTGAGGTTTTCTATATCCTTACAGTAATCAACAGTGCAGTACTGGTAGAGGAGGTATAAACCTATAAATCAATGGAAGAAATTACAGAACCTAGAAAAAAAGCACCCACACAAATATCCTCAACCGATTTTTGACAAAGATGCAAAAACAACTCAATGGAAGAAGGATATCCTTTTCAGGAAATAACATTGAAGCAATGTTCAATCCATATGTAAAAAATAAAAATAATAAAAATCAACCTTAAACCAAGCCTCAGCACACTTTACACAAAAATTAACTGAATATGCATCCCATAGTTAAATATAAAAAGTAAACCTGTGCTGGGAGAACTGGCTAGCCATATGCAGAAATTTGAACCTGGACCCTTTCCTTATGCCTTATTTAAAAATTAACTCAAGATGGATTAAAGACTTAAATGTAAAACCCAAAGTTATAAAAACCCTAGAAGAAAACCTAGGCAATACCATTCAGGACATAGGCACGAGCAAAGAGTTCATGACAAAAACACTGAAAGCAATTGCAGCAAAAGCAAAAATTGACAAATGGGATCTAATTAAACTGAAGAGCTTCTGCACAGTAAAAGAAACTATCATCACAGCAAACAGGCAATCTACAGAGAATATCTTTGCACTCCATTCATCTGACAAAGGTCTAATATTCCAGAATCTACAAGGAACTTAAATTTACAAGTAAAAAACAAATAATCCCATTAAAAAGTGGGCAAAGGACACGGACAGACACTTCTCAAAAGAAGACATTCATGGGGCAAACAAACATATGAAAAAAAGCTCAACATTACTGATCATTAGAGAAATGCAAATCAAAACCATGATAAGATACCATCTCACACCTGTCAGAATAGCAATTATTAAAAGGTCAAGAAACAACAGATGCTGGCGAGGTTGCGGAGAAACAGGAACGCTTTTACACTGTTGGTGGGAGTGTAAATTAGTTCAAACATTGTGGAAGATGTTGTGGCAATTCCTCAAAGATCTACAACCAGAAATGCCATTTCACCCAGCAATCCCATTACTGAGTATATACCCAAAGAAATATAAATCATTCTATTCCATGTCATTGAAGCAAAGACATGGAATTAACCCAAATGCCCATCAGTGATAGACTGGATAAAGAAAATGTGGTACATATACACCATGAAATACTATGCAGCCATAAAAAGGAACAAGATCATGTCCTTTACAGGGACATGGATGGAGCTGGAAGCCATTATCCTCAGCAAACTAATGCAGGAACAGAAATGTTCTCACTTATAAGTGGTAGCTGAACAATGAGAACACATCAACACAGGAAGGGGAACAACACACAATGGGGCCTGTTGGTGGTGTGAGGAGGAAGAGCATTAGGAAAAATAGCTAATACATGCTGGGCTTACTATCCATGTGATGGGCTGATAGGTACAGCAAACCACCATGGCACATGTTTATGTAACAAGCCTGCACATCCTGCACATTACCCAAGAATTTAAAATAAAAATAATTTTTTTTTAAAAAAGGAAACCTACAAAACTTTTAGGAAAAAAAAACTTAGAATATCTTTGGGATCTAGGATGAGGCAAATAATTTTTCATCTTAACACAAAAAGCATGATTCACAAAAGCAAACCTGATAAACCAAATTTTAAAACAGGCTCTGCAAAGATCCTGTCAAGAAGATGAAAAGACAAAATACAGAGTGGTAGAAAATACTTACAAATAATATATATCCAACAAAGAAAGAGTATCTATCTATCTGTGTATGTGTATTAAATATCAAAAAACTCAACAGTAATATACCAAACAATCCAATTAAAAAATGGTCAAAAGATATGAACAGAAATTTTACCAAAGAGGATGTACAGATGGCAAATAAACTCATAATATATTTTATTAATATAAAATATATTAAATACATCATTAGAAAGTATAGAAATGCAAATTAAGACCATAATGAAATATTACTTCACACCTATCAGAATGGCTAAAACAAAAGATAATTATAACACCAATTGCTGGTGGAGACATGGAGTAACTGGACTATCCTTATATTGCTGGTAGAAATACAAAATGGTACAGCCATTCTGAAATACAGTTTGGCAGTTTCTTATTAAACTAAATACGCAACTATCATATGATCAATCAACTGCACTTTAGGTATTTACCCCACAGAAATAAATACTTAGGTCTATAGAAAAACAATCCACAAATGTCCTTAGAAGCTTTATATGCAACAGCCAAAAACTCAAAGCAACCTAGATATCTTTCAATGGGTAAGTCATTTAACAAACTGTGGTATATGCATACTTTGGAATGCAACTCAGCAATAAGAAAGAGTGTGTGATAGATGCACAAAACTTAGAGCAATCTCCAAGGAATTTGGAAAAATGAAAAAAAGTCAATCCCCTAAGATTATGTACTATAGCACTGTATTTGTATAATACTTTTGAAATGACAATACAGAATTAGAGAAGATTGGTGGTTGCCAGAAATTCTGGATAGAGGTAGGAGGGAAAGCGGGTTCAATTATAAAAGGTCAACACGAGGTATCCTTCTTTTGATGGGACTGCTCTGTATCTTGTCTATGGTTGTAGATACCTGAGTCTACCCATGGGATAAAAATGGCAGAATTACACACACACACACATATACACACACACACAAAAGTACACATAAACCTGGAAAAATATGAATAAGATGGGTAGACTGTGACAAAATCACTATCTTAGTTTACAAGATATTATGATTTGGGGAAGCTAGCTAATGAATACATGGAATCTGTCTGTATTATTTCTTGCAACCATATGTTAATCTACATTTATCTCAAAACAAAAAGTTTAACCTGAAAAAACAGGCCTAAGGTTTAACTTGCCTTTTCAGAACCATTCTCAGTCTACTTTTCTAAGCTACTGGACCTTAAATTATTGAAAACTTAGTAATTGCTGAACATGCAATAACCTTTCCTTGTATTTAACTGAAAATGGTTTAAGAGTCAACAATTCGAGTATGACAATGAAGCAGAACAGTTTCAATGCTCAAGCACTTCTGTTCTTGTGTATGACCTGCAGCCTTAATTTTCTGCGTAAAAATGGTTACATTATTTCCTTAGCTTTGTTTGTTGGAGACAAAGAAGGAATGCTTGTTAAGTATGTCAAAACATAATCTTACCTTGCGAATTTTTGTTAATATATCATAGAAGATAGATTTTTCATTTGCCCAGAAAGCTTGTATAACACATTTGGAAATTTCTGCTCTGTAACGTCTTTAGAGCTGACAGACTGTTTTTTACTTCATGCTGAAAAGTGTCATCTTACGGTTTTGTGAACTGGCCAGAAATTCACAGGTTTTAAGGGTCTTGAGAACATTTATATTGAACATTGCTCTTTGTCTAACAAATAAAAGATGTTAATTTATTCCTATTTTAAAAAATAGGCCTAGAAAATATAGGAAACAATTTTTCTTTTCTTTTTCTTTTTTGTTTTCTAAGGCAGAGTCTCACTCTGTCATCCAGCCTGGAATACAGTGGCATGATCTGGGTTCACTGCAGCTTCCAGTTCAAGTGATTCTCTGGCCTCAGTCTCCTGAGTAGCTGGGATTATAGGCATGCACCACCACGCCTGGCTAATTTTTTTGTATTTTTAGAAGAGATGGTGTTTTTCCATGTTGACAATACAGAATTAGAGAAGACTGGTGGTTGCCAGGAATTCTGGATGGAGGTAAGAGGGAAAGCGGGTTCAATGATAAAAGGTCAACACAAGGTATCCTTCTTTTGATGGGACTGCTCTGTATCTTGTCAGCTGGTCTCGAACTCCTGGTCTCAAGCGATCCACCCGCCTCAGCCTCCCAAAGTTCTGGGCAATTTTTATTTTCTAGATAGGAAACAATCTCTTAGAAAACAAAACTAAACAAAACAAAAGCAAAACAACTCAGAGAATTAAAACTGATAGGTCTCATTACAAAAAAAAAAAAAAAAAATTGAAACTTCTGTTAGTATAAACATCTTAAGTGAGAGAAGGTAGAAATTATTTATAGCATGCATAAGGAAAGGCTAGTATCCAGAACAGCAAAATATCTAAAAATTAGTAAGAAAAAGACAAACTATGCAAAAGGAAGATGACAACTGAATTGAAAAGGCAATCTACTGAATAATAAAAATATGAAAAGATGTTCTAACTTACTAATAATTAAGGAAGTGTATATTAAAGCAATGAATCACCATTTTATACATTTAGTGTCTTGCCATATTCAAAACTGATAACAATTCTTGATTTTATTTTGTAATTTTCTAAAATTTTTAATGGTTTTTAATATATATAGAAAATTGTAAGTTGATTTTACTTCTTACAATCCAGGTAATGGTGAATATCTTGCTCAACACAGTAAAAAACATGAGTCAAAAAGAAAACGCCACTTGTAGTTTATATAAAATTTTAAAATTTGGAATTATCCTTTACTTAGAATATAAGAGATTAATAAGCTAAAAACAAAATACAGAATACAATGCATTTGACATAAAATTAATATCTACATAGCTATACATCTCTCTATAGCTATTCAGACACACATACATACGCACAGAGAGAGCTCACACAAATAAGATTTGAATAACCCACCAAAGACCAAAAAATGCATATTAAAACTATAAAATACCATTAATTTATCATATTGGCAACACTTCAAAATACAGCATTAAAGGGGTTTTAGAAACTGAGGTTCTCATCTACTACAGCAGGGTTGCAAATTACTATACAAAAGAATCAATCAAAATAGCACTATGAATTCCCTGCAGATTTTCCTTTACAGAATTCATCTTTCTGAAAGACTAACAACTTATCTTACAAAATATAGCAATGTTAGTATGGTGAGGGGGTATGGTGTATGTGTGTGTATACACAGACCAACGGCAGATGGATGGATGGACACATATTTAAATGTTCCACACAGTACCATCTGAGGTAGGGAAAATGTGAAACAAACTAAATAGTAATTAACTGAAGAATGCTCAAATAAAATCTGAAACACCATGTAGCTATTAGAAAGATTAAAGGAGGTATGTATAATAAAATATAATCAATTGCATTGGTTTTAAGCATTAAAAGAGTAGGTCTTCAAAGTCAGTTTATTAATCAGGTCTTCATCCTGCTGGCATTCATATAACAGTGGTATACATAGCAGGATACCATAAAGCATAAGAATACTAACTCTAGGACCAGAATTCCTAAATTGAAATCTGAGTTCTCCCCTCCCCTCCTTAATAGCCGTGGTCTTGAGAAAGTCACTTAACCACTCTGTTTCCTTACATTTACAAGACCAAAAATAGCAGTGCCTACATCACAGTTTGTGGGGAAATACATTTAATATAAATAAATTAGAACAATGCTTACACTAAGCAAGCATTACATAAATATGGATTTTGCTGTTGTTGTCATAATTACATGTAAAAACACAGCACCACCTGGTGTATCATAAGTGCTCAGTAAATATTAGCTATCATTATCATTATTATAAACCAGTACTCATTTTAGGCACTTCTACATTTGTTAGCATATGTGAATATGTACTTATGAGTGATTCTGAAGTACATTTATTATAAGTTAGGTACATGAAGTAACAAGAGGGAGATAACTACTATGTAACAAAAATGAAACATGACTGATTAAAAGGTTTAAACAAATTATTTGCCTAACAAAGTTAATTATCTTACCAAAACATTATGTCTCTCTTTGGCTATATGGGAAAGTATTTTTTGATTAACCAAAATATTATCAAGAAACCACTAACCATTCTGCCAGTTGTTTGGCACCCTTGCTGTCAAAGTAATGGTGTATAAGTTATCTTATTGACACTGTAACAAATTACCACATACCTAATGTTCTAAACACCACAAATTTATGACCTTAAGGCTGTGGAGATCAGAAATCCAAAATGAGTCTTACTAAGCAAAAATCAAGCTGTACTCATTCTGAAAGCTTTAGGGGGAATCCAATTCTTTGCCATTTCCAGCTGTGGTGGCTGCCTGTATTATTTGGCATGTGGCTTCTTTGATCTTCAAAGAAAATCACTGCAACCTCTCCTTTTGTCAGCACATTTCCTTTTTCTGCCTTTGACCCTCTTGCCTTCCTCTTAGAAGGAACCCTGTGATTACACTGGACCCACCCAGATAATTCAGGATAATCTCATCGCAATCCATCTGCTAAATCCCTTTTTCCATGGAGGGCAACGCACTTACATGTTCTGGATATGACTAGATATGGACATGTTTAGGAGCCATTATTCTGTCTGCCACACATGGGTCCCCCTAGTGAGATGGAACCTACAAGCAACTTGGGTTCAGGCTGTTCTCCTGCCTACTCCATATTGACAGAGCAGGAGCACCGTCATCTCAGACAAACACCGCCACTTTAAGTTCTAGTTCCCTTTCTAGCCTCATGCATTTTACGGAAATCACCTCTCTTCTAAATACAAGCAGCCAGAAAGAGCAGACAGTAAAACACAGATAAGAGAGCTGCGGCACAGAGGGAGATGGGTTAAAGTCTCTTGGGTAACTGCCAAACCTCACCCTTATACAACGGGTCCCAGTAAAACAGTGGGCCTTGGCCAGGGGCAGTAGCTCATGCCTGTAATCCCAGCACTTTGGGAGGCCGAGGTGGGCAGATCATGAGGTCAGGAAATTGAGACCATCCTGGCTAACACAGTGATACCCATCTCCACCAAAAATACAAAAAATTAGCCGGGTGTGGTGGCATGTGCCTGTAGTCCCAGCTAGTCAGGAAGCTGAGGCAGGAGAATCGCTTGAACCCGGGAAGTGGAGGTTGCAGTGAGCTGTAGATGGCGCCACTGCACTCCAGCCTGGGTGACAGAGTGACACTCCGTCTCAAAAAAAAATAAAACAGTGGGCCTTAATAAGCACATTCCTTTCCCTTTCCCTTCCGATGCACTAAGATAGAGAAGCTAAAAGCAGATTTGGGGGATATGCCTGTAGCTGCCAAAAGATGCATGGGAACAGACACACAACTCTTCCTCCCAGATAAGCACAACAAAGAGACACAGAAGCAGTCCAAGCCTCTGATAAACTCTCCCACCCTGAATCCTTAAAAACTCTTAGTAAGAGAGTGTGCCTCTGACCTAACTCAGCCAGAAGGCATCTCTCAGGTTTGTTTTCTAAAATAAACCTGTCTTGACTGGAGAGCCACCTTTTCATGTTTCTTTCCTCTTTCTGTAATTCTTACAAATATCAACTGACCTCTGCCAATTGTAAGCCTCAAAAGGTCAACCCGCCAGAAAAGGAATTTACAGTGGTGTTTCACGCTCCTGTTTTGGGGGATGGCAGTGTACCAGAAATCATGATACTCAAATTTAAAATACTTAGAATTTAATATAGTACAAGCCATAATATCATAATAATTTGAAAACATTTATACATACCTGGCCCTAAAATTCATCTGTGTGTACATGTCAACATTCCCCTGAAGAAAAAAAGACTACGATCTGTTAACCATTCTGTGCCCTCACCACTAACCCTTTACAAAGTACTTACATAGGGAGGCAGTAATTCTTTCTTAATTAAATGAGACTAAAAATAAAGTCCCTTTAAGACAAACCTACTTAAACATATTTAAATGTTTAAAATAATTAAGGAAGGTTAAAACACAACTAACTTTACTTCTTACCATATATAGCATATTTTAGTTGAAGACGTTTAACAATTTCTTCCACAGTAGGTTTATATTCGAGGAAACATGTATAAATTCCACTCATACTCTCCTCAAAATTTTGGAATACAAGGCTTCCTGTGGATGTTATTTGTGCAGTGCGGTTTTCTACTAAAGGAATAAGATACAGTTATGAGTTGCTTAAATTACATGAGACAACTACCAAAACATTTTCTCGGCAAGGTAAAACCATCATAATTTACCAACAGTCAATGAAAGGAGTAGGGGGCATAGCTAGGACATTGCATCTGGTGTCTGCTAACAGTGGATGCCAGGATAACCTTCTTACTGACAGATGTTCACTAACCAGAGTTCATCAATTACATTGTTGCCGAAGTAGAAAGAGACTAACAAGGATACATACAGAATATGCTCCTAATCTGCTCCTTGCATTGAACTGGGCACGATCAGAAATACAGTACACATATATACAAATATATACACATAAATACATACACATACTTTAACATGATTATATTTATATTCAATGACAAATTAGGCCCTCAGTAAGCTTACAAACTATATATGAAACAAATAAATAATACACCCAGAACAAAGGCTATCAGAATATAATCACTAACAAGAGATTTCTTATCACTACATATGATAAAAGGTAAAATTTAGCTTATAAATTTGAGGTTTGCAGAAGAAGAAAAATATTGGATATGAGATCACCTGACTTGCCCAACATCACATAATCACACAGTTGCAGTGCTGGGGGTTAGAATGGGATGTAAGCACCCTTTTCATTTCAACATACTTCATTATTTAAGTGTCATACAGGGAGAAAGCTCTGTTGTGAAATGAAAAGTAAATCTGCCTTTGGAGGCATTGACACTTGGGTCTCAGACCCACCTTTCCCTCTCACAAACTGTAACCGTGAGTAACCTATTAATCTTTCTGAGATCCAGTTCCCTCATTTGTACAACGAAAAACCAAAATATATGATAGCCTATCTCACAGGATTTCTCTGTATAACAAATACAATGAATGCTAAAGTACTTGAAAAAACTATAAATCTGTTATTCTGAAAGTTTATAACCACAGTTTTTAATTAGAAAAATTCTTAGATATTAAAATTTGCTTAGTCAATAATTTGATATTCCATTCATTAGAAGTGAAAGTACTACATCAGGAAATAATTGTCTACCTTTTTTCTTTTTTCTATTTTAGGTAAACGATTTATTGCTTATAAATTTTAAGTTGAAATATTTCTCCAAGACAAATGATGAGTGTTCATAGGGATGAAATTTTCATTATTTATTTGTTCAATAAATATTTACTGAGTGTCTAGTACATACAAGCCCTGCTTCAGGTATTGAAAGAGAAATGAACAGATGGATATACCCACCATCAAGGAATTTACATAGAGCATTATGCCTTGAGAACTTCCATTTCTATATCCTGGATGATGCTGAAAAACGTGATATGAATTTAGAATACATTTCTATTGTAATGCCTATTTCTTCATGATTATCTTTTGATGAAATATTACATATTTATCCTAACACACCAAGTCTTTTATAAACGAAGTCAACAGTTTGCAAGAGTTCACTATGTATTTCAGCAGAAACACCTTGTAGAGATATAATAAAGGGTTCTCATGAAGTTTAAAGAAATTATAGAATATTACGTCATCAATGAGATTACATATTCCTTGGCAATCATTTGAAATGAATGTTTCCCACACTAAAGAAAGCAATTAATAGGTGTATCAAAATATATACCTAAATGCCTACTACAACACTAAACATTATGACAGCCAGAAAATGTAGTAGTATACAATCTATAATAAAATGCCCCCTGACTGCCTTCTTATTTTAAAAATGTTTAAGTAGATCTAAAAAATAAAGGGGCTCAGAGCCAAGATAGCCAACCAGACATGGCCAGCAAGAGCTTCTCCCACCAAGAGATAAGACCATCAAGAAGACCAGCACACTCTGAGCAGATGTTCAGAAGGAAGGCATTGAGAGTAGACAGAGGTAGGACACCGACCCTGGACTGAAGGAGCAAGAAGCTGGGGACCCTGCACAGAGTATCCAGGCATCAGGACTTATTCCTCGCCCTGAGTGGCTCCTGGGGAAGGGGTAAGTTAAATAGACATGGAGTGGCCCACTGTCACTACAGACCTCTAGAATCCTAGCTACAGGAGAATCCATGGATATTTGGGCTGGCAAGGGAGGGTTGGTGGGGACAAGGCTCCCCTGCATGGAACCCAGAGTATTTGCCATGGGACCTGCTGCAGTGGAGCATGGCCAGGGACACCATCCCCCAAGGCTTGCCAAAATCAGAGCTGAACTGAACAAAATTGTGACACAAAAAGACATACAAAAGATCAACAAAACCAAAGGCTGGTTTTCTGAAAGAATAAATAAGACTGGTAGACTGCTCGCTGGACTAATACAGCAAGAAAAAAAAGAGAGAGGATCCAAATAAACACCATCAGAAATGACAAAGGGGACATTACCACTGACCCCAGAGACATATAAAAAGCCCTCAGAGACTATTACAAACACTTCCATGCCCATTAACTAGAAACCCTAGAGAAATGGATACATTGCTAGAAACATACACCCTCTCCCATGATTGAACCAGGAAGAAACTGAAAACCTGAACAGACCAGTAGTGAGTCCTGACACTGAAACTGTAATTAAAAACCCATCAACAACAAAAGCCCTGGACCAGACAGACTCACAGCCAAATTCCACCTGACATATAAAGAACGTCTGGTACCAATTCTAGCTAAACTATTCCAAAAAATTGAGGAGGATCAGCTCTTTCCTAGCTCATTCTACGAAGCCAGTATCATTCTGATACAAAAATCTGGTGGACACAAAATGAAAAAAGAAAATTTTAGGATAATAACCCTGATGAACATAGATGCGAAAATCCTCAACAAAATACTAGCCTAGCAAATCCAGAAGCACATCAAAAAGCTAATTCATCACAATCAAATAGGGTTTATCCCTGGGATGCAAGGTTGGTTCAACATACACAAATCATAAATTTGATTCATCACAGAAACAAAACTAAAAACAAAAATCACGTGATCATCTCAACAGATGCAGAAAAGCCATTCAATGAAATTCAACCTCTCTTTATGTTAAAAACCCTCAATAAACTGGGCATCAAAGGAGAACATAGTAATAGCCATGTGTGACAAACCCACAGTCAACATCATACTAAACAGGCAAAAGTTAGAGGCATTTCCCCTTGAGAACCAGAACAAGAAAAGAATGCACACCCTCACCACTCCTATTAACATAGTTCTGGAAGTTCAAACCAGGGCATCAGGCAAGAGAAATAAATAAAAAGTCATACAAATAGGAAGAGAGGACTTCAAATTATATGCCTTCACAGACTATTTGATTCTATACCTAGAAAACTCCATCGTGGCCTGGAGTGGTGGCCCACACCCATAATCCCAGTATGTTGGGAGGTCGAGGCAGGCAGATCATTTGAGGCCAGGAGTTCAAGGCTAGCCTAGCCAACATAGTGAAACCCCATCTCTACTAAAAATACTAAAATTAACCAGGCATAGTGGTGCATGCCTGTAATCCCAGCTAATAAAGGTTGATTTTAATGATGTTAATGATTTCTCCTGGCTACTCCATATTGACAGAGCAGAAGCACCATCATCTTGAACAAACACTGCCACTTTAAGTTCCATCTCTCCTTCTAGCCTGATGCATTTCAAGGAAATCATCTCTCTTCTAATTACAAGCAGTCAGAAAGGGCAGACAGTAAAACATAGATAAGACAGGAAGCTGAGGCACGAGAATGGCTTGAACCTGAGAGGCAGAGGTTGCAGTGAACAGAGATCACACCACTGCACTCCAGCCTGGGTGACAGACTGAGACTCCATCTCAAAAAAACAAAGCAAACAAACAAACAAAAAAACATTGCTTCTGTTCAAAGGCTTCTGGATCTGAAAAACAACTCCAGCAAAGTTCCAAGATACAAAATCAATGTATAAAAATCAGTAGCAGTTCTATACACCAATAACATCCAAACTGAGAACCAAATCAAGAACACAATCCCATTCACAATGGCCACAAAAGAATAAAATACCTAGGAATACAGTTAAGGGAGGTGAAAGATCTCTACTATGAGAATTACAAAGTACTGCTTGAAGAAATCACAGATGACACAAACAAATGGAAAAACATTCCATGCTCATGGGTAGAATCAATATTGTTAAAATAACCATACTACCCAAAACAGTTTACAGATTCAATGCTTTTCCCATCAAACTACCAATGAAATTTTTCATAGATTAGAAAAAACTTACCATAAAACTCATATGGAAACAAAAAAGAGCTGGAACAGCCAAAGTAATCCTAAGTAAAAAGAGCAAAGCCAGAAGCAACACACTACCTGACTTCAAACTATACTACAGGGCTATAATAACTAAAACAGCATAGTACTGGTATAAAAACAGATACATAGACTAATGGAACAGAATAGAGACCCCACAAATAAAGTCACACACCTATAACCATCTGATCTTCGACAAAAATGACAAAAACAAGCAATGGAGAAATGAGTCTCTATTCAATAAATGGTGCTGGAATAACTGCCGAGCCACATGCATAAGATTGAAACTGGTGCCCTTTCTTCCACCATACATAAAAAATCAATGCAAGATGAATTAAAGACTTAAATGTAAGGGACTCCCAGAGAAAGGGCAAAGCAAGATGGCTAAATAGAAGGCTCTATTGAACATCCTTCCTGCAAGGACACCAAGTTAACAACTATACACAGAAAAAATACCTTCTCTTAATAACAAAAATCAGATGAGCACTCATAGTGCCTGGTTTTAACTTCATATTGTAGTGGGATTGATAAGGAATCAGAGAGACTGATGGGGTTCAGAAGGATATATATTATTTAGGTGCACCAGCCCAGTCGGATTAACATTGAAAGGACTGAGCCCCAAACAAAGAGTCATTACCTTTTAAGCATTTTGTGGGGTCAGGGAAGATCTGTGCAGGTGGAAGCATGTTACAGAAGTGAGAAACAAAGACAGTTATTCAATTAATTGAGACATGCATTACATCATTTTTTACTTTTCAAGAAATAACATGTTTTGCCACTTGAGTCTATCTGTCTAGTGACCTTGCAGCTAGAGAAACAGGGTCTTCACAATGCCTGGAAAAGGAGGAGAGATAAGGCTCACTAGCCACAGATAAACAGGCAGTTAATTTTTGAAGGACTCCAGCTCTTTCTTTTTCTCAGGGGGAATTGGATTTTCTTACATACAACTGAATTTCTGCTTATACATTTTTTAATTTCTTTTAATTTCTGTTCCATTCCCCCATTTGGTGCTTTTTATCACAAAGGCATTAATACAAAGCACCACTATTTGCCATCTTTTCACGGAGCTGAGCTTTTTCTTCTACTGGCAGCAGCTGATATTTGGTTAGTGCCATCAATTGCACAGTAGTGTGTCGGGTTACTACTGCCTCTATAGTTGACTGAACACTCCTAATAAACAGAGGTAAAAGGCAAGGGAGGATGAGGCAGATGCCAAGAATAAGCAAGAACCTACCAGTGAGGGCTCTGAATCTTTTAAAGCTTGAGAACCATTTTTTAAACAAGGAATCCGGGGACCACCTGGACTAAGTCTGAACTGGAACATGGGCCAACTCACACATTCTAGCTGTGATTTCCATGATAGCTTGGCCATTATCATCAATTTCTAGGCAACAGTTGGTTAAATTAAATTTTTCACATACTCTTCCTTCTGAGGCTAAGAGGTAATATAAAGCTAAACTATTTTGATATATAGCATTTTTTATTTGTATTGCTTGCATTGCCAATAAATCTAGTGCCCTTGATGTTTCATTGGTTATAATTTCAAGAACTTCCTGCAACCTTATGATGCAGTTGAACATATAGATTGGGCTGCGGTACCCCCATGACCCATCTTGCACCCATATAGCTGGCCTATAATATTTAATGATTTTTTCAGGAGGCCATTCATTATTTTTCCAGTCTCTTATGTCCACATCTCTTTGACGTTTGTGTCTATTTTTGTAATTATGCTTCTATTTTTTTATTTTTATCATAAACTGGATATCTTAATAGTTCCTCTTGCTTTAGAGGAATTAGAAAGAAGGATGGCTTGATTGTTTTTAACACACATGCCCTCATCCATTTAGCCAGCAGTTGCCAATATGCCCATGTTCTACAGATCTCATACAGGTCAGAGGGTGCCTTCCAAGCATTTGGAGCCTCTAGTTGATCTCATGAGTGGCTTAGAGAATCAAGAGAAAGTGGATCTGGAAAGTAGGAGGTGTTCTGGGCATTTCTCCGTAGAGTTTTGTTTTTAGTCTTATTTATCATACTGTTGCCTTAGGCAGGTTGTTTTTCCTACTGCTTCTGTGAAAGCCTTTTCTTATCAGGTGATACAGTACTTTTCAATTATGGAGGTTTTTAACAACCAAACACTGGCTGAGGCTGTTGGTTCACTGGCCGGGTTAGGGGAAGTGAAGTTATCTTGTGGCATTAATTTTTTTGCCTCCCATGGCCACTGGTCTCCAATTTTTGTTTCTCCATATATATGTGGAGAAACACACATATGAGGAAATTCTTAAGCTGCCAGCTATGTTTTCAGCTAGTTGAGCAAATAACTTTTTGGTTGATGGGAGAAGCTCACGCACTGACTGATTAAAATGCTTATAGAATGACTTATGGACCTGGAATTGCAGGGTTGGATGCATTTGAGCCCTTCTAGTCTTTTTGACAATTAGTAGTGGAACTCCAAGACCTGTTCCTTATCTTTTAACTTGTAACAGTGCTGTCTGTCCTGTAGACCAAAAAGGTAGCTCTGGCTTTAAGACAGTAAAATTTAAAGAATTGCATGTCTTTGTCTTACAATTTCGTTTGGTTGACATACTACTTAGTAGAGCAGTCCTTCCTGAATATAAGTGTTGGAGCTGTGTTAGCATATTCCACTGAATGTTACAGTCTGGGCATCCGATTTGTGGTTTTCCATACAGATGTTTAGGGTAGCTGCTGCTAAGCCTCTCTTGTGTTAAACCATTGCAGACTGCTTCTGGTTGTTTTAGGATTATGAACATACGCAGCATGGCAGGCATTAAAGTACAAAGAAATAGGCCTTTTATAGGAGACAGGGTCTTCTTTGGTTTGAGCTAAAAGCTCTTTTTTTCTCTGATTTAATAAGTATTTTAAACCAGAATTTATAGGGTAAGAGCTTCATAACATACATATAGCTGATTATTTCCTGGGTCACAGACTGAATAGGTGGTCTGGTTGTATGTACAGGTTCCTAACTTGGTTCCTGTACATTTATAGTAGGCATGGTACAGTAGAGTTGTAACTATCGTACTCCTTACCCAGGTAGTATCTACGCAGTGTGGGCATTCTTCTAGAGATTTCTTCCATTTTAGTGTAGGCAGAAATGGTAAAAACAACAGTGTAGGTAATAGAAATATGTTTACACTACACATGGGCATGGCAAACATTCCTCTGGGCATAGACATTTGCAGCATTTGCATTAATAACATAACAACAGAACAATCAGTATTGACAGAACTATAACTAGGCTTATAAATTATATTTACATTTACTTATCCAGAAATGGTACTCTTAGCTCCAGCTGTGCATAAACTAGTCAGCTTTCGGGATGTGACTAGAGCAGAGCTTGCAGGATCCTCAAGCTTCAGCCATGCATAGACTGACCAGCCTCCAGCGTGGTCAAAGCAGGGCAGTTGTCCTTATCAGTGGCTGGGTTTCACCATAGGACTATTAAGGTGGGGCGATCTGGGTCTTGTTGGCTAATCCACTGGTCATCGTTGGGAGTCACTACTGCCGCTGGTTTTAGCCATCTATGATGAATCTAAGGTGTGACACCTGCAACTTTAACAGCAGTGAGAATAGACATGATCACAATATGGGGCCTATCTTATATGGGTCCTAGAGTGGTTAGATTCTATTTTTCAACCTAAACGAAGTCCTTAGGTTTGAAAGGGTGTACCGGGTCTGTTAGACTTATAGGTATTTTTTTCATACCTAACCATGCATCTTTTGGCCATACTTAAAGCCTGCATTTGCCTTTATGTTTGCCTTTCTCTTTTTTGTTTTAGCCTTTAGTGTTCTTGCTTTATGGTGCCCCTTGCAGTGCATCACTGCCACCTCTTTTGGGGCCCATACAGCATTTAAAAGCTGTATAATTTCTTCCTTGTACTTTATTTTTTTACTTCCAGCAGTTAAAATCTTTTTTTTTTTCTTTGTAAATGGCCTCATGAACATGCAAAGTAGCAGAAGCATATTTGGAATCTGTGTAAAGATTTGTCCTTTGGTCTTTTGCTAGCCAGAGAGTTCTTGTCAGAGCTATTAGCTCTGCTTTCTAAGCAGAAGTTTCTGTAGGCAAAGACTGCACTACTAAGTCCAAAGTCACCACTGTATACCTAGCTCGGCGGACTCCCTTTAGTATGAAACTGCTTCTATCAGTAAAATATTCAATGTCTGGGTCCCCGAGGGGCCGATCTGTCAAATCTCTTTGGCTTGAGAACACTTCATCTACCATGTCCACACAGCAATGAAGGGGGCCTCCTGGCACTGACTCGATGAGGAGCAAGGTAGCTGGGTTTAGGGTATTCACAGTCTCTAAAGTCAGTTTATTAGCTTCCTGCACCAGTAGAGCAGTGGCAGCTAGTGTTTTAAGATAAGGAAGCCATCCAAGTGCCACAGAATCTAATTGCCTGGATAAGTATGCCGCTGGGCAATGCCATGATCTTATGGCTTGAGTTGGAGTTAGAACCGGTGTGGTCAGAGCAGGGCAGTTGTCCTTCTAAGGACTTCTAACTTAGTAGTTGTCCTTCTAAGTTCTAACTTAGAGTTAGAAGCTTTACAGCCTCCCTTTCACTTGTGGACATACAAGAAAAGCTTAGTTAGTTAGATCTGGTAGTCCTAAAGCTGGAGCCTGAGTCAAGGTTTCTTTGATTTTTTTTTTAAAGCCTTCTCCTGGTTCGCCTCTTAGAGGAGGGGCTCCTTTTTTTTCTCCTCTTTGTGGCTTTGTATAATGGCTTAGCCATGAACAAGAAATTTGGCATCTAGAGACGGCAGAACCTTGCTGCCCTTAGGAACTCACTTATTTGACGCCAGGTGGTTGGAGCAGGAAGTGCACACATAGTCTGCGTTTGTTCACTACTAAGCCATCTTTCTTCTTGGCTCATATAAAAGCCCAACTACTGGACACTTTTAGAGTAGATCTGAGCTTTCTCCTGACACTTTATATCCTGTCTTTCACAGCAGGTGCAGGGGGTCTTGGGTTTTTCTGGGTGCAGTAGCCCTTGGCCAGTGTTTTTTTGTTTGTTTGTTAGTTTCTTTGTTTGTTTTCATACTATGGCCCTGACCATTTTCCTTATTCTTTTGACATTTATCCTTCTAGTGGTCTTTTCTTTCGCACCATGCACATTAATCTCCCTCTAGCCTCGGCCGATTTTCAAACTCCTGTCCAGATTAGCTTTTTTCCATGACTGCGTTCACGCCCACATCCATGCCTCCTTGCAAAGCCAGCTTCTCTTTCCTTAAGGGCTGCTGCTAGTGAATTAGCCTTTTTAAAGCCTCCGATCAGCCTTCTGATCTCGGTTGATTTACACCTTAGTAGACACTTTAATAAGCTGAGTAGCATTCACACCTATGGAGCTTCTAACTTCCACAGTTTATGCCTGATATCTCCTTGGTCCTGCCTTACAATCGCCGTATTCACCATGCGTTGATTTTCAGCAGCCTCAGAGTTAAACGGAGTACACAACCAAAATGCCTCTCAAAGTCTTTTATAAAACTGGCTGGTGCTTTTATCTGCACCCTGGAGCACCTCTGAGATTTTTATATGAGTTGCCTTTTCTTTTACCACACTTTGCCCTTTGCAGAAGTGCTTCTCGGCACCTTTGTAGGTGCTGAAGCTGGACTGCATCATCTGGCTCTTAGTGGGGGTCCTCTTGTCCTCTTAAGAGGCATAAGCACAATTTGGGCATGGCCAGACCTGAGATGGCCTGACTTTTTGAGCCCTTCACTTTAATTTCCCTGAGCTCTGATTTCTCCTTCTCATGTGAAATCCAAAGCCTGTATTCCTTTTAACTTAACTCCTTAGGGGCAGTTAGCCTTGGTAAAGTCAGGTAGATTGGAATGTAGGGAGGAGGGGTCTCTATTCCCTACTGTGGTTCTCGCAAAACTGGTTTTTCTGCCTTTCCAGAGACTTTATTTTTTTGTCTCAGCTTCAGGGGCAGCTGATTTTTACTTTCACTATTGGCTTGGTGGTGCTACAAGCCTCTGTGACTTTCCCTTTAACTCTGTAGCTGCCAGTGCAGCTGATTTCTCTTGGCGTGAGCTGCAAGCATTTTACAATAAACTGCTAGGCAGGGCTGCATTCAGTCATGAGTCAATACAAAGTCTAGGTCTGAAGGCCGGGCGCGGTGGCTCAAGCCTGTAATCCCAGCACTTTGGGAGGCCGAGACGGGTGGATCACGAGGTCAGGAGATCAAGACCATCCTGGCGAACACGGTGAAACCCCGTCTCTACTAAAAAATACAAAAAACTAGCCGGGCGAGGTGGCGGGCGCCTATAGTCCCAGCTACTCGGGAGGCTGAGGCAGGAGAATGGCGTGAACCCGGGAGGCGGAGCTTGCAGTGAGCTGAGATCTGGCCACTGCACTCCAGCCTGGGCAACAGAGCGAGACTCCGTCTCAAAAAAAAAAAAAAAAAAAAAACAAAGTCTAGGTCTGAATGCCCTGGATGTCCTCCAATCCTAGTCACCACCTTAAAACACAGGACCAATTTCTCTATAGTGCCTCTGGCCAGTCATCCCACACTAAAAGAGGGCTATACTAATTCACAGTACGTCCTTAACTTTTGAACATCCAGTTTTTTTGCATAATCACCTCTAAATCTTTTTTTAAAATTCTTTATCATGCACTCCAAAGGGGTTGGTTTTGACACTTTCCCTCCCATTTCCTCCCTTGCAAAGCACTTTCACTCTCACTTTCACTCTCAGGTCCACCAGACCAGGTCCTATTACAGGAGTTTCGGACACTGCTTATCCAGGAACATGCCTTCCCATCACAGCCTACTGCGGTTACGAAGCTAGTCCTATCAGCTTTATGCAATGTCCTCGGTCTGATTTCCCCCACACTCGCCTTGGAGCACACAGCCTACGCTAAGGGATCTGTGCCTCCCCATGTCACTCCCCACGTTGGCCTCTCCCGAGATCATCTCTTTCACGCCATTTCACACACCTCCCTTGCCCCAGGACTCCTAATCAGACAAAACGAGCCTCTCTCATGCCACGGGTGAGCCTAGTTAAGCTCCCACATTCACACACATACACACACCACTCCTACCCCAGGAGTCTCTCTCATATCCCAGGTAGGTTCACACACACCCACAACTCCCAGTTCCTGTCTCCAGATCCAGTGAACCACTTTCACTTTGTTAGCGGGGACACGAGGTTCATCCAAATTGGCAGGCCACTCCTGCCACCACCAGCCACTCTGGGTTGGATTAGTGGTTGTTACCCGGGAGGTGATCAAACTCCCCTTCATCCCTATGGGACGAGCTTTCCTGCCTTGGGCCCTTACTCCTTACTGCAGTTCCTGAAGTGCTGGTATTGTCCCGCAGCCCCATACCCGGTTCCATTGCACTGCCAGGCATGGCGCTGGGATGCGGGGAGAGCCAGTTTCCATCTGGGTGAAGCTCTCCCGTGGCGTGCCTTGGATGCCAGGTCTCCCCCGGCCCTGGGCCTCTAGTCCCAAAGGCAAAGGAAACAGTAAATCTGTCATCTCCAATCCCAGACGACCCCCCAGAAATGTAGTGGGATTGATAAGGAATCAGAGAGACTGATAGGGTTCAGGAGGATATTTATTATGCAGGTGCACCAGCCCAGTTGGATTAACATCCAGAGGACTGAGCCCTGATCAAAGAGTCAAGTTACCTTTTAAGAATTGTGTGGGGTGGGGGAGATCTGTGTAGGGGGAAGCATATCACAGAATCGAGAAAAGACAGTTATTCAATTAATTGAGACATGCATTACATCATTTTTACTTTTCAAGGAAAAACATGTTTTATGACTTGAGTTTACCTGTCTAGTGACCTTGAAGCTGCACAGCTAGAAAAACAGCATCTTCACAATGCCTGGGAAAGGGGGAGAGATAAGGCTCACTAGCCACAGAAAAACAGGCAGTTAATTCTAAAGGACTCCAGGTCTTTCTTTTCCTCAGGGGGAACAGGGTTTTCTTACATACAACTAAGTTTCTGAATATACAGTGTTTAATTTCTTTTAATTCCTGTTCTAATATCACTAAAAGAGGCACTGAAAAGACTTTTTAAAAATCCAAAAATCACCAATGCCACCCCTCCCCCATTACCACCCCCATACCCCACAGTGGTGGCCTGGTGCAATTAGTGTCTGTGAGTACTGGGGGAGGGAGAGCACAGCAATTGTGAGGTATTGAGCTCAGAGCTGTCCTGTTAGAGCAGAAAGGAAAAGCAGACCAAATTCAGCTGACACCTGCCCATGGAGTGAGCATTTAAACCAGCCCAAACCAGAAGAGAATCATCAATCCCAGCAATATGAACTTGAGTGCCTACAAACCTTGCCATCAAGGTCTACAGCACTCTGTTTACTCTCCAAGTAAACTTGAAAGGCAATCTAGGTCATAGGGCTGCAAAACCTAGGTGAGTCCTGGTGCTGAAGTAGGCCCAAAGACAGTGAACTGAGGGAGCACACAACATCTTGAGACACCAGCTGGGGAAGGCAAGGGAGGGCTAGCATCACCCCTCCTCTAACCATAGGCTCCACAGCTTGCAGCCCCAAAAGGCACCCCTTCTTTCCACCTGACGAGAGGAGAGGAAACAGTGGGGAGGATGCTGTCTTGCATCTAAGCTACCAGCCCAGGCAGAGTAGGATAGAGCACTGGTCAGAGTTGTTATGTCCCCATTCCAGGCCCTAGTTCCAAGAAGACATTTCTAGACATACCCTGGGCCAGAAGGGAATCTGTTGCCTTAAAGAAAAAGACCCAGTCCTGGCAGCATTCATCATCTGCTAACTGAAGAGCCCTTGGGCCCTGAATAACCAGCAGCGATACCCAGGTACAACTTCAAGGGCCTTGGGTAGGCCTCTGAGACTTGCTCACTTCAGGTGAGACTCAGCATATGACCAGCTGTGGTGGCTATGGGGAAAAACTCCTTCTGCTTGAGAAATGCAGAAGGAAAACTAAAGGGTACTTTGTCTTACACCTTAAGTACCAGCATGGACACAGAGCAGGAGAGCAACAAGTGGACTCTCAGGGTCCCCAGTGAACAGGACTTGATGTTTGGATGGCATTTCTGAACCTGCCCTGGGGCCAGAGGAGAGTCCACTGCCCTGAAGCATAAGTCCCAGGCCAGGAAGCATGGGCCTTAAGGGAACATTGGTGGTAGCTGGCAATAATTCTACTGGCCTGTGGTGGTGGTGGCTATCAGGTGAGGCTCCTCTCCCTTTGGAAAGAGTAGTGGGGTAGAATGGGAAGGAGTGTGTCTTTTGCTTTGATTGCCAGCTCAGCTGTAATATAATACACCACCAGGCAGACTTCTCAGGTTTTCTACTCTAGTCCCTGAATCCCAGACAGCACTTCTGAACCCACCCAGGGATTGAGGGACCTTGCAGCACTGAAGGGAAGGACAAACGCCTGGCTGGCTTTACTTCCTGCTGATCGGAGAGCCCCAGGGCCTTGAGCAAACATAGGCAGGAGCCACGGAGTGGTTATAGCAGGCCTGGCTTCAGGTCTGACCCAGTGTAGTCACTGGGAAAGTCTTTATTTCTATCACAGTGGTGGTAGCCACAGGGGTGCTATTGTCACTCCACCTCCAACTTTAGGTGGCTCAAAACAGAGACAGAGACTCTGTATGTTTTGGGAGAAAGTAAGGGAAGAAAACAAGAATCTCTGCCTGGTAATCCAGAGAATTTTCCTGGATCTTGTCCAAGACCATCAAGGTAATACCTCTATGAATCTGCAAGAACCAAAGCATTACTGGGCTTGAGGTGCTTCCTAAAACAGATACAATTTAGATCACAACACCCAAGTCCTTTCAAATACTGAAAAGCCTTTCCAAGAAGAATGGCTACAAATAAGTGCAGACAGTGAAGACTACAGTGAATACTTAGCTCTTCAATGGCCAGACACCAAAGAACATCTACTAGTATCAACACCATTCAGGAAAACACGACCTCAACAAATAAACTAAATACCAAGGACCAATTCTGGAAAAACAGAGATATGTGACCTTTCAGAAAGGCAATTTAAAATAGCTATGCTGAAGAAACTCAAAGAAATTCAAGATAGCACAGAGAAGGAATTCAGAATTAGATATATTTAACAAAGAAACTGAAATTAAAAGAACCAAGCAGAAACCCAGGAGCTGAAAAATGCAATGGCATGCTGAAGAATGCATCGGAGTCCTTTAACAGCAGAATGAATCAAGCAGAAGAAAGAATTAGTGAGCTTAAAAACACACTACTTAAAAATACACAAAGGAGACAAAAAAAAAAGGAGTAAAAAACAATGAAGCATTCCTACAAGATCTAGAAAACAGTCTCAAAACAACAAATCTAACAGTTATTGACCTTAATGAGGAGACAGAGAAAAAGATAAGGGTAGGAAGTTTATTCAAAAGGATAATAACAGAGAATTTTCCAAATCTAGACAAAGTCATAATATCCAAGTACAAGACGGTTATGGAACACCAAGCAGATTTAACCTAATGTAGACTACCTCAAGGCATTTAATAATCAAACTCCCTAAGGTAAAGGTTAATGAATGGATCCAAAAAGACGAAAGACAAAACAAATAACATACAGTGGAGTTCCAACACATCTGGCAGCAGACTTCTCAGTGGAAACCTTACAGGCCAGGAGAGAGTGGCATGACATATTTAAAGTGCTGAAGGAAAAATAAAATTTATCGTGGAATAGTATATCTGGCAAAAATATCCTTCAAACATGAAGGAGAAATGAAGACTTTCCCAGACACACAAAAACTGAAGGATTTCACCAATACCTGAACTTTCATACAAAATACGCTAAAGGGAGTACTTCAGTTAGAAAGAAAAGAACATTAATGAGTAATAAATAATCACCAGAAGGTACAAAATACATAATTATTACGGTAATAATACATAGAAAAACACAGAATATTGTAACACTGTAACTGTGATGTGTAAACTAGTCTTTGATGAACCAATCAAAAACAATAACTACAGCAATGTTTCAAGACACGGTCAATACAATAAGATATAAATAGAAAAAACAAAAGTTAAAAAGCAGGGAGATTAAGGCATAGAGTTTTTATTAGTTTGCTTTTTGTTTATGCAAACAATGTTAAGTTTTTATCATGTAAAAATATTGGATTACAAGATAGCAATTGCAAGCCTCATGGTAACCTAAAACCAAAAAGCATACAATGGATACACAAAAAATAAAAAGCAAGAAACTAAATCATATCCCCAGAGAAAATCACCTTCACTACAGGAAGACAGAAAGGAGAGAAAAAAGGAAGAGGAAACCAGAAAATAAATAACAAAATGGCAGGAGTAAGTCCTTACTTATAAATAATAACATTACGTGTAAATTGACTAAATTCTCTAATTAAAAAAAATAGACTGAGTAGATGAAAAAACAAGACCCTCTGATCTCCTGCCTAAAAGAAACACACTTCACCTATAAAGATGCACATAGGCTGAAAATAAAGGGGTATAAAAAGATACTTCATGCCAATGGAGAACAAAGAAGAGTGGCAATCGCTACACTTATATCAGACAAAATAGGTTTCAAGACAAAAACTATCAGAGAAAAAAATGGTCACTATATAATAATAAAGGGGTCAATTCAGAAAGAGAATATGACAATTGTAAATATGTATATACCCAACATGGGAGCACTCAGATATATAAAGAAAATATTATTAGAGCTAAAGAGAGAGAGAGCCTCAATACAATAACAGCGGGAGACTTCAATACCCCACTTTCAGCATTAGACAGAGCTTCCAGACAGCAAGATCAACAAGGAAACATCAGACTTAATCTGTACTACAGAACAAATGCATCCAGTAGACATTTATAGATCATTTCATCCAACAGCTGCAGAATACACATTCTTTTCCTCAGTATAGAGATTCATTCTCAAGGATAGATCATATGTTAGGTAACAAAACAAGTCTTAAAACATTTTTTAAAAACTGAAATAATATTAAGCATCTTCTCTGACCACAATGGAATAAAACTAGAAATAAATAATAAGAGGAATTTTAGAAACTATACAAATACATAGAAATTAAACAATATGCTCCTGAACGATCAGTGGATCATTAAAGAAATTAAGAATGAAATTGAAAATTTTCATGAAATAAATGTTAATGGAAACACAACACACCAAAACCTATGGGATACAGCAAAAGCAGTACTAAGATAGAAATTTATAGCTATAAGTGCCTACATTGAACAAAGGGGAAAAACTTCAAAGAATCTAACATTGCATCTTGCAGAACTAGAAAAGCAAGAGCAAACCAAACCCAAAATTAGTAGAAGAAATAATAAAAATCAGAGGAGAAATGAATGAATTTGAAATGATAAAAAATACAAAAGATCAATAAAACAAAAAGTTGGTATTTTGAAGAGTTAAACAAAATTGAAAAACCTTTAGCCAGACTAAGAAAGAGAGAAGATCCAAATAAAGTCAGAAATGAAAAAGGAGACATTATGACTGATACTGCAGAAATTCAAAGGATCGCTAGTGTTTACTATGAGCAACCGTATGCCAATAAATTGGAAAATCTAGAAGAAATGGACAAATTCCTAGATACATACAACCTACCAAGATTGAATCAGGAAGAAATCCAAAAGCTGAACAGACCAATAACAAGTAACAAGATTGAAGCCTTAAAACTCTCCCAGTAAAGAAAAGCCCAGGACTCAATGGCTTCACTGCTGAATTATACCAAACAACATTTGAAGAAGAAATAATACCAATCCTACTCCCAACAATTCTGAGAAATAGAAAAAGAGGGAATATTTCCAAACTCATAAGGCCAGTATTACCCTTATACCAAAACCAGACAGAAACACATCATAAAAAGAAAACTACAAGTCAATATCTCTGAGGAATGTTGATGCAAAAATCCTCAACAAAACACTAGCAAACTGAATTCAACAAAAGGTTAGAAAGATCATTTATCATTACCAAGTAGGACTTATTCCTGGGATGCAAGGATGGTTCCAATATACCAAATCAATCAGCGTGATATATCAACAGCATGAAGAATAAAAACATGAATGATCATGTTTTGATTAAACTTCAAAATTGATGCTAAAAAAGCATTTGATAAATAAAATTCAACATCCCTTAATGATAAGAACCCCAAAAAAACTGAGTATAGAAGGAACATACCTCAAAATAATAAAAGCCTTATACAACAGATCACAGCCACTATCATACTGAATGGAGAAAAACTGAAAGCCTTTCCTCTAAGATCTGGAACACAAGGATGCCCACTCACCACCATTACTCAACATAGTGCTGGAAGTCCTGGCTAGAGCAATCAGACAAGATAGATACAAAGACATCCAAATTGGAAAGAAAGAAGTCAAGTTATCCTTGTTTGCTGATGATGTGATCTTACATTTGGAAAAACCTAAAGACTTCATGAAAAAACTATAACCAATAAACAAGTAAAATTTCAGGATCAGCATACAAAAATCAGTAGCATTTCTATATACCAACAGTGAACAATGTGAAAAAGAAATAAAAAAGTAATCCCATTTACAACAGTCACACATAAAATTAAACATCTAGGAACTAACTTAACCAAAGAAGTGAAAGATATCTATAATGACAATTATAAAACACCTGATGAAGGAAACTGAAGAGGACACCAAAAAATGAAAAAAAAAAAAAAATCTGTGTTCATGAATTGAAAGAATCAATATTTTTATAATGTCCAAACTATCCAAAGCAATCTGGAGATTCAATGCAATCCCTATCAAAATACCAATGACATTCTTCACAGAAATAGAAAAAAACAACCGTAAAAATTATATGGAACCACAAAAGACCCAGGAATAACCAAAGCTATCCTGAGCAAAAAGAACAAAGGTGGAAGAATCACATTATCTGACTTCAAATTATACTACAGAGCTATACTAACCAAAACAACATGGTACTGGCATAAAAACAGACACATAGACCAATGAAATAAAATGGAGAACCCAAAAACAAATCCACACACCTACAGTGAATTCATTTTTGACAAAGGTGCCAAGAACATACACTGGAGAAAAGACAGTCTCTTCAGTAAGTGGTTCTGGGAAAACTGGATATCCATATGCAGAAGAATGAAACCAGATCCCTATCTCTTGCCATATACAAAGATCGAATCAAAATAGATTAAAGAGTTAAATCTAATACCTCAAACTCTGAAATTATTATAAACATTGGGGAAAATCTCCAGGACACTGGTCTGGGAAAAGACTTCTTGAGCAATACCCCACAAGCACAGGCAACCAAAGAAAATATAGACAAATGGGATTGCATCAAGTTAACAAGGTTTTGCATAGCAAAGGATACAATCAATGAAATGAAGAGACAATCCACAAAATGGGAGAAAATATATGCAAACTACCCCCTTTGAAAAGGGATTAATAACCAGAATATACAAGCAGTTCAAACAACTATAGGTAAAAGATGTTAATAGACATTTCTCAAAAGAAGACATTCAAATGGAAACAGGCCTATGAAATGGTGCTCAACATCACTAATCATCAGAGAAATGCAAATCAAAACTACAACAGGTATCATCTCACCAGTTAAAATGGTTTATATCCACAACACAGGCAATAACAAATGCTGGTGAAGATGTGGACAAAGGGGAACCCTTGTACACTGTTGGTGGAAAGGTAAATTAGTACAACCATTATGGTGAACAGTTTGGAGGTTTCTCAAAAAACTAAAAACAGAGCTAACATATGATCCAGCAATCCTACTTCTTGGTATATACCCACAAGAAAGGAAATTAGTATATTGAAGAGATATCTGCATTCCTGTTTGTTGCAGCACTGCCTACAATAGCTAAGATTTAGAAGCAAACTATGTGTCCATCAGCAGATGAATGGATAAAGAAAATGTGGTACATATACACAATGGAGTATTGTTCAGCCATAAAAAAGAATGAGATCCAGACATTTGCAGCAACATGGATGGAACTGGAGATCATTATGTTAAGTGAAATAAGCAGTCATAGGAAGATAAACATCGCATGTCCTCACTTGTCTGTAGGATCTAAAATTCAAATCAACTGAACTCATGGACATAGAAAGTCGAAGGATGGTCACCAGAGGCTGAGAAGTGTAGTGGGGAGTTTTGTGGGGAAGTGGGGATGATTAATCGGTACCAAAAAAAATAGAAAAAATGAATAAGACCTACTATTTGATAGTACAACAGGATGACTATAGTCCATAATAACTTAATTGTATATATTAAAATAAAGAATGTAATTGAAATATTCATAACCTAAGGAATAAGTGCTTTAGGGGATGGATACTCCATTCTCCATGATGTGCTTATTTCACACTGACTGCCTGTATCAAAACATCCTATCCACCCCATATATATATATACACCTACTAGGTATCCAAAAATTTTTTTAAAAAAAATTTTAAAATATTCTTAAGAAGAATTTTTAAAAGACTTAAGTATAAGACCTAAAACTATAAAAATACTAAAAGAAAATCTAGGAAACACCACTCTGAACACAGGCACTGGCAAAGATTTCATGAACAAGACTCCAAAAGCAATTGCAAGACAAACAAAAACAGACAAGTGGGACCTAATTAAACTACGGAGCTCTGCATATTAAAAGAAACTATCAACAAAGTAAATAGACAACCTACAGAATGGGAGAAACTGTTTGCAAACTATGCCTCCCATGAAGTCTAATAACCAGAATCCATAAGGAACTTAACAAAACAAACAAAAATCAAGCAACTCCACTAAAAAATGGGCAAAAGGCATGAACAGACACTTCTCAAAAGAAGTCAAACATGTGGACAACAAGCATATGAAAATATGCTCAACATCACTAGTAAGAGAGAACAAAAAAAAGAGAGAGAGAGAGAGAGAAGACACAACCAACATCAGGAGTGAATGAGGACACATCACTATAGATTCTGAAAACCAGAAATCTGTTATCTATAAAGAGATAACACAATATACTACAAACTACTTTATGCATATAAATATAACACATTTAAAAATCCAATGTTGGACAAATTTCTTGAAAGATACAATCTACCAAAATTCATAAAATGGTGTGTTCCTATCTCACTGAGATTATATCTATGAACTCTGATAAAAGACTTCAGACATTTGACTTTAGGAAAGTACCTTATTCTCTTAATGTTTTTATTTTCCCATTTATAAAATGGAGAAAATGGCTGTAATTACTGTAAAAGGTCATTGTTAAAATTAATATGTGTAAATTGTTAGAATAATATCTGACACATGGTAATCTTATGTGTTTATTATTTTTATAAAATTCACTATACTAAGTAAAATAAGGCAGAAACTGAAAGACATATATACATGACCTCACTTATATGTGGAATCTAAAAAAGTCACACTAATATTCATATAAAAGTCAGACTCACACTCCACCCTACCACAAATATAGGGTAGAATGGTGGTTACCAGGGACTGGGGGGTTGGGGACATGTGGTTCTTGGTCCAAGGGTATAAAATTTGAGTTATAAGATGAATAAGTTCAGGAGACCTAATGTATAGAATGGCAAATACAGTTAACATTAATGTATTGTATACTTGAAATTTTGTAAGAGTAAATCTCAAATGTTCTCACCACACACATACACAAAAATGGCAACTATGTAAGGTAACTGATTGTTAATAGCTTGATGTAGGAAAGCTGAACACATGTGTGAGTACTTACAGATGTTTGTGTGAATATTTAGGAAAGTAGGAAAGTCCACACACCAAAAAAAGTTAATTCATCAGAATAGTATTAGGGTCAGAGTGGGAGGTACAGAACTTATTGCAATAAAGGCAATTCCTTTGTAAATAAACAATACTGAACAGAAACAGAGAAAAAGAGAGACATCAAATCTAAGATTTGCTCCCTATGTTTCATAACACATCCAAACAACTTGAGTATTTTCTCCAAAAGAATGTACAAGTAATCACATAATTACATGATTTATTTGGCTCAAATTAAGGGAAACTATCTTTGAGATATTCATAAAATGATAAGTACAGTGTAGTTTAAACTACAGTCCAAAAAGCTTCTCCATTCTTCAAACTTTAAGAAATTAGACCTCTTCCAGTCCTTTCTGAAATAAAAAGTATAGTGTTCTTAATAAGCTTTACAACTGGTAGACAGTGACCTATGATAAAATACTGTATTGAAAACTATAATATAATCATAAAGTTAAAATACCAGAATTCCCTGAGAATAGTTTTTATAAAGGTAAAAACCAACGTAGTAACAGGATTGTATCTTTACCTGGAAATAACTACATTTATGAATACCTACTTTTCTATTATAAAAGTGAGTAAAATAAATATTGCTCTTACTTAAAGGATAAATTGAATTTCATACTATATTTGCAATATAAACTGCAAGACCTGGCATGACACCTTGAAGAAAAAATTTCAAATTTCAATTTCCAAATCAAAGGAGCAACAAATGACAATAGAAAAATTCAATGCTTAAATGTTTCTATTTTTCAACTTGCAGAGTTTCAATATACACATGTTTCTATTACATTATGTGCTACTATTAGAGAGCAACAAAAATAAAATCTGATTATATTTCCAGTATTGGGTGCTTTTACACCTGGACCACTTCTGTGACTTATATAAGCTGCAAAACCTATTAGAATTTCTGTTAATGAGTCCTGCTGATCTCATGAACAAACTGCACAATCATTCCTACTTTGCTAGTGTTGTGAGGCAGAGGTTATGTCTGATCTTTCTATCCCCCATAAAACCTAGCACAGCAGCTTCCATCAAGTAGTCACTCACTAAATGAATGATGAATAATTCGTCCTAAGAAAAACACAGACTGACCCAAAGAGGAGATTAACTCTTTAAAATTACCTATTTTAGAATCAACATAAATATCGCAGAAACATACAGCTGAGATCTCTTAGCTACATAAATATGAATTAAAACATATTTAAAAATTACTATTTCCTACGCTTCTTTCGCAAGTCTTTGTATAAATATATTGCTCTCTTTCATCTAAGAAAATAAAGTAAGCCTGTAAGTTTTTATCCACAGACACGATCTCAAAATACCAATAAGATTTTTAAAAAGAAAGGAAAGAAAATATGGTATATAGAGCAATAAAGAAAAATTTTCTCTGAGGGTATACAAAAATGACTGAACAGATCTTCAAAATGAAAACTCATTAACCTATATTTTATGCAAGGCTAGAAACAAAGTCAGCTAAGTTAACTGTAGTTTTTTAAAACTACAGTGTTAAAAATCAGCTTTTATCCAATTAAAAAATTATAATAAAAGTAAAATCTGTATTTCAAGATTAAAAAACAAAAAGGTGACTAGAGGAAATATTGATCAAATCAGTCATACAAACAGTAATTTCTAAGTGAAAAAAGTACCTTTTGGGGATTATAAATGCTTTGAGAGCCCTCTAAACAGTTCATTCTTAGAGTATGTCTCTGTATCAAAATAAAATACGTAAAAATGGGAACACTATCTACATTGCTAGCTCTAACTCCAGAAGGAAATCGCAAAAAAAAAGAATTGAGGAAATAACATAAATATGTATGAGATACAAACATTCTTTTTGTGTTGCACACAACTCAGATACATTTATTTAATTATAATAATTGAAAAAAAAATCCTACCTGAAACAATTTTTCCTTTAGGCCCATGCCATTGGAATGATGGGTCTATCAGTTCAGCATTTCGCAGTCGTTGCGTTACACATAACACATGTGGACTCTTTTGATGGAGCATGACATACACTTTCACTGAAAATACAATATTTAAAATGTTCCAATAGTATTTTACGTTCTTTTCTTTCTCTATAATGTACATTATTGTAGTTTGGGTTACATGCAATAATAAGAGTACTTTGAATTATTGCTATTACCTGATAAAAACTAAATTTCATTGCATTCTATGTAATTAACATTAAAAATATATTATGTATTTGCATGCATATATGTGTATGCATGTATGTGCGTGTACATGTATCCCCAACCTGAGCATAATGTGTTAGTACTTTTCACTCAGAGCTCATGTACACTAACCTGTTTTATTCTCAGAATATTATTTCAATAACAAAGTATTAATACTATATCTACACTTTATCTGTTTTGTAAAGACACCAAACATGATTAGAGCTTTAAAATTGTTTAGATTAGCAGAATAATGCATTATTCACAATGATGTAGCATGATGTACTGAATAAAAATGATAAAGTGATTAAAAAGTCTGCAAATTTATGCTTGCATTGATTTTAAATATTAAAGCATTTTGTTTCATTTGCTTTGAAATTTAAATCCTGATAAGTAAGCAAAACTAGTATCCTTTAGAAAATACAAAAGGAACTCGGTAAAGATTCCATTGTTTTAAGTTTACTCATAAGCAAACTTTTAGGAAAGGTTCCAACAACCCTTTAGACACTGCGTGGCAACTCTTCACTGACACACTGTATACAAAGATTTTTGTGATCCAGTAAAATAAAGAGAATCAAAATTCTCTTTGACTTTTAAGAGACTTCCTCTAAAGTTTTACCATAAAGCATGATGTTTATTGAATGTACTTTTAGGTACATACCCTTCCACAGGTTAAGAAAGTTCCCCTCTGTTTTTGGTTATTTGTTTTTATCATAAACATAAATCAGCACTGAATTTTAAGAAATGTTTTTTCTACGTTGATTGAGGTGATTTTTTTGTTTTTGAATACTTTAATGAAATGCTTGCATTAATAGATTGCCTAACTTCTTTAATAACTTCTTTAATAAATGCTTACCCCATAAATTTTCACTCCTCGGCATGATTTACTGGCACCACTCTCCATGATCTGTCTTTTGCATATATCTCAGTATACCTCTTTTCACACCCTCTGTCCTAACCATGCCATAGCAGCACACAGCATCATTCTTTTGTAATTTTATTGGTGTAAGTTCCTCCTCATCTTTGGAAACTCAGCATAAGTATATAATTTGTGCTTTGGCTTGACAGTACCTCATACCATGGCTGTGCCCTTCCTCTCGCCCCCACTAATCCCTGTACCTATTTCACTGCAAATATACATGAATCCAGAAGAGTTTCCCAATGCAAGATCAACACACAAAAACAAATAATATTCCTCTACATCAACAATAATGCATTAAACCATTTTGCAGGAAAGAAGATAATATTTCGAGTACAATAAACAAAAGTCCCTCTATAATCAGACCTATATGGGGAACATCTTTAGACTCTAGCAAAAGACATAAAATTAGACCACAATGCCATGATCATGATTGTATACACGTAACTTTAAAGATGTCAATTTATTCCCAAATGTATTTATCAACACATAAGCAAAATCCCAGAAGAAATTATTTAAGAAGCTCTTCAATACTGATTCTAAAATCCATTAGGAAGATTAAAGCTTCATAAATATCTGAAACAATTCTATAACAGAAAAGCAAAGAGGAGGGACTAGCAATAAGAGTTATTGAGATATATTAACATTTACACTAAATTAAAAAAGAGAGGCCTGGTGTAGGAACAAATAATGGGTCTAGGGAAAAAAATCACATTGGTATAAATAACTGATATATATGTGGTAGACGTGGTACCTAAAATCACTGGAGAAAATATAGATTATCAATAAATTATAGTTAAAAGTTATCTCAAAATATATGCAAAAGCCAACTTATATTTATACCTCTTACTGTATATAAAAATAAATTCCAGGTACACTGAATTCCTGAAGGCAAGTCATTATGTAAAGAAAATAATACCTTTTTGTCTGAACCAGTTATAGAAAATTATTTTAGCAAAAAGCACAAATATAAAACTACTGAACTCAACTTCTTAAATGGTAACAATTTCTGTTTGATCCTGTATAACACAGGCAAAGTTAACAAATTTGACAGTAGGAAGAGGATATTTGCCACAAAGTTAATAACGTATTTATAACTGGAATATAAACAATATGAAAAAGAACTCCTTTGAAAACAACAAAGAAAAGAATGGGCAGAGGCAACATAATCTTCAGCTTAGCAAATATGGAAAAAGTTGGGTAAAATTTTGTGCTGATAAGGATGTGGGAAAATGGGACCCCCTCAAGTACCACTGAAGGAAGTGTGAACTGGTGCAGCCTTTTTGAAGAGCAACGTCAGTGAGATTGAGAATGCTCAGGTCCTATGATGCTAAAACCTCTTCTCCTGGATAATATACAGTCCCAGAAAACTTCTGAACAGGTACCAAAAAAAAAACACAAAATGGCATTTATTATATACACTAAAAAAAAAATAGAATAAACTAAAAGTGCAACAAAATATAAATAAAGGCTCAGTGAATTAATACATGAGTTAATGAAAATGGAAAACTAACTGACCTGAAAAGAATATGCGAAAGGTGAACGAGTAAAAAAGAGGGTCACAAATCTGAAAAGTGGCCAACACAGACAGATGCCAAGACCTTACATGACAGAAGAAACGGAAGGCACAAAAAATCATGCAGTCAGTATATTATGGGCCAAAACCAATGAAATATCATATAATAATCTACTCAAGAGATATAAGAACTACCTAGTGAATTGGAATGGTAATCTATTTTAAGAATAAATTTAATATTATACAATAAAAGAAAATAAAAGGGAAATTAGTTACCCAGATAACATTTTATAATTCAGCTTTAAAAGTTGTCACTGGGGTGATCAATAAAAATGGCAGAATAAGGAACTCCAAAAATTATCTCCTTCATAAAAGTAATGAGGAAAAATGTAGAAATTATCACAATAAACATTTCCAGAACTCAAACTCAAAATTAATCAAATATAGCAATCCAGAAAACATTTATTCAAGAAAAACAACTGGATCTGATTTATGGGTTGATTGTGTCCTCCCTCTCTTATTAATATGTTGAAGTCCTAATCTCCAGTACTTCAGGATATAAACTTATTTAGAAATAGTCTTTACTGAGAAAGTCAGGTTAAAATGAAGTCATCAGGCTGGGTCCAAATCCAATATGACTGATCCCCTTATTAAAAGGGGAAATTTGGAAACAGAAAATACAGAGGGAAGAGGATACAGAGTGATAGGGAAAAGATGGCAATCTAAAAGCCAAAGACAAATATCTGGAACAGATTCTTTCTTCAAAGTCTCCAGAAGAAATCAACTCTGTCAACACTTTGATTTTTGATTTCTAGCCACTACAACTGTAAGATAATAATTTCTGTTGTTTAAACCACCCTATGGTTCTTTTGTTCCAGCATCCCTAAGGAACTAATTACAATTGGTAGAAACAGTGAGCTTGTAGCATTTTAACGTGCCTGATTTCCATGCCTCCTTTCCCAGCTCTGCAATAAGGAGCCATGACAACCAACAGTTTACAATCCCAGTGAGAACCAGCGGCCTCGCAGCCAATGGAAGGGGCAGGCATGGTTAGAATGCCTTCAAAGCCTCCTTCCCAGAGTACTATCAGTATGCGACCTGTGAGTCAACATCCTGGAAGATCTCACATTAAAGGCTGTCCATACTTGACCTGACTTGGACTTCGCCTACTGCAAAAAGCCTTTTCCCCAAAAGAATTCATTAAAAACAATTAGAGGCCCTCATTTAACTTTGTGACTGCCTGATATAGTGAACAACAATTGGGGAAAACAATAGGCTAACCAAAACCCTTAAGAGGAAAAGCTGGGGAATGTCATGTCCACAGGAACTTTGAATTGTTCTGAATATTCCTGAAAAAATAGCAGGACATATTCATGCAAAGGACTGTGTACATGCCTAGGACAATCTGTATACTCAGTAAAGATGAAGAGGCCTTAAGTTCTCTCCTTTGGCTGAAATTGAGGTTCTGCACAGCATAAAGTGAATGATAAGGTAGAGTTGCCAACTATCTGAAAAGTATGTCACAACATGCACAAAGACACCCTCAGCAAAGACTAGGAGACTAACTGGTTCAAGATGTTTAATAAAAACTCTGTCCAATCATTAGCTTAACTAAGTTAATTAAGCAGAGATTTCAGCAGCTATGTGATAAAGAATACAAAACTTACACAATTAGTTCAGAAACTCACTGAACAAATACATGATATCAGCAAACAGCAGCAACATCACACTCTGGGAAGTAGAAAGAATCTTATTTCCAGTGTTGCTATATTATTGTAAATATCAAGTTTTCAACTAAAAATATGAGACATGCAGAAAACCAAGAAAATATGGCCATATGCATAAAAAAAGTAACCCACTGAAACAGACTCCAAGGAAGGTCAATTATTGGAGAAAGACCAAATGTTGGACTTACTAGATAAAGATTTTAAGTTAGATATTTCACATATGATCAAAGAAAACCATGTCTAAAGTAATAAAGAATGTATGATATTCCAAATAGAAAATATCAATAAAGATACAAAAATTATTTTTAATAAACTGCAGATTAAAAAGTACAGTAACTGAAATGATAAATTAACTAGAAGGAATCAATAGCAAATTGAGAAGGCAGAAGAATTAGCAAACTTGAAGATAGGTCAACATGTGATTATCCAGTCTGAGAAAAAGAAGAAAAAAAGAATAAACATCAGTAACTCAAGAGACCTTTGAAAAGCATTAAGCATATCAATGTATGCATAATCAGAGTCCCGAAAGAGGGGAGAGAGAGAAAAAGAAATTTTTTAATAATGACAAAACATTCCAAATTTGATTGAAAACATGAATCCACATATCCAAGAATTCGATTAACTCCAATTATGATAAACTTAAAGGAAATCCATAGCCAGACACATCATCATCAAACTGTCAAAATCCATAAACAAGGAGATAATCTTGAAAGTAGCAAGAGAGAAGCAACTCATCCCACACAAGTAACCTTTGATTAATAGTTTCCCATAAAAAAGTCATAATGAAATAGAAAGTCTGAATAGGCCTAAAATGAGTGATTAAACTGCTAATCAAAAAACCACCCACAAAGAAAAATTCAGCACCAAATGAATTCACTGGTGAATTTCACCAAACAATTAACAGAATTAACAACAATCCTGGCCAGGCGCGGTGGCTCAAGCCTGTAATCCCAGCACTTTGGGAGGCCCAGACGGGCGGATCACGAGGTCAGGAGATCGAGACCATCCTGGCTAACACGGTGAAACCCCATCTCTACTAAAAAAAAAATACAAAAAACTAGCCAGGCGAGGTGGCGGGCGCCTGTAGTCCCAGCTACTCGGGAGGCTGAGGCAGGAGAATGGCGTAAACCCGGGAGGCGGAGCTTGCAGTGAGCTGAGATCCGGCCACTGCACCCCAGCCTGGGCGACAGAGCAAGACTCCGTCTCAAAAAAAAAAAAAACAATCCTTCACAAACTCTTCCAAAAGACAGAAGAGGAGGTAATTACATACCAACTTGTTCTATGAAGCCAGTATTATCTTAAAACCAAAATCAAAGGCATCACAAGAAATTTACAGACCAATTTTCCTTATGAACATAGCCATAAAAATCCTGAAAACACTAGCAACCAAATCCAGCAACATAAGAAAGGATTATACATCATAATCAACTGGAATTTATCCCAGGAATGCAAAGCAAGTTCAAACTACGAAAATCAATGTGATGTATCATATTAACAGGATAAAGAATAAAAAACACATTATCGTTGCTATACATGGAGAAAAAGCATTTAGCAAAATTCAACCCCTATCACAATAAAAGAACTCAACAAACTAAGAATTGAAAGGAACTCCGTAACCCTGATAAAGGGCCTCTACAAAAAACTCACAGCTAACATCATACTTAATGGTGAAAACTGATACCAGTTTTACATAACATCAGTATGAAAATATCAATTGTGTTTCTACATGCTAGCAATGACCAATCCAAAAACTAACTGAATAAAACCATTCATTTACAATAGCATTGAAAATAATAAAATATTTAGGGGTAAATTTAACAGAAGAAATGTAACACTTGTACACTGAAAACTACAAAATATAATTCAGGGAAACTAAAGATCTAAATAAACTGAAATAATGGAAAGACACCCCAATTTCATAGATAAGAAGACTTAATATTGTTAAGGTGACAATACTCCTAAAATTGATCTACAGATTCAATGAAATCCCTGTTAAAATCTCAATAGACCTCTTTGCAGAAATTGACAAGCTGATTCTAGAATACGGAATTGCAAGGGACCCAGGGAAGACAAAGCAATCTTAAAAAGAACAAATTTGAAGGACTCACACTTAATGATTTCAAAACTTATTATAAGCAACAATAATCAAGACAGCAAAGTATCAGCATAAGAATAGATATATAAATCAATTGTATAGAACTTAAAGTCCAAAAATAAACCCATACATCTGGGGCCAATTGCTTTTCAATACAAGTGCCAAGCCAATTCAAAAGAAAAAGAATAATCTCTTCAACAAATGGTGATAAAACAACTGGATAGCCATGTGCTAAAGAATGAGTATGGGCCGGGCGCGGTGGCTCAAGCCTGTAATCCCAGCACTTTGGAAGGCCGAGGCGGGTGGATCACGAGGTCAGGAGATCGAGACCATCCTGGCTAACATGGTGAAACCCCGTTTCTACTAAAAATACAAAAAACTAGCCAGGTGTGGTGGTGGGCGCCCGTAGTCCCAGCTACTCGGAGGCTGAGGCAGGAGAATGGCGTGAATCTGGGAGGCGGAGCTTGCAGTGAGCCGAGATCGCGCCACTGCTCACCAGCCTGGGTGACACAGCGCCAGACTCCGTCTCAAAAAAAAAAAAAAAAAAAAAAAAAGAATGAGTATGACTTCTACCTTGCACCATACACAAAAATTGACTCAAAATAGATCAGAGGCCTAAATGTCAGAGTTAAAACTACAACATTCTTATAAAGAAATATAGGAAAAACACTTTGCAACCACTGATTAAGCAATAATTTCTTAAATATGATACCTGAGGCACCAGCACCATATAAAAAATAGAAATTAGACTTCTTTATCAAAGTTTAAAACATATGCTTCAAAGAAAAAACATTAAGAAAGTGAAAACACAATCCACTAACTGGGAAAAAAATTTGCAAATCATATATCCAATATATAGAATATATAAAGAACTCTACAATTCAACAACAAAAAGAAAACCACCCAATTTAAAAATGGGCAAAGGACTTGAATAGGTATTCTGCAAATGACGTATCCATATAGCTACAAAACACATGAAGAGTTACAACATCATTAGTCATTAGGGAAATGCAAATCAAAACCACAATGATACCAGTTTACACATATTACGATAGCTATAAAAAAAGAACATGGACAATAACAATGTTTAGGATATTGGAAAATTTGAACCCTCATACATTGCTGGTGTGAAAGTAAAATAGCTTAGGCTCTTTAAAAAATAGTTTGGCAGCTCCTCAAAATATTAAACATAGAGTTACCATATGTCCCATATGTACTGCTAGGTAGAGAAGTGAGTATTATTTCACCCTAAAAAGGAATGAAGTATTTATGCACTCTATAACATGGCTGAACCTCAAAAACATTACACTAAGTGAAAGACAGACACAAAAGGGCACACAGTGTATGACTCCATTTATATGAAATTTTCAGAACAGGCAAAACTATAGAGACAGAAAGTAGATAAGTACTTTCCAGGGCTGAAGAATGATTGCATAATGGATTAGGTCTTTCTTTTTGGGGTGATGAAAATGTTGTAAAATTAGATAGGGGTAACAGTTGTCAATATATGTCCAATCTTGTCAATATACTAAAAACAACTGAACTGTGCACTTTAAAGGAAGAATTTTATGGCATGTGAATTTGCTACAACTTAAAAAACACCAAAACAAGCTGTAGTTGCTACACTTCATGTGACTATTGCAAATCTTTGAATCCAAAATATGTATGATTTGTATTACCATATTTGCACTACATACACTTAATATTATAGCTAATTATTATATAATAAAAATCCACTACAGGCAACTTTAGATAACTTTTAGAAATAATTATTCTTTGTACACTTATGCAGTTATAGCTTACATTATTAGAACTGGATGAGTCTAACCATATGCAAACAACTTTAATCCACTTCTCTAGAAAGAAAAGGGCCTTAGGAGACTAGGATAACTGAAGAACATTAGCCTTTTGGACAAGACTGATAAAATTTAAACAAATGCTAATAATTTATTTAAAAATTAGTGAAAATGTATTCATGAATACCTGGAAAATGTGTCGATCCCACTATTTTCACTGAATCTTTGGTCAAGCGAAAACCTCTTGGTAATCGAACCAAGTGTCCAACTATCAAAAAAAAATGATCAACAAGATCAACAATTTGTCTCATTAGATATTCTAAAATATTCAAGTATAGTATTACAGTATCTTTGGTATTGGTTGAGGGGAAGAGCCATAAGTCAATCTCCTCTGACAGTTGATATCACTCTTCCAACTCTATTCCCCCTCAAACGATCTGATAAATTTAATCTACCTACTGCTTCTCCATATTATATCACACCTCTGATTTTTTCTAAATCCATTTAGAATACTCTCTTCATTATTAGAAGTTCACATCTCCCACAATTCAAGACGCAAATCACAAGTCCCTTCTCCTTCAAACCTCGTTTGTCCTTAGCACTTCTTACCTGCCACAGTACATCACCAGCACCTTTTTAATAACACTCATTCTACACTGTACTATAGTTCTTTGTTTTTAATTTCCATAAGTTTTGGAGGAACAGGTGGTATTTGGTTCCATAAATTCTTTAGTAAGGATTTTCAGATTTTGGTGCACCCATCACATAACACTAAACCCAATTTGTAGCCTTTTATCCCTCACCCCCTTCCCACCGTTTCTCCCACCCCTGAGTCCCCAAAGACCATTGTATCATTCTTATGCCTTTGTATCCTCATAGCTTAACTCCCACTGATAAATGAGAACATATAATGTTTTGTTTTTCCATTCCTGAGTTACTTCACTTATAATAATAGCCTCCAACCCCATCCAGGTTGCTGCAAGTGCCATTAATTCATTCCTTTTTTATAGTTGAGTAGTATTCCATATACGTATATATACACATATTTATATACACACACATATATTTATGTGTGTGTATATATATACCCCCCCACACACATAATTTATATATATACCATACACCACAGTTTCTTTATCCACTCATTAACTGATGGGCATTTGGGCTGGTTCCACGATTCTGCAATTGTGAATTGTGCTGCTATAAAAATGTGTGTGTGTGTGCAAGTATCTTTTTCATATAATGACTTCTTTTCCTCCAAGTAGACACCCAGTAGTTGGACTGCTGGATCCAATGGTAGTTCTACATTCGGGAGTTCCAATGTGGAGTTCTTTAGGGAATTTCCACAATTTTCCGCAACGCTTGTACTAGTTTACATTCCCACCAGCAGTGCAGAAGTGTTCCCTTTTCACCACATCCACACCAACATCTATTAATTTTTATTTTTTGTTTATGGCCATTCTTGCGAGAGTAAGGTGGTATCACACTGTGGTTTTGATTTGCATTTCTCTGATAACTAGTGATGTTGAGCATTTTTTCATGTTTTTTGGCCATTTGTATAACTTCTTTTGAGAATTGCCTACTCACGTCTTTAGCCCACTTTTTGATGGGGTTGTTGGGAGTTTTTTCTTGCTAATTTGTTTGAGTTCCTTGTAGATTCTAGATATAGATTCTAGATATTAGTCCTTTGTCAGATGTATAGATTGTAAAGGTTTTCTCCCATTCTGTGGTTATCTGTTTACTCTGTTGACTGTTCCCTTTGCTGTGCAAAAGCTCTTTAGTTTAATTAAGTCTGGCATTTTTGTCATTGTTTTTGTTGCATTTGCTTTTGGGTTCTTGGTCACGAAATCTTTGCCTAAATGGTGCTGGGATAATTGGGAAGTCACATGCAGAAGAATGATACTGGATCCTCATCTCTCACCTTACATAAAAATCAACTCAAGATGAATTAAGGACTTAAATCTAGGACCTGAAACTATAAAAATTCTATAAGATAACATCAGAAAAACCCTTGTAGACACTGGCTTACATTGTACTATAGCTCTTGATGCACACATATCATTTTCCTTATTAGATTATAAGCTCCACTGATAGTGGGATCAATGTTTATGTTAACTTATCAAATATCAGTATCAAACACTACACCTCACACATTGTATATATTAAATAACAATTGTGAAACATATTCTGATAGTCTTCATTGTTAAATGAGCAAATGTGATGGGCATAATAATGTGAGGGGCAGTATAAAAATGCAATAAAGCATTATACCCAAATAGCCTTTAGCAGACAGGAATAGCAAAGTGCAAAGAAAAGGATGTGGTATCAAAGCCAGAGGACTTGAGTTTAAATCCTAATTCTGCCAGGTACTGGTTTTAGGAAAATCACTTTTGACTCTAGGAGTTTCAGTTTTCTCATATGCAAAATGGGACTAATAATAATTCCATCCTTACAGTTACTGTAGAAAATGAGAATACTGTAAAAATTGTAAAAAGGTATATAAGAGGCCTTCACTATTCATCACTTATAAGATACTAACTGCTTATTCTATTTCTTATACCTCAAAGGTCTAATCTCATTTCATCAAAAGATCACCAGGTAAAATTTTAAAATAAAAACCTTTTCACACCTAATACACGACCATGAACCATATCCAAGAAGCTTCTTTCTCCTACATGGCAATTGATGGCTATCAGTTATTCATATACTTATAGAATAATCATCTTTGGATTCCTGATGCCTGGACTTTGATTTTTAAATCTCTATTGACTCTATTTACTTACATTCTCTTCCCCCATCCCCTGCCTACCTCCACATTCCTTTTACATTTATATTCTTGGAGGACTTCTTTTTCTCATTATTCCTTATTTGAACAACTTTTTTCATATGAAGCAAATCTGTGATTTTATCAATTCTGGGAGATATTTTGTTTTATGAGTCTAGAATTTCAACACGAAATAATGCAGCCCAAACCTTTCTAGTTAAAGAACAGTTCAATTAAACTTTCACTTCCTTCCTCAGTGTTTGTTCATCAGTATCTTAAATGTGTTTTTTGTTTGTTTGTTTGTTTGTTTGTTTTGTTTTTTTGAGACAGAGTCTCGCTCTGTCGCCCAGGCTGGAGTGCAGTGGCGCGATCTCGGCTCACTGCAAGCTCCGCTTCCCGGGTTCACGCCATTCTCCTGTCTCAGCCTCCCGCCTAGCTGGGACTACAGGCGCCCGCCACCGCGCGCCGCTAATTATTTTTGTATTTTTAGTAGAGATGGGGTTTCACCATGTTAGCCAGGATGGTCTCGATCTTCTGACCTTGTGATCCGCCCAAATCGGCCTCCCAAACTGCTGGGATTACAGGCGTGAGCCACCGCGCCCTGCCTTAAATGTATTTTTAAAACAGTATAGAAAAGTACTTCAATTCTTTAGAGGTCAAAACTTTAAAATCGCATTATTTCCTATATTTTACAGCTAAAACCAATAGATGGCGCTCCACCATCACGGATAATTTCAAAGCAGCACGTTGCCTATTCACTTTGAAAAACACTGAGCACATCATTACAGAGTTCACACACTGAAATGCAAACCTGGCAGATGACCCATGGACTGAATCAAGGAGTTTATTAACAAAGCAATTTAATTTTAAAACTTCAACTGTGGGTGATCTATCTATACCTTAATTTCCTGTCATTCACTCTTCTATGCAAATACAGAGTGCGACTTCCATAAAAAACAAACCTTTCTTGTCACGTATTAGTGAGCAAGGTGTCTATATAACAGGGATGCACGTGACACAAGAAAAGGCAATTGGAAGAGTAGGGGAAGCTGCGGTTGTCCCTGCGGAGCTGGCGCGGCGGCGCGGACCCTCACCTGATGAGGGCACCCGCACGAGGAAGGCGGAGATAAAGAGGAGGATGGCGGCCCGAGAGAGCAGGGAGCCGGCGGCCCGGGTCCGCCGCCTGCCCCGCCGCGCCGGGCCGAGGGCCGAGGCCTCCATCCACACGCCGCCGTCGCTGCCCACCGTCCGCGCGGAAGGTCGTTAAGCGACGCGCCTCCACCTGCAGGCGGAAGTTGGCCGGCGGAGGACCGGAACGACGGACCTGATGGACGTGCTCCCACTTCCGCCGGGATGGTAGACTGGGGGTCCGCCGGTGTCTCCACGTAGCTGGTGGGGCCTGCACTCGCCTGCTTTGCTGTGCGGCCCCCAGGCCTTCAGGACAACACCGCCACGCAGGGCATCCTCAAGAACATAAGTGATTTGTCCAAGATCCTAGAGCTGAGAGAGAATCGTTGGGCCTCAAAGCCAGTGCTTTTACCTTTGCAAAGGGTTTGTGATCAGAGGGAAGGCCCTTTTTGTAAGCCAGGTGGTAGATGTGGGACCCAGTTTCGAACAACCGATAGTGAGAATGTATGAGTTAAGACGTGTACAGCCCTCAGTGGATTGCTTTGATCTAGTAATGTCAGCAGCTAGTATTTTATGGATGTGTGGAACTTAATTGGGAGATAAATGCAATACACAGTGGGAATTAAAGGTAAGTAAGGCCTTCAGCCTCAGAAAGAAGCTTGATGGAAGGACAGAGGAAACAACCATAGATGAAGTTTACTTTCTAAAATAGACTGGAAAATCATCTTATAGTATCACCTAAATTCAGCAAAACATACAAAACCATCTATCCTGTGTGGGAGACCAGAATATACCTTCTCAAATATGAAGGATTGCTGCCCTGAAGACAAGAACCAGCGGATGCAGGAGAGCTGTCCACCTTCCCTCTTTTTACCTAGAAGCAAGACATAGATTTAGAAAGACAAAAAGTATCCTGCCCTGCTCCTTTACCAGGGAGAATAAAGGTTAACCACTGAAGACAGCTTCAGATCCTCATTAGCCTTGAAATGATACCAGAGGAATTAATATTAGGTTTTTTTTTTTAACCATCTTTTGTCTGCTGTTTGTTTGCTTAGCCCAAGTTACTGCCTATAGAGACTCAGAGTCGTTTTCCTTTGTCACATCTCTAAAAATTTCCTAGTCTTTGTTGAAGATGCTATACAAGCTGGAATTCAAAGATGCTTCTTTGAGAACTACTCTTTCTCTGGGTGTTCCTCATATATAAATGAAATATATTAATGAACTTCTGTTTTTCTCTTGTTAATCTGTCTCTTGTAAAGCATTCATTCTAAGTACAAAGTTATGGGGATTATTTTTTCCCATACACAGCCTAAGAGGCCATTTATAGCCAGAACTTGTTTTAGAGAAATTGAAAGAAACTCATGCCTCTACTTTTCTGCTGCTGGAAGGATTTACTTAATGGGAGCAGAGCTGTGATAGAAATAAAGCAGTTGGTGCAAATACACTGAAGAATGAAGTTTGAGCAACTAAATATAGAATGCCTAATTACAAATGAGTTATCACTTTTGATATGAAGAAATGAGTGATCATGGGTGGGCTAAAAACTGTCACTTGATATACTATGATCTGACTGAGGGATTTAAGACTGACAGTCTAACCACCTAATTTAATCTCCTCACTTGTTTAATAATATATCTCAAAATTGTGAAGACTTTCAGTGGGGCATAGGCATTCTGATTATACCAAGCATATCACCCTTGACAGTTGGCCTGATTAATGATTATGTGCCTTACTCTTCAAAGCTAGAATCTTGCCTGTTCTAACATTTTTGCTGCAGTAAGGATGATGTGAACTTTTACCCCAAATTCTAATACTTGGATTTCCTCTTATAGTAGTTCATGCAAGATGAAATTATGCAGGTAAAAGAGCTTTTAAGTGAACCAATATATTAGTGATTTAAATGATATTGTGTGTGTAGACAGTTAACTGACACCCATTGTGGTTTCCTAAAATGAACTTAAAACTCTTACTGTTCTTACTCTGGACACCATGGTAAATTTAAGGGAAGTAAAGATAATTTAGGGTATGTAAATATGTACCTGTACTTTCATTATAATTTTCTGTTTTTCTTAAAAATTAGATATACTGGGGCTGGGCGCGGTGGCTCACGCATGTAATCCCAGCACTTTGGGAGGCTGAGGTGGGCAGATCACAAGGTCAGGAGATCAAGACCATCCTGGCTAACATGGTGAAGCCAGTCTCTACTAAAAATACAAAAACTTAGCCAGGCATGGTGGTAGGCACCTGTAGTCCCAGCTGCTCAGGAGGCTAAGGCAGGAGAATGGCATCAACCCAGAAGGCGGAGCTTGCAGTGAGCCAAGATCGTGCCACTGCAGTCCAGCTTGGGCAACATAGCGAGACTCCGTCTCAAAAAAAAAAAAAAAAATTAGATATACCAATTTAACTTTAGTATTGTTTGTATTTTGCAGTGCATTTATATTTACATTTATTTAGATAGCAAGTGTTATATCTATAAATACTTAATTGTAGTCACATATATACTTTTGGGAAATATATTGTCACTGAATTAACTGCTTTATTTACCCTCCTTAAATATATTTTATACCCATAAATACCAACTTATGGAAGATTTTAAAATAAGTAAATGAACACAGCTTTCCTGAGCACCGGGGAGAAAAGTATCATGGAAATATTAGTACCAAGGCTATTTTTGTTTTTCTTAAGAATTAAATTATGATGTACATAATAAATCGTTCAATGTGTTAAGAGTTCTAGCCGTTGCCAAGCAACAAGGGCTCTGCTTTTCTCTCCTTCTGTCCTGTTCCTTCATTGCCCTATTCTTCCTTTGGTGGAGGAAAATATTTACCTTAAAAAGAAAAACAAAATTATCTGCCAACATTTAGAAAGCTGAGTCAATTTTATACTAGTTTAACACCAATCTTGAGTTATTGGAAATAGAGTTTATATAGTTAAAGATAAAGGAATTATCAGAAATACTTTATAGTTATCAAAACTTCTAAAGAGAAAGGCCATGGATGTAGAGATTCAGGACACACCTGGAAAGATAAGTATTTCTAAAAGGTCCATCCTTTCAGGAACTGTTGAGAATATAGATTACCCACACTATTGTGATCTCTTAAGAAAAATGAACATGCCTTTTGTGAAAGGTCTTGAGAACAGACATAACTATGGCAGATTTGAAAAGAAATGCAACCCTGCTTTTCTTAAATTTCACCCTTATCCCCCTTCAGTTTTGCCAGACTATCATTTACATTATCCTTATCCCCCACCATATGGGCCACATTATCCATTATTTCCACTTCGGGATGATGTGACCTTAGGTGATTCCTGTTCAGGGTTTATGAGTCCTGGTGGTGATGCTGATTTAAATCCTGGCATTGGCAGAACCATACCAACCCTAGTGGATTTTAGTGATGTGAAACCTCAACATCGAGTTCCCAGACCAGACACAGGATTTCAAACAACAATAAAAAGGCAAAAAATTCTATCAGAAGAACTCCAACAGAACAGGAAATGGAATTCCAGGGGAGTGCCGGACATTTCTATCAGAGCAAGACTTGGAGGTAAGTGAAGTGACATGAACTTTATATTTTTTAAATACTCGAGGGAAGAGAGTATGGACATAAGATTCAATATTTAGGCAGTTAAATTTACAAAATTACAATGATGTGAAAAAGGTTTTATTTTTAAATTACAGATTATAAGAAAGGAATGATAAACCTTATAAACTTATTTGTAAAAGAAAATTTGTTCTTTAAGAAAAGAATATTCATTAAGTGACACACACAGCTTATATAACATTATTTATTCTAGATATGTGGATAAGCTTGTTTTACCACAGGGGAATTTATGTATCACTTTGATAATTTTATAGAATTCTCCTTATCTGTCTCTCTGCTTTGAAAGAATTAATTCACTGATGATTATGAAAGAGTTAGTTTTAAGGATTGAAATAAAATGGGAAAAATTTAAGTACTTGAACATAAACTTTTTGGTTCCAATAAGAACAGAAGCTGAAATGAAGCAAACTGCATAAATAGCTCCACAGCCATGGAGGCAGGATTGATGACTCCTTACTGACATCTGCACCATGTGGTTTCTCTGTAAGAACTCCTGTAAATGGAGTTCTTCTAAATGATAAGAAACACCTCCAAAAGAAAGCCATAGGTACTATTTCCTGTATAAAAGCTGTCTGGCAGACAGGAATGTAAAAAGATCAACATTTTTTAGCTTGTGAAAAGGAAAGGACCAGATGCTATAGGAAGAAGACTTTTAAACATTATTCCAAGAAATGATAGGTTGAAGAAATGATTTAGCAAAGCTAACATAGGGCTAAAATGGTGTTAACAGACTTTGCACCACCAAGTCAGAACCAAGTATAGAGCTCATCTATCCCATGTATTTCACTGCCTGAATCGGTGAAACAGAGGAATTCAGAGAACAGGCTTTATACTCAGACTATGTAGCCTTGAACTCTGGCAAAAAACTAAGTTGCTGTACAACCCAGGGCTAGTTACTATTCTCTTTATGCCTGTGTATCCTCACTTGTAAAACTCACCTAAGAGTAAAACTTCATAAGATAATAGTAAGGGCCATTTTATGTAATTCATGTAAAAATACCTAAAATAAAGAATTAATGTCAGATTGTAAGAAGTCCAAAATTTTCAGTTTCTTCATACATAAATTAGGAATAATAGTACTTCTTTTATACATTTGTAAGAATCAAATGAATTAACACTTGTAAAGTGCTTAGCAGAATCCCTGAAACCTGATAAAACATTTCATTAATAGTAGCTATTATTATTAGCTATTAAGAGTTTCAAAAAGTAATACCTGCAATGTGGGGACAGAGTTCAATATAATTTGTCCTAGGCTTTCAATGACTTTGTACATCCTGGAAACAATCATTAATTGTAAATGATAAGTACTTTCAGGTTTTAAACCTAAAAACACATTATTTCTAATACATTTTCATAAAGACGGACATTTCAGAATTAATTTCATCACACACCGGTATGCTCTTCAGTGGACTTTCACAAATATCAAAGAAAGATCATAAAATATGATATTGCTGATTTCTTCTTGCCCCATTCCAAACTTGTGTAGACCTTTTACTGAGTTTAGCACTTCCTTTCTTGATCCAGTTGCCTCTTTTTATCATCTACCAATTAACTCTTCTAAACTTATTCTAATTATATTCAAATCCTTTATAGAACTCTGCCTCTCATTGCAGTAGATAATCCAATCTTTGTTATCACAGAAGAAATAGAGCTTGTCTATTGTCATTTCCTTGATTGTCCTCCGCTTTGGCCTCCTGATATCAATATTGATACCACTTTGTTTGTCTTTCTTTTTTTAAACCATTGTATTAAGTCACATTGCATAACAAAATACTAAAGACTGGGTGGCTGAAACAACAGATATTTTTTCTCATAGTTCTAGAGGCTGGGAAGCCAAGAATCAAGGAATCGGTATATTTGATTGCTGGTGAAGACCTTCTTTCTAGTTTATAGAAGGCTTCTTTCTCCCTGCATCCTCAGAGAGTGCTCTAGTCTCCCTTCCTCTACTTAACACTAATGCCATCATGGAGGTCTTACCTTCTTTGCCTCATCTAAAGCTAATTACCTCCCGAAGGCTTCACCTCCAAATAACATCACATTGGGAGTTAGGCTTCAACACACGAATTTGGGGTGATACAGACATTCACCATAACCATTTATATAGTTAATTAGTATTAAGTAGTATATTCATACTGTGCAAATATCACCACCATCCATCTCTGGGATTCACTTCATCTTGCAAAACTGAAACTCTTTACCCATTAAACAACCCCCTATTTCCCTCCCTGCCAGGAGTTATGGACTCCTGGCAACTACCATTATATCTTCTGTTATCTATGATTTTGACTACTTAAGTTTCCTCACTTAAGTGAAATCACATATTATTTGTCCTTTGTCATTGGCTTATTTCACTTACCATAATGTCCTTCAGGTTCACCCATGTTGTAGCATATGTCCAAAATTTCTGTGTGTATTAGGTCTATTTGGCCTATGTTTTATTCAAGTACTCTATGTCCTTATCGATCTCCTGTCTGGATGTTGTATTCATTATTAAAAGTGAGGTACTAAAATATCCTACCATTATTGTATTGCTGTCTATCTCTTCCTGCATTTATGATTCTCTTGACCTTGGTGAACATTTTTTTGTGACAATTTTCTGTCGGGTACATTATTTAACTCCATTTTATTTGGATTGGTTTCTGAAAATCTATCTTCTTCCTTTGTTTGGAGGATCTTTGCCTGATTCTTCATTTTCCTTGACTGTAGAGGTGTTCGCACATTAGACAAAACAGGCACTTCTTCCATTCTTCATGACCTGGTCTTGAAAATGAGAAGACCTTCACCCTTCAGCCTGGCCAGAGATTTGGGAACCTCTGCCAACTGTTTTCCTTCCCAAGGGAATCTGAGAGATGGGATTTTTGTTCACTTGCTCTATGCTGAGGAGGGGGTGAGCTATGGTGTCTACTAGCCCAAACTCCCATTTCCATTATCCCATAGGCAACTAGACTGTGCCAGATTCATCAGAGTTTCATGATTGGTGAGACAGATACTGTTTTTTGGGGCAGCCCCAGAGAAGCTGCGGTCCTGAATCAACTCTTGGATCTATGATGACTATCTCTAGATCTAGATCTGTGGCATCTACAAGCCCAGCCTGCTTTCTCCGTCTTCCCCCAGGGGGTTAAACTATGTTGAATTTATCAGAGTTCCAGGACTGGTAAGATAAATCCTAGTTCTTTAGGCAACTACCAAGAAGTTGGGGGGTTGAACACATGAGTGAATCAACCTTTTCTAGGGGCTGAAAGCGAGGATTATTTAAAATCTGCTTACTCTGTGCTGAGCATATGGGAGAGTCTGTGCTATCTACCAGTCCAGAATGCAATCTCTGTTCACTCTTGGATCATTAGATTGTACCAAACCCCTCAGGGCTCCAGGACTGGCAAGACAGAAGCCAGTCCTGGGGGGAGCCCCCTTGGAAAAGTTGGGGTGCTAAACATGGGAACCAATCGAGGGGAGAACATCCTGAGTGAATATGGGAGCTAGGAAATCTCTTCCTGATTGTCTGGTACTGCACCAGGGGCAGGGAATCTGCAAGAGGGTGACTCAAATCTCCGTATCAGCTTCAGTGCATCTGTTTTGCATTCTGTCAAGGTGCAGGAGCCTTTCAGTTAGTTTCTGTATTTCTCACAAAGGCAACTTGTTCATGAATTGTTGCCGAATCAGTTTGTTAATTGGGGAGAGGAAGTTCAGAGTTTCCTACTCTGCCATCTTGCTAAGGTCATTCCCCATAAATTTTGTTGTTTAAATTTTCATTTTTCAGCTGAGCACGGTGGCTCACACCAGTAAGCCCAGCACTTTGGGAGGCTGAGGCAGGTGGATCACGAGGTCAGGAGATCGAGACCATCCTGGCTAATATGGTGAAACCCCATCTCTACTAAAAATACAAAAAAGTAGCCGGGCGTGGTGGTGAGCGCCAGTATTCCCAGCTACTCGGGAGGCTGAGGCAGGAGAATGGCGTGAACCTGGGAGGCGGAGTTTGCAGTGAGCCGAGATCATGCCACTGCACTCCAGCCTGGGCGACAGAGCGAGACTCTGTCTAAAAAAAAAAAAACAAAAATCATTTTTCTCAAGATAATTTCCCATTTCCTTTATGATTTCTTATTTGATCCTTTGTTTCGTGGCATCATGTTTAATTTCTATATATCTGTTAATTTTCCAGTTTCCCTTCTTTTGTTGATTTTTAGTTTCATTTCATTTCGACTGGAAAAGACACTGTATGATTTTAACCTTTTAAATTTATAAAGAAGTGTTTTGTGGCCTAAAATATTTTCTATTCTAGAGAATGTCCCATGTGTGCTTGAGAAAAATGTATATCCTGCTGTTGTTGGGTGAATTGTTCTGTTAGGTCAAATTGTTTTATAGTGTTGTTCAAGTTCTGTATTTCCTTATCGATCTTTGTCTGATCATTCTGTTACTGAAAGTGGATATTAAAGTATCCAATAATTATTGTAGCAGTGCCTAGTTTTCTTTTCAATTCTGTCAATGTTTATTTCTTGTATTTTGAATCTCTGATATTAGGTACATATAAATAAAATAGAGAATAGAAAAACAACATGTACAAACAACTAAACCTAAAGTTGTCCTTTCAAAAATCAACAAACATGATCTACTTTAGCTATATTAAGAAAGATAACTCAAGTAAGACCATTAACAAAGGGCATTTTAGGTGTTATGAAAACCTATATATAACCAGTAGATGGTAGAAAATACATGGAGAAGAAGACAAAATACATAGAATGGTTCTTGAATTTTTCTGCTATAATAGTTTTTGCATTCCTTAAAAGCACAATATTATGATATTTTACAATAAAAATAACAGGGCCTATGGGAAAATAGGATTCATGGCAGATGCCCTCAAACTCATATCATTTTATAGGTTACACATGAATCCTTCTCACAATAAAAATATGATCATGGTTTTAAACATTTTAAATTCCTAAGAAGTAAGGAAAATACTATAGTGCTTTCCTTAACAGAAGACTTGACATTTACTTTTTGGTATGAAAGTGATGAAGTGGGATGTTGAGTTATGAAGAAGAGATGAATGGTAGCTCGTCCAAAAGTGATCCTCAGCAATTCACCCTGTTCCTGCATGTGCCTGCCACTCTTGCCAATAAACTCTGTTTACTTCCCATGTTGACATTGGGCCTGGACATTTGACTGGCTTAGGCCAATTATAAGTTAGTAAGCATTGTGCAAATGGAGACTTGATAAGCACTTGCACATTGGGATTAGTCTTCTTCAGAGTCTTCTCTGGGATCTCAGTCGCTATCCTGTGAAAGACAAACCTATGCCCACAGAAACAAATACAAGACACTTGCTGGTATGCCCACCTAAACCCCCAGTTAATGGTCAATACCAACTTGCCAGCCATGTGGGTGAGGCCATTTTTGAACCTTTGCAGCTCTTGAAACTGACAGCACGTGAAAGAACCACCCCCAACTATCTTCTGAATTCCAGGAGAGAATAAGTGGTTGACTTAAGCCATTAAGTTTCAGAATTGTTTGCTTTTCAAATAGTAGATACTGAAACAGAGTGGAGGAAAGGATATCCTCATACTTAGACTTAAATTTGATGACTCTGAGGTGTAATTCATTGTCCAGAGTCCTTCTAATCTGTCTTAACGTTAGAATTCAAGTTTTATTATTCTCCTAATTTCCTGCTTTTTCAAAGCAGTTGTTTGAATGGCTCCAAATAAGATAGATACCACAAAATGCCATCCTGTTGCTCTTGGCACAATAGACTTCTAGAGAGTTTCCTTTGTCCGCTGTGTCACAGACAGAATCATCCTCATGGTTCTTAAAACTGAAATTACTATGGGATTCAGCATTCCTTTCCTCCCTTTGCTTTGGCCTCTCACCTCTATGTCTGTATTAGTTTTCTCTTGCTGCTGTAACAAATTGACACAAACTGGAAAGTTTACAGTGAAGCCCATCAATCACAGTTTTGTGGATCAGAAGTCTGGGGAATGTCATCTGGGTCTTCTCTTTAGAATCTATGATAATAATAATGCCAAAATTGGCCGGACACGGCCGTGGCTCATGCCTGTAATCCCAGCACCTTGGGAAGCCGATGCAGGCGGATTATCTGAGGTCAGGAGTTCAAGACCAGTCTGGCCAACATGGTGAAACCCCGTCTCTACTAAAAATATAAAAATGATCTGGCCATGGTGGCATGTGCCTGTAATCCCAGCTACTCAGGAAGCTGAGGTGGGAGAATTGTTTGAACCCAGGAGGTGGAGGTTGCAGTGAGCAGAGATCGTGCCACTGCACTCCAGCCTGGGCAACAGATTGAGACTCTGTCTCAAATAAATAAATAAATAAAGCCAAGATCAAGGTGTTATCTTGATTCTTATCTAGAGGGTCTGGGGAAAAATCAACTTCCAAGCACATTCAGATTGTTGCAGAATCCAGTTTCTTCCATCTAAACTGTTTATTTCCTCATGCACTGTCAGCCAGGGCACTCTGTCTGCTCCTAGAGGCTACCCATATCCTACTCATGTGATTGCCTCAAGCTTCAAAGTCGACAATGGTGCACTGAGGTCCACTGATACTCTACTCTCTAACTGGCCCTTCTAAACCCACAGACTATCCAGCATCCACTTGTTCTGTATTCCTCCTTTGCAAATCCCCATTGCAGATTCTGTCCCGAGTTTCTCAGTCAAATATTGACTGAATTATCATCAATCATCATCATTATCATCGTCATGAAAATAGTATTACTACATTAGTACTAAAAATACTAATGATATTACAACTACTAATTGTTAATTAGTAAACATGTTGAGCACTTAAACTACATGCCATAGTTAGCTTATTTCTTTGTATTCATTAATTATAGTTTTTATAACTCTGGCAATAGTCATTAAAGGTGAGGAAAATGAGGCTCAGATGGGTCAAATAACTCATGAAGGTCACTCTGGAACCCAAGCAAGTAAGTATATACATACATACATAATATATATACTTGTAAGTATATATTATATATATATAATGTATATACTTGTAAGTATATAAGATCATATATAATATTTATATATACAATATATAATATTAGATAGATGGCATCTGTGATAGAGCTCCACCAGAGTGGCACCCACAGATGACCGTGGAGCTCCTATCCTTCCCTAAGCACCTCTCACAATGCATCTCTCTCTTGCTCCAACATCTCTGTGCTGTCCATCCTGATCTCAAATTTTAACTTTTAAATTTACATTTTGCCAAGTTGGATTAATTCGTGGAACAAAGCTATGAGGTAGAGGACCAAGTCAGAAGCCCCCATGGGATAAGAGAAATGATCTCTATGGAAACTACCAGAGGCACTGCAGTTCACCTATGCTAGTCACCTGCCCAAACCAAAGTAATCAATCTCTCTTATTAAAACCTTTCAAGGGCAATTCATCTGCAGGTTGAGTCCGAGGTTTTCATGCCCTGACCTTGGACTATTTCTTTTGCTTATCTTCTGCCATTTCCTATCTACCATTTTACAATGTGCTATACCTAACATATTTTAATTTCTGTATACATTAATAGGCTCTCACAGAGCAGGACTACCATTGCACATACTGTTTCCCTTCCTGGAACAACTACCCTTCCTCTACTTCTCCTTTTTCATCCAAGTTATGCTTAATTGTCAGGGTTAGATCAGGTGTTATCTTTGAGGAGATGTCCCTAAGCCCCGACAAACTGGTTGGACTAGGTATTCTTAGGTATCCTTCCTATGCACCCCCACAGCACTCTGAGCTCAGCTATTGCTGTATTGTCACACCATATTGATATTATCTACTTATATGTTTGTACTTTCTATTTGCTTATGGATGCCTCAAAACCAGGAGCCCTGTTTTTCATCTTTATATAAAAGCTTCCAATTACAGTGTACCAAATATTTTTGAAGGCTGCTTTTTATATTTGTTAGTTTTTTAGGACTTCTAATCTATCATTACATGAATTATCTGCATAATAACCAGACTCACCTTGTGTCACCACCATCCCCAACATGTCTGTGTGCACATACATCGATGTATAGTACCAAATAGGTATCTTCCAATAATAAGTAAGAAATAACAAGTGATTCTGCACTATTATAATTAGGCTCACATAGAAATTCCAGAGCTATTCTGTTCTCACAGCTAAAAGATCCAGAAAAGTTATTAAATAATCCATTAAAAAATGAATTACAATCACACAGTCTAGCTTCTAACAGTAAATATTTCTGTTGAAAAAGAACTTTTATTGTGTTTTTAACCAAAATCCCATTCATTTGTTTTGTGTTTTCAGGTTGGACAAGCCCGCTGAAAGTTACTCCTTTACAACCTCATCATGAAGGACGCTCAATAAGTCACATATTTACATTTGATGAGGAGGCAACATGTGCAGTAAGATTTTCTTGCTGGGTGTTATTATACAATATATGTAATTAGTTTATTTCATTGTTTAGTTATTAGATATTGTATGCCCTAGATGAATAGCTACTATGTATATAGTTCTTCTTATATTCCAGGTATTGTGCAGACCCTTGCAGTCAATGTATATTATGCATTACCTTGCATTATTCCTACAATACATGGGGTAAGAGTGAGTAGTAGATGCAGCTGGTGCCCATCACAGACTCCCTTCACTGGCAAGTGTGTCTATTCCCAGTAGCAATGAGTGATGACCACTGAAAGGCTAACAGCCACAAGACTACAGGACTGCACCTTCTCATGCTGTCTCTTTCAGATTTTGGTCAGTGACTGACTGACTTCTTAGGGCAACAGATAAATGCTACTCTCCAGCTGAGACTGCATTCTCACTAACTTCTTTTCCTTCTCCTATTCTACTGTCTTCACTCCCCTTGGCCTGAGGGTATTCCCACAGTATATCACTTGAACAACAATCCTGTCTGAATCCCTGCTCCTTAACCAGTAGTGTTGCTATTCTCATATCATTTGAGAAAACAGAAGCCCAATGATGTTGAGTAACTGACTTTTGATAAGACAGATAATAAATATAAAACCAAAATTTTAACGTAAATATTTTTCAGAATTTAAGGAATATGTTCTTAATCATCTTCCTGTGTAGATTTTATAGTCTCTAAATCCTTGGCATTTAAATTGAGATACTTAAAGACTCCTAAGACATACACAGAGATATAAAAACATTTTTTAAAAAAGCTTTATTGAGATATATGTCATGCACCATAAAATTCAGTCCCTTAAAGTGTGCAATTCAATGTTCTTAGAATATTCACAGAGTTGTGCAACCATCACCACAATCTAATTTTAGATTTTTATTACCTCAAAAAAAAATCCATATTCATTAGCAGTAAAGGTATGAATACATTGTAAAGAATCAATTTCCATTTCTGTAACTCCTATATGTATTTCTTCTAAAATTCATCTGTCTGGGAATTTACCCGTATAGTGCCATGTTGATTTCTTTTTTTCTCACTTTTTCCTTCACAATAACCCTTTCTAGTTTACCACAAAGGGAAATGGGGCATACCTCTCACATATTAACAGCTGTACTATGGTACATGGCCATGAAACAAAGAGCATGAGTCATTTAAAGTACATGTCCTCAATGCCTCCTTTACTCAGGATGTCACACACATGGTAGGACTTTATGTTTTTCTTTGTCCTACACATTTTTCTTTTATAAGAAAATTATGGTATTAGAAATAGTGGCAATTTTGTCTGTTCTAGGCTATTCTGAATTTAGACAAAATTCATAATGTGATTGCAAGGGTAATGAAAATTTTTATTTATTAGTTTTACTTATTCTATCTTAAAACTCTTATCAAAAGATCCATTGGTCCTGTAGGTAAATCCTGTGAGAGCAAATCAAAGTGAACCTTATAAGAAATTGAAGACCTCGTTGCCTTTTTAAAAAAATCTGTGCTACAAATTTATGGCAAGATTCCATGCTTTAACTATTTTAAAACTAGAATTCTGAAGTAGGAACTTGTCATGGAAAGGCTTATTAGCATACTTATTTAAATTTAAAATACATTTCGACTTTTTATAGCAGTGAATAAATCTAGGTATTATTTCCAGTAGTGGAAGCTAAGTAATATGGACCAATATTTCCAATGGTAAAACAACTGGATTAATGTTCCTTTTTTCTAATAAGGTAGAGAGAAATTACTAGGCCAACAAGAGGATAGATGCTCTAAAATTTAAGCCTAGCACTTAGGGCCACTTTGATACTGAAAGAATTTGTAATTTTTGAAGAGGCAACCAAAAGTTTGATTTGAACTTTTGGTGGTCTCATAGGAGTAAAAGATCAGAAGCTGGAATGATCCATGAAAAACACCTATGACTGTGGGCTGAATACCTGGACGCCTGAATCCTACAAGTAAGGATAGGTCAATAATAGAAAGCACTTGAACAGACTGCAGCCTAGCTTAATCCAAGTAAACAAGAAAACTTCCAGTCCTGAACTAGGATGAAGGTGATCCTAGACTGCTCTCATTTCCAGAAATCAGACAGAAGTAAACAACATTTTTCTTTGAAGGAAGATATTATCTTATTAAATCTCAAAGTATTTTTATTAAAACTTTTTTTTTTTTTTGAGACAGAGTCTTGCTCTTTTGCCCAGGCTGGAGTGCAGTGGCGCAATCTAGGCTCACTGCAAGCTCCGCCTCCCGGGTTCATGCCATTCTCCTGCCTCAGCCTCCCGAGTAGCTGGGACTGCAGGAGCCCGCCACCACCCCCAGCTAATTTTTTGTGTTTTTAGTAGAGACGGGGTTTCACCATGTTAGCCAGGATGGTCTCGATCTCCTGACGCCGTTCCACCCGCCTCGGCCTCCCAAAGTGCTGGGATTACAGGCGTGAGCCACCAGGCCCAGCCAAAAACTTTTAAAGTGTAATGTTCAACACATAATTAACAGTATCCAAACACATAAGGAGAAAGTACACTGTGAGTGAGAATCAGCAGAAATGAAAGAAAATAGAAACAGACACACATTGAGTCCATACATTGCAAATATGCATAAAATGTTCCAGGAGAAAAAAAAATGAGCTCACAATTTTTGTAAAAAAAATTATAAATTACCAAATGGAAATTAGAAGACTGGGGGAGGGACTGGGCATGGTGTCTCACACCTGTAATCTTAGCACTTTGGGAGGCCAAGGCAGGATCACTTGAGGCCAGGAGTTTGAGACCAGCCTGGCCAACATGGCGAAACTCCATCTCTACTAAAAATACAAATATTACGCCAGGCAGTGGCTCACACCTGTAATCCCAGCACTTTGGGAGGCCAAGATGGACGGATCACCTGAGGTCAGGAGTTGGAGATCAGCCTGGCCAACATGGCAAAATCCCATCTCTATTAAAAATACAAAAATTATCTGGGTGTGGTGGCACATGTCTGGGAGGCCAAGGCAGGTAGATCTCCTGAGGTCAGAAGTTCAAAACCAGTCTGGCCAACATGGCAAAATCCCATCTCTATTAAAAATACAACAATTATCCAGGTGTGGTGGCACGTGTCTGTAGTCCCAGCTACTTGGGAAACTAAGGCAGGAGAATCGCTTGAACCCAGGAGGCAGAGGTTGCAGTGAGCCGAGATAGTGCCACTGTACTCCACGGCTACACCCAACTGACGACAAGAGTGAGGACCTCATCCGAACAAGAAAAGAAAAGAAGAAAAGAAAAAGAAAGAAAGAAAAGAAAAGAAAAGAAAAGGAAAGGAAAGGAAAGGAAAGGAAGGAAAGGAGCGAAAGGAAAGGAAAGGAAAGGAAAGGAAAGGAAAGGAAGGAAAGGAAAGGAAAGGAAAGGAAAGGAAAGGAGGAAAGGAAAGGAAGGAAGGAAAGGAAAGGAAAGGAAAGGAAGGAAGGAAGGAAGGAAGGAAGGAAAGAAAAGAAAGGAAAGAAAGGAAAGAAAGAGAGAGAAAGAAAGAGAAAAGAAAATTGGGGGTAAAAGTAATTCCAGAACTGAAAAATACAATAAACAAAAGAACTTTATAGATGAGTTCAGTGATAGATTAGACACAGTTATAGAGGGAATTAGGGAACTGGTAGATAAATTAGAAGAAACTATGATGAAGCACAAATATACAAAAATATGAAAAATACAGAAGTGAAAGCCACAAAACTAGGAGATATAGGGAGAAAAAAGAACACATGCTTATTTGGAATCCCAAAAGTGTAAGAGAGAAGAAATAGAGCAGAAGCTAAGATACGATTTTTATATCCACTATCCACTGAATGTTTATTTCTGATAGCTCACTGAGGCATCCCCTCACATTCTTTGCTGTACATTGAGGATGAGTTATGGTTCCAAATAAACAAGCCAAAGGTGACAGTAACAGAAGCATTCAGCCCCAGCACCAAGAGTAGTGGCAGAAAAAGTCTCAAGTTAAAGGAGGCAAAACATGGAGAACATAAAAATGGAAAAAGGAAAAATCTGAAGGTTCATTGTTCAACATAGATTATGGTAATTGCATTATTTGGAATCTGGACATCAATAGCCATATTTTGTCAGGTCTTGTTAAATATGAAGAAATTCTGGAAATTGAGGCATTGAATGATGCTGATGGTGTTGTAGAATCTTAACGTGGATAATGCTAAAGTCTTGTTAGTACATAAAGGAAGTTCTACTTCAATGTGATTACTTTTATCAGAAGAAACTAAGGAACATTTAGAGTTAGAAGTAGAGATTCCAACTGAATCAGATTTCAAGTATAGTAAAGATATCAAAGAGCAAACTTAGTCCCTTCTCTATGAAATAGTAGGCACACAACATGTAGAAGACAGCAATAGAGAGAAGATGCACCAGCAAGAAAATAGCCACTCGAAAGTGAAGATAGACAGCAAGGATATTAGGTAGATGATGAATTTGAGTACCTGGAAGTGAAAACATTTTATAAAGAAACTGAAGATACATAACGTGTACAAGTGAGTTTGTAGGAATATAATCAGAAAGTGGAAGAGATACTATATTAGAGAAAATCCTAGATTCCCCTGAAAGATTATGCCATATTATCACGATATAGCATACCAAGATAATAGTCAACAAACATGTGAACTACAGAAAATATGACATAAATTTCAAATACTGCTAGAGAAGATTCAAACACAGGTTTAGAAAAAGTAATTGTCCCTGGCTGGGCGCGGTGGCTCAAGCCTGTAATCCCAGCACTTTGGGAGGCCGAGACGGGCGGATCACGAGGTCAGGAGATCGAGACCATCCTGGCTAACACGGTGAAACCCCGTCTCTACTAAAAAATACAAAAAACTAGCCGGGCGAGGTGGCGGGCGCCTGTAGTCCCAGCTACTCGGGAGGCTGAGGCAGGAGAATGGCGTGAACCCGGGAGGCAGAGCTTGCAGTGAGCCGAGATCGCGCCACCGCACTCCAGCCTGGGCAACAGAGCGAGACTCCGTCTCAACCAAAAAAAAAAAAAAAAAGAAAGAAAAAGTAATTGTCCCTTTGATAAAGGGCAATAAAAACTGGTGGATTTCAGACTATGATGACTCAGGCTGATGGGAGTTATTATAAAGAGTGATACTTACATTGATTATACCTACCCTGATATTTTTGTTAGAAATTACTATATTAGTTTCAAACATACTACTTAAGACATAAATTTGTATCTATTTGAAACATGTAGCTAATTAATCAGAAAAAAAGTTAACGACATTTCAATAGAAGTTTGAAATGACCATAATGTAGTTATTTTAGTTATCAAAATTTAGGGGATTGGATTGTAAAATGCCTCTTCGGACACAAGTAAATTATATGGATTGATGTATAGTACAAAACACTTCTTAGCACATTAGACTGGTCATATGATAGCTGCTGTTATTAGACACCTGTTTAAATTTTAGAAAACTAAAATAAATTACTAGCACTTAATTTCAGGCTTCTTTTGCCTCTGGCTAATTAAGCACCCTCACACCAGTAGCTTTAGTATTGCACTACGTTTTTAAAATAAAAGTGAATGAGGCCTCCCCATTAAGATTGATTTATGATATATAAAATGTTGTCATGGTCTCCTTGTTTACAAAGTGTGAACCATTTTCACTGGAATTTACCTATTTCTGGCTCAGAAATAGTTTTATGTTGAAAATATTTTTATTTTAGAAAAGGAGATAAACACAACTTCATTCATGAAATAAATATTAGCCTAAAGAATAATAAGAAATGTTTTCCTTTAAGTGTCAGAGGCAGCATTTCATCAAGTTAACACAGTATTTATTTATTTATTTATTTATTTATTTATTTATTTATTTAAGACAGAGTCTAGTTCTGTCACCCCAGCTGGAGTTCAGTGGCATGATCTTGGCTTACTGCAACCTCTGCGTCCTGGGTTCAAGCAATTCTCATGCTTCATCCTCCCGAGTAGCTGGGATTACAGGCATGTGCCACTACGCCTGGTTATTTTGTGTACTTTTAGTAGAGACAGGTTTCACCATGTTGGCCTGGTTGTTCTCGAATTCCAGACCTCAAGTGATCCTCCTGCCTTGGCCTCCCAAAGTGCGGGATTACGGGTGTGAGCCACCGTGCCAGGCCAACACTGTTTTAAAATAAGGTAATTGTTTTGGTTACTAGGGTCAGAATCAAAGAGATTTTTTTTTTATTATAGCTACCTCAAATTGCAATTTAATAATTTCTACATATGTAGAATAACCCAAAATAATAAGCTGGTAAAATAAGCTGTAATTTTTGTGATGTGATATTACTGATAGATATAACATTGATATTGTTGATACAACATTGACATTAATTTGAATAATGTTAATTTATATTCTCAAATTTAGAACACTGTTACTTTTATAAAGCAATACTTTTTATAAGAATCTCAGGAATAAAAGAACTGATGAATAAATAAAGTAAGTTATACTGGATTTTTCGGTACACAATCATTCAAAAAATTCTGGGAATTGAGGATCAATTCTGCTGTAGTCAATTTGAATATTTTGTAATTCCAAATCTGAATAAATAAAGCTTGTATTTAATTATGTAGTAACATGAAAAAAGTTAAAAAATTTTTTAAAAATGTAAAATTTCTTCATTTAATATTATTTGAGTGCAGTAAAATACAGAGGAATTTAAAAAGTAAAGACCTAATCAACCCGAGAAAAACTTCATAAAACCAAAATCAGTGATAATATCTTAAAAGCAGCCAGAGGTGGGGGAAAAAACACAGATTACCTTCAAAGGCTTGACAGATCTTTTCTACATAGCAATAATAGATTACAACAGGAGTTCTAACATATATATTTATATTTATTATATATTTAATATATAATATATTCATATTTAATATGTTGTATATAGTTTATATATTATATATTGTATATATATTTGATATATAGTTTTACATATTATATTCTATACTATATGTTATATTTATATATTTATATATGATATATTAGATTTATATATTTGATATATAATATGCTTATATTTATATATATTTACCACTTTTATATTTGATATATTATATACTTATATTTATATATAATATATACTACATATTATATAAATATATAATGTGTATACATCATATATTATCTATAATATTCATCATATATTATATTAAATATTATATATAAATATGTTATATGTTATGTGATATAGATTATAATATATAATTATAACTAATATGATATCTAACATGTATAATATAATATATAATCATATTATGTTATATATTATAGTATATAATTAGATATATATTACTATATATTATTACATAATATATGATTATATATTAAAAAACATAAGCTAATATGTAATATGTAAAATATATATTTATAATATGTAAATCATCAACTAATACATAAATATATGTAATATCTTTATCATATATAAAATGTATATTATATATTTATATATGATATATGATAACATTATCATATATATGATACATATATATATTGAAATGGTGTCATTGTCTGGGGTAGTACCCGAGGTTTGTTGTCCCATGGCCATGGAAAACTAAGACATACCAGAGTGAGGATAAGAGTGGTTGTTTTAATAGACAAAAGAAAGAGAAGAGCTCTCTGTGCAGAGAGGGGTCCTGGAGAAAATGGGTTCCTACTTCCACAGTGAAATGCAGAAGGATTTTTAGATGGCTTGAGGAGGTGGTGTCTGATTTACATAGGGCACACAAAATTGGCTGAACCAGATGTGCCATTTGCATAGCACATGAGAATCTAGCCACTGCCACCCTAATCTTATTATGTAGATGGGTTCTCTACCTGACTGGCGCCTTGTTGCTTATTTTTACTGTATGCATGGTGACAAAGAAAAGGGAAAATGGAGCCTCCATGTTGAATATACCTGGCTTCCAGGTAGCCCTTCCCTATTGGCACAGCTGTCGGCATTCACGCATGCAAGCTTCGAGCTTGCTTATCTATGTTTGCAGCTGGATTCTTCAGGCTGATCTTGTTAGAAAATAAATGATTTGGGTGCTGCTTTTTTGTTAAAAGGGAAACCCTGCCAAGGACTCTGTTGCCCTTACTATCTGATTAAACAATTTGTTTCTAGCTCCTGTATCAACATGACATTGTATTTTGCTACACTGACAGAGAAAGCAGCATTAAATTAAAAATATTGCAAACCACACAAAATCCACAAAATGAATAGAAGAAAATAAAATAAATCTATTCAAAATTCAACCAACTGTAATGAAACAAAAAACAAGAATCAAAACAATCTAGTGAAGACAGTTACTCCCACATCAACTATTTAGCAGTAAATGAAACATTGTACTACAACACTCCAAACTGAATTACATATTTTCAAATAAGCCTTTGAGATTATAAAGATCTGCCTTCATACAGAACTTACAGAACTCCAAAAATTAAATACAAATAAAATAATCAGTGACAAAAAATAATAAAAATTTATCTTGGGATTATAATTAAATGGTGCAAAGGAAAAACAGAAAAAAACAAAAATGTAATAAAAGACATTGAATAAAAAATGAAAAACATCCAAGAGAATGAACATGAGATAAAAAATATTTGAAAGTGTTAAAGAGAATGTGGTCGAAGTGGAAGATAAATGAAGAAGAAACAATATACATATAATTGGAGTTCCTGAAGAACAAAAACCAAACAGTGGAACAGAATGTGTTAAACCATGGTTTCTGGACCTTGGCATGGTCAGAATTTGGGGCTTCATTACTCTTTGCTGAAGGAGACTATCCTGTGCAATGTAGGATGATTAGCAGCACCCCTGACCTCACCCACTAGATGCCAGTAGCACCCTTCCCAGGTGAATGAAAAGCTACAAAATGAACAGCAAAGTAAATCAAAAGAAAGCATGGAAAGAAAAATAAAAAATGATAAGCAAAGTAATGAATAAATTAGAGAAGATGAAGTAACAGGCACTCAAGCTACTTTTCTGCTTTAGCCAAATAGAAAACTGGACAAATTGTAAAAAAAAAAAAAAAAAAAATCATTTCCAGACACTGGCCAAAGGCACTGAAAGACTGGGATCTCTAAAGAAGGGAAACTAACAATGTGAGCCCTACAATTATACCAGCTTGCTTCCTGGGGGGGCAGTTTTTAAGCCACAGTCCAGGAAAGTGAAACCCAAACATAGCTTTACATTCCTGTTGGATTGAAGAGGAGATTAGAGTTCTGAGAAACCAAGGAATGGAGAATTTGCAGGGTAAGATGACAGAAAAGAGGGAGTTATGAGGATGTGGAGGAGCAGTGGGGCTTTGGAAATATGCAGAAGAGATAGCTCAGGTCTTTGGATACTGATCTGTGTATACAAAAGAAGGAACTGCTAAAGCTAAGGAAAAACCCACTGTAAAGAAGTGGGCATAAGCTTTCCCTGAAACTCAAACAGAGCAGGGAACGTTTCATGTCCCCACAAACTAGAATAAAACACTTTATAGTACATAGGTACATCAGGTCAGATCTTCAAAAGCATATTACCTTTGTAGTCAGGCTTAACTAGTTCAACTTTAAAGATTGCTCTGGAGTTTCTCAAATTTTAAAAGCACCCGACTGATTCCAATTACTTTATTTGCTGGAAAAAAATCCAAAACTTAAGAATAAAACAACTTCCAGCAACCAACCAACAACTTAAAGTCCAAAATAAGTTATCAGTTTAAAAAATAAAATGAAACTACTTTTCATGCAAAGAAGCAGAAAAATACTGCCCATAGGGAAAAAATCAGTCAATAATAACAGTCCTATGAGTGATAGACATAAAAGACCAAGCAGCTATTGTATTCAAACAGCTATTACAAATCTGTTTCATATGTTCAGATCATAGAGACAGTCATAACCATGATAACAAGGGATGACGTGAAAATGCAAATGGACTTCTAGACATGAAAAATACATCTGAAGTAAAAGATAAGTTGGTAGTTTTAAGAACAGAGCAGATCTTGCATGATGAAAGATCAGTAAAAATAAAGACATAGCAACATAAACTATTCAAAATGAAAAGAGAAAAAATAAAGCTTCAAAATAAAGCATCAGTTACTGTGGAACAGTATCTAGTAAGACATCTAACATACATGCATTGGAGTCTCAGAATAAAAGTGAGTTGAAAAAAAAGGTTGGTGACACAATGACACAAATTGTCCCTAGCTGATAAAAATTATAAATCTGAAGACACAAAATGTTCAACAAATTTCAATCTGTATAAAAATGTTTTAAAATTATGCCCAAAACACATCAATGACATTACTGAAAAACAGTGATAAAAATAAAATCTTAAAAACAACTAGAGAAAAGATATTTACAAAGAAACACATGTAAGAATGACTTCTGGCTTTTTGTCAGTTTGTGCAAGCCAGAAGAAAATAAATGCACATATTTTAAGTAACGAAAATAAATAAAAGAAACTAAGAAGATATTAACTAACAATAAAAATATTTAAAATTAGAGGCAAAATAGAAACATTTTTATAAAAACAAAGCTGAAAGAATGCACTGCCAGTAGACCTGAAGGAATTTCTTTAGACAGAAGAAAATAATGTATATGAAAATTCAAGTTTACACAATGAAATAAATTGAGGTTAACAGAAATGGTAAACAGATGGGTAAATATAAAATACTATTTTTCATCTTGGAGTTCTTTAAAGTATCACTGTTTAAAGGAACGATAATAGTAATGTGTTTCAGGTTTATAGCATACAAAAAAGTAAATTGTGTGACAGTAGTATAAGGGACAACAAAGAAAATGAGCATATGCTGTTTAAATTTTTTTGCACTATTTTTGGAATGATGTATTATTATCCTGTAAACCCTGGAGTTAAAGATGTATATTGTAAAATATCTATACTATAAATCCTAGAGATAGCAACAACAGAAAAGAAAAAAAAATTTTAAAGTACACATAGTAAGCTAATAGGAGATAAAATGAAATTTTAAAATTAAAAAAAATTCTTAACTAACTCAAGAGAAAGTAACACAAAAGAAAAATAGAGTAGATAAAACAAATTGAAAAAAAACAGATTTAAACCAAATTATGTCCACTGCTAAACAGAATTTAATATAATGAACTTAAAAGTCACAAATTGTTAGTTGGATAAAAAACTAAGACCTGGCCGGGTGCAGTGGCTTATGCTTGTAATTCTAGCACTTTGGGAGGCTGAGACGGGCAGATCACCTGAGGTCAGGAGTTCGAGACCAGCCTGACTAACATGGTAAAACCCTGTCTCTACTAAAAATACAAAAATTAGCCAGACGTAGTAGCGGGCACCTGTAATCCCAGCTACTCAGGAGGCTGAGGCAGGAGAATTGCTTGAACCTGGGAGGCAGAGGTTTCAGTGAGCTGAGATCGCACCATTGCACTCCAGCCTGGGTGACAAAAAAAAAAAAAAAAAAAAAAATTAAGACCCTGCTATACACCTACCACAAGAAAACCATGTGAAATATAAATAGAAGTTTAAGGTAAGATGTAAAAATATATATAATTCAAAAACTAGTCAAATTAATGCAGAATTAACTGCAATCATATCAAAGTGAATTTCAGAACAAGAAATTTTACGAAGGAGTCAGATATTTTACAATAAGAAAGGGATCAATCCATAAAATGTACATAAAATATATTTAAAATGTATATCACCTAATAACAGAACTCAAAATACTTGAAGCAAAAACCGATAGAACTGAAAGGCAGATTTACAGTTAGTAGATATTTCAAAACTCTGTTCTCAGCAGTTTATAGGAAAGGTAGACAGAAAAAACAGGGGGATATGGAACATATGAAAAACATTAATCAGCTAACTTGATCTAATCGATATAAATAACAAAGGCACACAGAACATTCACTGAGATAAATTATATTCTGGAATATCAAACAAATCAAATGAAATAGAAAGAACTGAAATTATAGAAAGATGTTCTCTGATAGGAACAAAATTAAACTAGAACTCAATAATAAAAGATGCCTGGTAAAAAATAAAAGCGTATATGCACATTTAAAATATAGCAATATACAAATGGTTAATACATCATTATAAAGTTAGGTTTATTTCAGGTATGTAAGGTTTGCTTAACTTTAGAAAATGGGTAAATGTGATTCATTGTATTAACTGTTTAAAATACAAGTCATTTACTCATCTCAAGATATGAAAAAAAATTTGATAAATAGGATTGACATTATCCTTAAATTAATAATGGAAGTCTGTGAAAAGGTAAATCAAACAATACTAAACAGTGAAATGTTGAAAGCCTCCCTTCTGTAATCAGTCTCAAGCAAGTATGTCCTCTTTCACATCCTCTTTCTCCTCCTCCCTTCACCTAAGCACTGAAGTTCTTAGCCAGCCCAATCAAGCAAACATAAAAATGGTATAAAAATTGGAGGTGACTAAACAACACAGTTATTCTTGATAATATGATTATATATGTAAAAATCCAAATAAATATGTAGTTAAATTACTTTTCATTTTATTTTACCTTATTTTATTTTTAAGACAGAGTCTTGCTTCATCACCCAGGCTGGAGTGCAGTGGCATGATCACAACTCACTGCAGCCTCAATCTCCCTAGCTCAAGCCATCATCCTGCCTCAGCCCTCCAGGTAGCTGGGACTACAGGCATGCACCACCATGCCCAGCTAATTTTTGTATTTTTTGTGGAGACAGGGTCTCCCCATGTTGCCCAAGCTGGTCTGGAATTCCTGAGCTCAGGCAATCTGCCACTGACTCCAGCCTATACAGTTAAATTACTATGATATAAAGAAACTGAATAAGATTTTCAGAAATAAACATTATCGGAAATGCATTTATTATATTCTAAATATCAGCAAGAAACAAAGTTTTAAAACATTTCATCTATCACTTAAAATTGTATCAAAACCTATTCACTATTGAGTAATAAATCTATGAAATTATATTCAAGAATCCTATGGCAAAACTAGTAAATGTGTTGAGAGAAAATCTAAAACCTAAACAGACAGGGAAATATGCTATTCTCTGGACTGGAAACTTAAAATGTTTAAAAAGTTTAGAGCTTCCTAACAGTTTCAATGCCATCTAAATCAATATTCTACCTGTATTTTTGTGGGATTTTGAAAAGTTCTTTAAAAAATAGATACATAAAAACAAAGAGTCAGAAATAACTAAGACTGTTCTTAAGTAAAGGGGAGAAATTCAATACCCTTTTATGGCAACTTGCTGGCCTCATAAGGGTCACAATGTTTTAATGGAAAAACTTCTGTTTTTAAGAAAAAACTGTTCACTTGGTAGGACGTAACCTGAGTGTTGAAGCAATTCTCTTCTTGCCTGAGAGAATAAAAACTACTCAAAATTTTTCCTGGCCTACAGTTAAAAGAAACAATAAGAAGTTTTCTGGAGCTTGCAGGATACTACAGATGCTGGGTCCTACATTTTGCCCTAATGGCCTCACCATTGGATTAGCTTACTAGAAACTCAGTATCATAGCCTTTACCTTGAGAAGACAGCCATGAGCAGGCTTTTCTGCAAATGGAAATAGCCTTACAACAGTCTTCAGTTTTAGGACTTCCAAATTGCGCTAAACCTTTCACCCTGTTCATTCATGAAAATAACATTCAGGCATTAGGAGTACTTACCCAAACACATGAAGGAAAATAGAGGCCAATCACATTTTATAGCCTGTGATTGGACTTAGTAGCTAAGGCATATTTTAATTGTTTAAAAGCAGTAGCAGCAGCAGCCAAATTGGTAGCTTCATCTGAGCTGCTTTTAAGACACAAGCTTTATTTGCAAGTCTTGCACACTGCAAAAAATATATATTAAATTCCATTCAAACTCTGCATTTGTCAGCAAATAGATTAACATCTTCTGGAATTCTTCTCCTATCTCCTAATTTCTATCTAAAATGTTGCAACTTACTTAACCCTGCTACTCTACTACCTCTGCCTCATGCAGGTGAAGACCACAATTGTGAGTGTAGTGTTAGAAATAGTGGCTCCTCATGTTCATATGTGAGATAATCTCTTTGATAATCCTGAGTTGATACTTTTTGTTGATGGGTCTTATTATAAAACTCAGAAGGAAAATACCAGGCAAGGTATGATCTTATCACCTGAAATGAGTTAATACAGAAGAGAACTCTTACCCAATATAAGTCAGTTTCTCCTGAGCTTGTACATACAGCTAAAGACAAGTCAGTGAACACTTATACAGATAGTTATATGCTTTTGGAGTAGTCCATGATTTTGACATGTTATAAAAACAAAGAGGGGGACCCCCCCATTAAAAACAGTCTCCAAGCAAATGCACTCCTTTCTGCTATCCTCTTATCATCACGAACTGCCATTATTAAGATTGAAGGTCATAGCTGTAAAACTAAACCTGAATATCAAAGGAATTCCCTGACAGATTTCTATGCTAATCAGCTAGTGCTGAAACTGTTAGGATATAAAATTTGAATAAACTCTACAAGATTGATCAAAGTCAACTCACGTATGGTGACCTATTTAACAAACTGCTAAGTGTGCCTGATTTGGAAAAACAAAATTGATACCTGAAAGGCTGTAAATTCAGTGTTAAACGTGAACTCAAACAGCTCTCAGATGGGTGCCTAATACTTCCTTCAGGTACTTCCTGAGTCCTTGAAGCTTCCACTGTTAAAAGTTCTGCACTCCACAAAGCTGTTCACTCTACAACTCATCAAGTAACAGATAGCATGATCCAAATTACGAACAAACACTGGTGGGGTGACTGTTATCACATTGATAAAATGGCTTATAACCAATGTTTGGTTTGTCAAATTCATAATCCTGTGAAAGCAATAAAAACTTCAGGTGGTGTGTTTTCACTATCGGACTTTATTCAATTGTCATTTTCGGTGGGATATCAGTATATTTACATGTTACCTGGATGGATGGAAAGCTGATCTTATGATGGTAACTAACAAGTTATTTAAAAAGTATTTCCTTTATGGAGCATCCCTGGAGAAATCTCCAGCAACAGAGGAACCTATTTCACTGGACAATTTAGAAAGCAGTTGAATAAGCTTATGCGCACAATGTCATCACCATTGTCCCTATTACCCTTAGTCTTCTGGAAAGGTCAAAAGATAAATGACATTTTGCAGCTGAAATGGGCAAAATTAACTAAATCAATTTGATTGCGTTGGCCAAAGATATTACCTCGGCTTTAATGGTCATCATATCCACCCCCAATTGAAAACATCGATTGACTCCTTATGGAATAAGTTCCTGGAAGGCATATGCCGTTAATAGTAGAACCTCTTGTATCTTCCATTCTCCTAATGCATTATGTCTAAGTGTATTTTCACGAGGTAAAGGAGATCTTCCATGACCCACAGACTGAGAACAACCAAACCTTTCAAAACCCAGAACCTGGAGATTGGATCTTCTGAAAATGACATCAGAGACCTCATTGAACCCATGGTCCTATCCCCATTGGAAGAGACCATACCAAATTCTACTTGCCATCCGTGCTGCAGTAAAATATCAAAGGCTTACCCTTGGGTTCACATCTTACAACTCAAAAGGGCCCCTCCAAGCTCCTGGAAATGTATACCTGTTTGAGACTTGAAGGTAAACCTGACCAGGAAAACTTTTCCCCAGAAGCAGATGGCATCCTAGACATTGACAGCTACCCTAAGGCCATAGATCAAGACTTTTCTGACATCATGAAAACCGAAAACCTTATCCTTTTTCCTCTGTTTTCTATTTCTGCCATCCTAATCCTTCCCTTTCTTTACAGGAAAAGCCATGGACTATAATTTGTGGATGGCTTTAGCAAAGGCTTATGCTCCAGTAAGAAACCAAAACAATTATTAAATTTGTACCTAATGCCCCCAAATTAGGAAACGATTCCACTAATGCCACTGCTTGTCTGTGTTACCAGTGGCAGTCATGCTAAAACCTCAAAGGAGGAGTGGAAATTGATATTCTAGATATGACTGCTACTTGCTTTCCTGTGCTTATTGAAAACAATACTCTGACCTTTCCAGTTAATAACAGAATGGCTACCAAATATAAAAAAACCTATCCAAGTGATGCCTATAAAAGGTATATTGTACTTCCAGGCATTGAATACTCAAGATTTGGGGATCACTTATGGGGGTACAACTAATTGCTTGTATGATGTCACTGGGCTAAATCCAGTAAGGTCTTGTTCCACTGAATATGGTTATGCATCCTTCCAGCATGCTTTAAAGGGACTACACACAGAAAATAAATAACTCACCGAACCTGGCTCAGGAGCTACGTAGGCCTATGAGTGAAAAAATGTAACTGGCCTCTGCTCACATGCCACCAGGTGGCCCTCTTTTCCAGCTCCTGGGGACCTGCAGATACATCAGGTCTGAGGAGAATTTGTTTACTGTGTTCTGCCTCCTTGCTGGTTCATATCTTGCTAATGGGCCTGGCTCACTCCTGTCTTCCAAATAGCTTTCTCTGAAAGTTTCAATAATACCTTCCATAATCAAAGGCCAAAGTGATCAATAACCAAAAGTAATACTAACCTTAAAGTGGAATGAAGATAAGTTACTTTCCACTGAGAAAAGTTTCTAATGAGGTTCCTGGATGCTCACTCTTGTTGGTAGATGGTGCCAGTTGTATGGAATTTGAAGGTAATCCATAAATTGGGAGAACATCTTGAAATTTGTAGCCAATTATATTTTCCAGGGTTTAAATGGGAAGAAGCCACTCTCCTGAAGGGGGATTAAAAAAAAGTCATGTTCAGCAAAAACACTTAATGGAACACCATACAGTGTTAGATCTCTTCTTGGCTTATGTTGGGATCTTGCATGTGGTGCTAAACAGAACTGAGTGCTGCACTTATCTTCCCCCTGGTTTTACTACTACAGAAAGCTTAATTTAAAAGGTAGCCAACACTGCTATTCCTGTAGATACTACCACCGAATGCACCACGGACATTTCTCAGGGAAAAGAAACACATGATGTGTTTATGGAAGTAGCTAACAGCTGATTTGCAGGCATCCCGAATGGTGGATGGGAAGGCTGGCTAGTCTAAGATTTTCTCATCTCTATGTTTCATTTAATCATCTGCAGATTACTACGATTGATATTACCAGGCTAACTACAAAAATAGGTATCTCTTTAAATCAGACCATTTTACGGCACACTATTGTTCTTAATTGCCACTCCACCCCAAACACAGACTATGACCACTAAGACTTAAATACTGCTGAACTGTCTTTATTGCTTGAATTTTGAATTGTTTGTTCTGATGAGTTTAGTTTGCAGAGATTCCTGTTAAATAGTGTACTTCCCCTCTTTCTTTATATTATCCTCCCAATAGCCATTATAGTGGTCTCCCTTGTGTGTTATATCCCTTAAGAATCATAAATGCTCATTTATAGCCATCCTTTGTACATCAAAAGATCTCATTACAGTTAGAGTAACAAAAACATGAGGAAAACATAATCATCCAACTAATTTCATATAATGAATTGCGAATTTTATACAGAGACCAAACAAGTCCATTATGAAGGTGACAGAAAGGAGTGTCAGTGCTAAGGTTTTGGTCACTCTCTCAAAATTGAGTGGCTGAGCAAAAGAGAATAATTGTTAAATTAAATTAGATTTGGCCTGAAACTAACCTACATATGTAATAAACTGTAATCTAAATTATATGTGAACCAACTGCAACCTAACAACTTGTGAGTAAATTCTTACAACATGCAGCTGTGTTGCAGCCAATCATAGCAGCCAAGCTTTCAGCCAATCACAGGCTGCAAACCAGCAAAACATGTTAAACTAAGGCAAACACGGAACTATACCACGTAGACTATTTTTGTATGTCACTTCTGTTTCCTGGCTATAAATATTCCCTGCCCACATTTTGCAGTGGAACTCTCTGAATGGCTTTTGTGTTGAGTGCTACCTTGTTCACAAATCTTTCTTTTCTGCCCAATTAAACACTGCTACATTTAATTTATCCAAGGTTCTTTTTTTTTTTTTTTTTTTTTTTTTTTGAGATGGCATCTCGCTCTGTCACCCAGGCTGGAGTGTAATGGCATGATCTCAGGTCACTGCAACCTCCACCTCCCAGGTTCAAGCAATTCTTCTGCCTCAGCCTCCTGAGTAGCTGGGATTACAGGCACTCACCATCATGCCCAGCTAATTTTTGTATTTCTGTAGGGAGTTTCACGATGTTGACCAGGCTGGCCTTGAACTCCTGATCTCAGGTGATCCTGTGGCCTCGGCCTCCCAAAGTGCTGGGATTACAGGCAGGAGCCACGGCACCCGGCTGTTCTTTTTTAATAGTAACATATTCACAGGTTCCAGGGATTTGAATATGGATATATTTGGGGGTTTAAATATGAATATATTAAAATGATAAAAAAAATTCAGGTAAAGGAAATGAAGGAAATTTATTGCCAACAAGTGTACACTAAAAGAAATCCTGCCTAACAAAATATTACCTTTTTCCTTTTATTTAAGGTTCATATGATTGTTTTAAATAAAAGTATAACATTGTCCTCTGAATGTATGTATGACAACTGTAGAGTAAGAGATGAAAACATGTGATAAATTAACATAAGGTTGCAATGTTTGTACATGTTATGTGAAGTGGTATGTTAACTCTAAGTGAACTGTGGACAGTTAAACATGCATATTGTTTTCTCTAGAGGAGTCCCTAAAATGCAAAGTAAAGAAGTATAGTTAAAGTGTCAATTGATGGCTTAAGCTGGAATTCTTAAAAAGCAAAAAGACAAATTTAAATAATTCCCAAAAAGGCAGAAAGAAAAGGAACAGAGAAGTAGAAAGGTAGGGTTTTCCAGAAGCCAGTAATAAAATGCTACACTTAATCTAAATATATCATAATTACATTAATTACATTAATGGCAATATACTAAACATTCCAATGATAAGGCAGACATTGTCAGAATAGATAATAAAGCAAGACACAGCTATATGCTACTTACAAGAGGCATACTTGAGATATATAAAGATACAAATCCATTGAAAGTAAGTCAATGGAAAATACATACAATGTAAATAAAATATAAATAGGCTTTAGTGGCTATTTTGAGATCAGATTAAATAGACTTCATGACAAAGGGTGTTACAAGACATAAAGAGGGTCATGGCTTAGTTACAAAACAGTTAATTTGTCAAGAAAACCTAACAATCATAAATGTGTATGCATCTAGTAACAAAGGTTCAAAATACGTGAGACAAAAATGAACAGACCCAAAAAGGAGAGATACACAATTCCACTGATCACCTTAGGAGGTTTTAAGACCTTTGTCCACTTGATGAAGCAGCTAGACAAAACAACTAGTAAATACTTAGATCTAAACAACACATCAATCACCTTCAGGTAGTTGGTATTTATAGAACACTACACCAAACAAACACTAAATATTCTTTTCAAATGCACATGGTATATTTACTACTATAGATGATATGTGAGAACACAAACAAGTCTTAATACATTTAAAAGTATTGAATTCATCCCACATATGTTCTCTAGCCACCACAGAGCCAAATTAAAAATCAATGATCATAAGACATCTAGGAAAATATCAAATCTTTTAAAATTAAACACATTTCTAAATAAACTACAGGTCAAAGAAGAAGTCACAAGATACATTAGAAAATATTTAAACTTATTGCAAAAGAAAACATATCAAAATTTGTATAATGCAGTTAAAACTCTGCTAAGAAGAAAAATTAGCTTTATTTGCTTATCTTAGAAGACAAGAAAGATCTAAAATTAATGATAATGTTTCAATATTAAGAAACTAAAGGCTAGGTGTGGTGACTCACGCCTGTAATCCCAGAACTTTGGGAGGCTGAGGTGAGTGGATCACTTGAGGTCAGGAGTTCAAGACCAGCCTGGTCAACATGGTGAAACCCTGTCTCTACTAAAAATACAAAAATTACCCAGGCATGGTGGTGGGCGCCTGTAATTCCAGCTACTTGGGAGGCTGAGGCACAAGAATCACTTGAACCCAGGAGGTGCCGATTGCAGTGAGCTGAGATCACACCACTGCACTCCAGCCTGGGCAACAGAGTGAGACTAGGTCTCAAAAAAAAAAATCAAAAAAAAGAAACTAGAAAGATGATTAAATTAAACCAAAACTAAGAAGGAAGAAAATTAAAAAATGATATGAACAGAAATTGTGAAATGGAGGATAGATATACAAGAGAAAAAATTTGAAAAGTCAAAAGTTATTTCCTACCTAAGTGTCCACAGACAAATGAATGGATAAAGAAAATATGGTGTGTCTGTGTGTGTGTGTGTGTGTGTGTATAAATATATATATTAGGATATTATTCAGTCATAAAAAGAAAAAGAACCTGCCATTTACCACAACATGGATGAACCTGAAGGACACTGTAAGTGAAATAAACCAGGTACAGAAACAGAAATATTGCATGATTTTACTTATATGTGGAATCTTAAAAAGTCAAGCTTATAGAAGCAAAGAGTAGAATGGTGGTTTACAGGAGCTGAGAGGTGGAGAAAATGAGAGATGTTGGTCAAAGGGTATAAACTTTCAGTTTTAAGATGAATAAGTTCCAGAGATACACTATGGGGACTGTAGTTAATAATACTGTATTTGTTACTTGAAATGTGACAAGAGAACAGATTTTTGGCATCCTCACCACATATACACATACATACACACAAATGATAACAATGGGTGATGACAGATGTGTTAATTAACTTGACTGTGATAATCATTACACAATGTATACATGTATCAAATCATCATGTTGAACACCTTGAATATATACATTTATTTTTCAATTAAATATTTTTTAAAGCCCAAAGGTTTTGCTTTGAAAGCATTAACAAAAGTGATAGACTTATTGTTAGTCTGATCAGGCAAAAGAGAATACATATTACCAATATAAAAAATTACAGATCCTAAAAAAGGATAAGGAAATATTACAAACTTCTGTGTGCCAGTTCTTTTGGCACTTAGACAAAATGAACAAAATCTTTAAAAATACAAGTTAACAAAATTAATACTAGATAAAGTAGAATATGATAAATGCATATATGTATATATTATATATGGAGTTCTGTTTTTTTTTTTTTTAATCAAAAGACTTACCACAGTGAAAACTTCAGGCCTAGATAGTTTTACTGATAAATGTTATCAGATATTCAGGAAACAACCACCAATCTTATGTAGGTTATTTCAGAAAATAAAAGAGGGAGTACTTCTCCAACAATTTTAGGAGTCTAACTTTACCTCATACAACAAAATCAGACAAAGATTTTACAAAAAATAGAGGAAATCATAGATTAATATTTCTCATATACACAAACACAAACATCTTTACAAAGCAAATAAAAAACAATAATTTATAGAAAAAATATATCATAATCAAGTAAACTTTATCTCAGGAATGCAAACATTCACTTACCATTAAAAATCAATGTAATTTAACATACTAACGGAGTAAAGGAGAAAATTATTTTGCTAGATATACCTTTGATGAATTTTTAAAAACATATAATGAACAGGTTTAAACATGGAGTAGAAAAAAGTGAAAAAGGAAATCATAAACAGAAAAGTCAATTCTTCATAGGAATAGAAAAAAGTACTAAATTTATATGAAAACACAAAAGACTTGGAAAAGCCAAAGCAATAATGTACAAAATAAGAAAGCTAGAGACATCACACTTCCTGACTTCAAAATATGCCACAAAGCTATAGTAACCAAACCAGCATGGTACTAGTATAAAAACAGACACAGAGACCAATGGAACAGATTAGGGAACCCAGATATAAAGACACATAATTGCAACCGATTCAACTTCAACAAAGGCTCCAGGAATACACAATGGGAAAAGGACAGTCTTTTCCATAAATGGTGCTGGGGAAACTGTATAGCCATCAGCACAAGAATGAAACTAGACCCCTACCTCTCACCATACACAAAAATCAAGTCAAAATGGGTTGAAGATTTAAGTCTAAGATCTGAAGCTCTGAAACTATTAGAAAAAAAGCTGAGGAAATGATCTAGGAAATTGGTCTGGTCAAATATATTTTGTGTAAGACCTCAAAAGCACAGTCAACAAAAGTAAAAATAGAAAAAATGGGACTACATCAAGCTAAAAAGCTCTGTACAGCAAAAAAAAAAAAAAAAAAAAAAAAGTGAAGAGACTACTCACAGAATGAGGAAAATATTTGCAAACTACCCATCTGACAAAGGATTAATAACCAGAATGTATATAAGGACCTCACACAACTCTATAGCTATGTGTATATATATGTATGTCTTATGTCTTATCCTGAAAATGTCTATTCATATCTTTTGCTATATATATACTGATTAAAAAGGGGCAAAACATATGAATAGACATTTTTCAGAATAAGATATAAAAATAGTCAACAGGCAGGTGAAAAAAATGCTGAACATCACCAATCAGAGAAATACACATCAAAACCACAATGAGATATCATCTCATACCAGTTAAAATGTCTTTTATCAAAAAGTCAGAGAATAACAAATGCTGGTGAGGATATGGAAAAAGGAAAACCTTCATTCACTGTTGGTAGAAATGTAAATTAGTACACCCACTATGGAAAACAGTATGAAGATTCCTCAAAAAACTAAAACTAGAAATACTGTATGATTCAGTGATTCCACTACTGAGTATATATCCAAAAGAGAGGAAAACAATATATCAAAAAGATATCTGCATTCCCATGTTTATTGCTGCCCTACTCGCATTAGGCAAAATGTGGACTCAACTTAAGTGTCCATCAGTGGATGAATGGGTAGATAAAATGTAGTATGTACATACAATGGAATATTATTCAGCCATAAAAGAGAATAAAATTCTGTCATTTGTACCAACACGGATGGAACTGGAGGTCATTATGTTAAATGAAATAAGCCAACTACATAAGACAAATATTGCTTGTTCCCACTGATATATGAAAGCTAAAATGGTGGATCTCATGAAGATAGAGAGTAGATTGGTGGTTACCAGAGGCCAAGAAAGGGAGTGTGGAGGGGGGATAAAGAGAGGCTGATGAATGGGTACAAATATACAGTTAGATTCAATAATTAAGACTGTGTTTGATATATCAGTGGGGTGACTATAGTTAGCAACAATCTGTTGCACATTTCAAAATAACTAGAGGAGAAATATTCATATGTTTCTAGCATAAAGAAAAGATAGATATTTAAGGTGATAGATATTCCAATTAGTCTGATTTGATTTTTACAGAGTATGTGAATGTATCAAATCATTACATTTACCCTCAAAATCTGTATATCTATTATGTATCAACACAAATACATTTTAAAAATATGAAAGTTAATAGTGGTAGAGTAGAAGGTATATACGGAAATTAGAGACAAACCAATGCAAAATTAAGAGACATGAACCACAGGATGAAAAGTCCAATATTTTTCTGGTAGTAATTCTAAAAGAAGAGAATAATTATAATTCATTGACAGTAAATAGATAAAGATGGAGAAATATTTGATGAAAGTCATGAATTGTTAAATCAAAGAAGTATAACAAGTCCTAAGCCAGATGAACAAAAATACATCCTTTCCTAAACAAATTCTATTGAATCTGTAAAAAATCTCAAGACAAAGATAGTGTCCTAAATATAAGCAAAGGGGAGAAACACAGAATACCTGCAAACAATTAAACTCAGTGTATTTTAAAAGCAACAATACATCTTTGAAATCAATTAGATAAATTTGTTACTAAAAAGATCATAACTAGAATTGAACTAGAATTTTAAACCCAAGTTAGAACATTTTTCAAAACTGGGGGTGAATTAAAACATAGAACTAGAAAAAGTTTACATTTGTGAAAGAATTAACAAAAATTGAAATTCAGCAAAAACAAAATGGAACCAAGTTGCTAGGGGAGAAAAAACAAGTACAATAAAAAAGCAAAAGGAGGCAAAGAATTGGTAAAATATCCTTGAAAATTGAAATAAATAGTAACCATTAAAGATAATAATTATTATAACAATAATTAGTTAATTAATTTTGATAAAATAACTGGAAGATAGAGAAAAGTATCTCATAACTGATCTCCTTAAGTTATTAGAAGAAAAGACAATACGTTTTAAAAATGTTTTAATTACATTGTGCTAAAACTATGTATTTGCAGATATTTCCAATTCAAGTGGTTTCTCTTAAATTCTCACTTTCCATTAACTTTAATATACTTTTTGTGAATTTTAATTTAATGATTATGACAATAAAACAATGTAAATTCCTTAAACAGGAGAGGAAAAGTAGGGAAGCGTTAAATCTGGTCAATCCAAGAGGTGAGTGAAAGAAGAAATACGAAGAAAGAGGAACCCAAAAGAAAACATGATGACTAGAAAACAATAGCAATTTCCATTTATATTTGGTCTCTTTTGACTTATTGTTCATGCCTTCTAGGATGAAAGTGAACCACTTGTTCAAACAAACAAGAAATGCAATGCAAAGGACTCATTTTACAAGTCCTCTACACAAAAGTAAGCAGTTTTCCCAGTGGAATTTTGATTTTGGAATATATTTCTTTTTCCTTCATGACACATCCTCTTTATGTCTACAATATTCTGGATCTCATGAGTGACCCAGAGAACATCAAACACAGACATTTACTTATAGTGATTGCTAAAATAAACATTGAAAGAAGAGTCTTAAGGCACACCTATGCTTGATGGAAGAATAAAACCAAAACAGAAAGTAAATGGTCAAAGAGAGAGAAAGGGGGATAAGAGTACAGCATCCTAGAAAGTCAAGACAGAGAAAGTTTAAAGGGGAGAATTCATTGACTCCATCAACAAATATATTGAGTACCTATTATGAATCTATGTCTTAGACTATGAGCTACATCAGTGAGTAGGCAAAGATCTCTGCTCTCAGGATCTCTCATTATAAAGGTATATTGGTCTGTTTTCACAATGCTGATAAAGACATACCCGAGACTGGGCAATTTATAAAGCAAAGAGGTTTAATTGACACAGTTCCACATGGCTGGGGAGGCCTCACAATCATAGCAGAAGGCAAGGAGGAGCAAAGTTACATCTTACACGGTGGCAGTCAGGAGAGCCTGTGCAGGGGAACTCCCATTTATAAAATCATCAGATCTCATGAGACTTATTCACTACCACGAGAACGGTATGGGGGAAACTGCCCCCATGATTCAATTATCTCCACCTGGCCCCACCCTAGACAGGTAAGGATTATTACAATTCAAGGTGAGATTTTGGTGGGGACACAGCCAAACCGTATCAAAAGGGAAACAGACAATAATAAGTAAATACACTAAGAAAGTAAACAGACTATATCTTAGAAAGTGACGGATAAGTCTGCGAAGAAAAGGTAGAACAGGATAAGATCAGGAGTCCCACATGTACAGGGTGGCAGGCTTCAGTAATAAGTAGGAGGCGTGGGGAGGCCTCCCCAGGTGCTGAGGGGTGTGCAGAAATTTGGAGGAGTTGAGAGAGCACCCATGCAGAGACTTGGAGTGACTCTATTCCCTGAAGAAGGAATATGGAGCAAAAGCCCAGGTCAGAAGTGTGCTTAAGATGTTAAGAAAGAACAAAAGGCCAGGGTGCCTGGAGTAGGGTAACAGTAGGGTAAGAGGAGGGAGTAGCAAAAGGAAAGGTCAGAGAAGTGCTAGGAACCAGATCTTGTGGGACACTTTAAGCAATTGGACTGTCATTCTGAGTGACATGAGGCTTTAGCAGAGAAATTGAAAGATCAGACTTGTACATGAAGGTAGCAATCATGGTGTCTGCTGTTTTCAAAGTAGATTTTTGCAGGGGAGAGAAGATGGAACACCAGTTAGGAGGTTATTGTTGTCATTTAGGACAGAGATAATGGTATCTTGGGGGAGAGTGCTGGCAGAAAAATTTGTAAGCAACGGTTGAGTTCTGGATGTATGTTGAATGTAGAGTCAACACAATTTTCTGATTGTGATGAATCTGGAAAAAAGAGGACTCAAAAATGATTCTAAACCTTTGGACTATGCAGCTGGATCTACTGAGGTTGCCATTTCGTAACATACATTGAGTATAAAGATGTTTATTAGACAACCAAATGGATATGTCAAGTAGGCAGCGTGAAATATGGATTTGAAGTTTGAGGCAGAGGCCTGGGCTAGAGAAATCAACCTGGGTATCATGGCTTATAGAAAGGTATGTAAAGCCATGGCACTGAATGAGAACACTAAAGGAGAAGTGTAGTCAGACAGGCAAAGGGCACTGAGTCCTTGCACCTCGTTAAAAAAGAGAAAGAAAGAGGAAAAGCCAGCAATCGAGACTGAGAAGGAGCAACCAGTAAGGTAGGAGGAAGATGAAGAGTCTAGGTCCTGGAAGGCATATTGAGGATGTGTTCAGGAAGGAATAATGAATGCCAGTTCACATGATGCAAATAGGTCAAGTGGGATGAGGCCCGAGAATGGATAATGGGACTTACTAGTGGATTTAGAATTCAGCAGAGTGATAGAGTGAAGGCCAAAACACATGGCATGGCACAGAGAAATGGATGAAGAGGGAAAGAGAGGCAGCAAAAAGAATTAAAAAATGACAACACGTGTGGACCTCAAAGCACTTCATGTCTGCCCACTCTTTTTTCTTCACATATTTTGAACACTTCAGACAGGCTTCACATTTCAACTTCATTTTTTTTCTCATTCAAATTGAAAGTATACCCATGACCAAACATAGTGTCATGAAACACATGTATGAATGCCTACTATCCCAGGGGTGTTATGAAAACGTTTAAAAACATGATATGAAGTTGGATTTCAAAGTATTAGAACAACATGAGAGAAAAGCCTTGTTCATCAGTCATCTTGAATCCAACTCTAGGGCTCAAAACATACCTGCTTGCTGAATGTGGGACTTTGGCATCCTCCATTCTTTTTCGTCTCAATTTTCTCATCTTAAAAATGAAGGTTGATAACTAAATGGCCCCTAAATTCCTCTCTCACTTTTGGGTTTATTTCCCATTGTATTCTTGTCTTGATTTTAATTTTAAAAATTTCTGTGATCATCTCAGAAACAGTTAATATTTTGATTAAGGACATGATACTTCACTCAGAATGGAAAAGTTTTATTATAAGACAAAGTATCAAATCAGAGTATTAAGTAGTTTATCTTGAAACATATAAAAGTATCCTTAGGGAAAAGTTTATTACCTTCATGGAAAATTCCTAAAATATTTATGAAATTTATCAGAGGCTCAAACAGTGAGGTATCTTTTAAGTTTTCATTGAGCTCACCAATTAATTTCTTACATACAATGCTAGTCAGATATGTTAGAAAACATTTAAGACTTTGCTATGATTTAAAATATCTTGTTATATTTAGTACTTCTATGATACTACTTTGAAGATAAGTAAGTTCAAAATGTGTTCACACACAACAAAAACACTATGGACTCATCGCTGATCTATTTAACATTCCCAATATTATGTTTTTTAATTTTCACAGCATTCCTAGGTGGTAGAGACAATTTTTGTATTGGTTCTTGCTCACTCTTGTACCATAAACACCTCGCACAAGACTTGAAATATTGTCAACTCTGAACAAATATGTGTTGAGGAAGTGAGAATCACTGATAATTCTTTTAAAAATGACTTGACTGACAAGGGATTTTTTGGAAGGGTATGCCTTGTCCAGAGAATGGAAAGATCAAGTTTCGCACTAAGTGTGGATAGGGCAGGAGAAGTTCTGGGGATCCATCCATCTTGTCATAATATAGTCTTTAGAATGCAGGTTGTATGGTTTTCACTCAATCAAATTGGAATTGATTTCACCGTGTCTATCATATATGCCTGTGAAAAAGAACAACTTTCAAAACTCCGAAGATCCCCATATTTTGTGTGTGTGTGTGTGTGTGTGTGTGTGTGTGAAATAATTGCATTTCATAGGATGGCTGAAGCCCTTCAACCACGCTAAAAAAAACTTGTGCAATTTGGCTGCATTAGTGTGGAATACTGGGAATGCTGCTGAATCTTAGGAGGCAGATTATGTGGATTTGAGTCCTGACTTTGACCAATAGCTGACCGTAAGCAAAGGAAATCAGTTTTCTAAGCCATAGTTTATTTGTAAATTAATGGTATTCTCTGAAGGTCAAATGAGCATTTTTTTTGGAAACTGTAAGATGTATGTAAGTTTTCTATTTCTGTGTGACAGACTGCAGGAATTTAGTAGCTTTTGTTATCTGGCAGTCCTGTAGGTCGGAAGTCTAGGCATATTCCAACTGGGTTCACTGTTTAGGGTTCCCTAAAGCTGGAATCAAGGTGTCAGCTGAGACTGGGTTCTCATCTTCCAAGATCATTCAGGTTGTTGACAGAATTCCATTCATTGTGGCTGTAGGACTGATATTTGTTTCTTCAAGGGCAGACAAAGAGCATGTGTTGCTGTTTCGTGTCTCTTTTTGGAGCTTGCTTGCTTAGATTGGGCCTATTCAGGACAATCCCACCTTTTGATTAACTCAAATTCAACCGATTAGGGACCTTTACTACATGTGCCAATCTCTTGGGGCATATAAAATCACATAACACAGGAGTACTATCTCATCATAATCACTTCCTCTGCCTACTGTCCAGGGGAGGTGATTATATATGGTATGCACACCAAGGGGCAGGGGTCCTCGGCATCATCTTCAGATTCTTCTTATCACAGCATAATATTGTTATAAACTTTACCAATTGAATATGCTTTTCATAAGATGTTTCTATTTAATAACTTCATAGAGCTTATGAAGATGTTCCTTGGGATAAGATGCTACCACCAAAACTTGTTCCAGAAGAAACAACATTGGAAAAAGCCGCTGACCCCATCTCACAGTGTTTTACTCTGAAAAGATACAAAGGGTTGCCAGCAATAACTCAGGTCAGCAGACTTCTCCGAGCAATAATGTATTTCTCATTGTTACTGAAATTAGTTCCAAAACTTTAAGTCAAAATAATACTTATCTTGTTGTTAACAATACATAAGGAAGTAAATTTATGTAAGATAGGTAAATATATATACACACACACACACACACACACACACGCACACACACATATGTATGGAGCTGAAATTTCCATAATCGTACAAGTTATTGATGACTGCAAATACTTTGATATTTTCAATATTTAAAACTTTTATTGATTATATAAAGACTACCTCTTTCTCAAAAGTCATTTGCAATGACTGTGTTTATTTCTAGAATTGCAAGAGAATGAGTAAATAATGAAGAAGACAGAAATAATTTTACCAGATAACCTATGCTGAAGATGGTTCTTCACACAGGATCTGGATCTTAGCTCTGTACTTTTCATGGCAAAAAGAGAAGATCCATAGATTGCTATCTGATGTTATCACTTATTATGTGATAAAACAAAACATACCAACTTTTCAGTAGTGACACTCATTCTTTTCATTTCTGAGTATCAAGAAGAATTTATCACATGAATTATCATATCTATGCCATAGCCAGATAACTTTTCCTCATGTGTGAATCTGTGTTACTCCACTGATTAAACCCATCGCTTTTTATTAAAAAAAAAAAAAATCCATACTCCTTGACATGACACAGATCCAATTCTCCAATATTTGTCCATGGTTCCCTCCTTAGCTTCATCCCTGTCCCATTCTCTTACTGTTACTTCTTACTGTTCCACTTTATTGGCCAAACATCACTCCTCACTGTTCTGTGTCCTATCTCTGTTGAGCTTCTCTCAAGTCTCAAATCTGCCATGCTCTTTTCCAGCTTGTGTGCTTTGCAAAGAGTGTTCCACTGCCTTCCTCACTCTCCCTATTTATGCCAGGTGAATCTCAAGAATTTCTTCAGGTCTTATTGTAGCCCTCACTTTTGACCTCCCAACACTGGATTAGATGTCTCAGCTTTGTGCTTGCAAAGTACCTTCTACTTCCATTGATTCCTTTATCCTTTTGTGCCACTTCTCACTGCGTAGGAGTCTTGTTAAGCCCTTGGACTGTTTCCCGTAATGAAGTTTTTGAGTACATAAAATCCATAGGATTAAAAAGAAAATCAATTATATTGAAATACAGCTCTTAATATAGATCCCAAGAAGTCCATTGATGATAGGTTAAGAAGCCCATATTTTCTTGTAAAATTTATTCAGCTTTTACAGAGGAAAATGATAATGAAAGGGGGAAAACATGGCTTTAATATAAAGACTCAAACCTGAGATTTTCACATAGAAAAAGTTAATTAAAAGATAAATATATATGGTTTCATCTAGCTAATTTTAAAGGATTGCTAAACTACTTTAAAATGTTTTTATACCTGTGAAAGTTGGTCCTTTCATTACACATTCCTTGGCGTTAAATTCTACTAGCATCCAAAGTCCTTCCTGGGCCAGATGAGATTCAAAGCTTAGGATCTAGCCTGGTTTGGAAGTGGGAGACTGGCCTGAGTTTGCAGAAGGTAGGCTACAGGGGATCCAAGTCAGAACAGTAGCTAAGGATGAAAACTAAAATCAGACCTTCCACATGGGTTTCGATCTGAAACAGGTGGATAATGAGACAGATTCCAGCTATGAGAAAACAAATTGAAATTGGAAGTTTGAGACCAGAGCAAAGACCATGAGTGGCTCCAGACCGAATCCATGAAGTGCTAGGAAAGCTTGAAGAATGTGTTTCCTAGAGAGCCTGGGACATGGCTGTGATGTGGAAAGGACTGTCAAGGGCACAGGAACTTATCCACCAGAAATTATAATGTGCTCATTAACTGTCATTGATTTTGATGATTATTTTTAGATGGTTGGTGAGCTCTGGGACAGATTTCAAACAAGATCTTTCTTGGCACCAGTCAAACCAGTTAATTTGTAAGTTTTATCTCCTGAAGTTCTCACACTAGGTTTTTCATTATCGTGTATTATAATTAAGAAGCTGGTGCTGTAGCCCATGGCTTAGAGGGGTGGGTGAGGAATATGTTCTCTGATGGAGACCAACCCAGGGCCCCCCTGACTCGCATCCTTAGGGCTGGGAAGATGACCCAAATCCCAGGACAATTGCTCAGTGTGCCTGCTTCCTTTACTTTCTCTTTACCTTCCTTAACATTTAGAATATTGGATGTACCATAACCATTTTGGAAAAGTCAGTGCGGTGACTCATGCTTGTAATTGGAGCATTTTGGGAAGCCAAGGTGGGAGAATTACTTGAGCCCAGGAGGTAGAGACCACCCTGGATGGTCTGTAATTGAAAATGAGTTATAATTTCTCTTTTGTAGACATGGTAAGACCCCATCTCTACAAAAATAAGAAAAATAAAAATTAATTAGCCAAGAGGGATGGTGGTGCACCTGTAGTCCCAAGTACTCGGGAGGCTGAGGCAGGAGGATCCCTTGAGCCCAGAAGTTCCAGGCGGCACTGAGCCATGATTGCACCACTGCATTCCAACCTGGGTGACACAACAAGATCCTGCCTTAAAAATAAATAAATAGGCTGGGTACAGTGGCTCATGCCTGTAATCCCAGCACTTTTGGAGGCCTAGGCATAGGATTACCTGAGGTCAGGAATTTGACCAACATGGTGAAACCCTGCCTATAATCCCAGCTACTTGGGAGGTTGAGGCAGGAGAATCGCTTGGATCCAGGAGGTGGAGATTACAGTGAGCTGAGATCACGCCACTGAACTCTAGCCTGGGCAATGAGCGAGACTCCATCTCAAATAAATAAATAAAATAATATAAAATAGGGAGGGCTTTATAAACAATTTGATATAAGCAATTATAATGTCGCTAAAATCCATGGACTTTATATAAAATAGATTATACATTATTTTCTATCAATTTTTGTATTATATAGTTACTTTGTGTTCTATTAATGTTAGAAACCATGGTTTTATTACTACTACTTCCTTACATGTAATTTTCACATTTAGTCTAAAAAAACTTGGTGTTTCTGCCTTCGAAAACATCACAATATTGTCTCTTCATTTTTGTTCTTAACACAACCCACAACACAGGTTATCATCTTTGTTTTTATTTTGTATTCAGTTTTGAATATTTTATGTACACAAAAATGTATAAGAATGTGATATAGTTTGTGTATCTGCTCCCCAACTTCAGAAATAAAATATTACTTACACAATGGAAAATTTCTATGTACTTTTTTCTAAGCACATCTATCTTCCTCAGGGAGCATGACTAATATTCTCGATTTGACGTTCACATTTTCATGCATTCTTTTAATTTTTTAAGACATACGTGTTATTGTTAACCAATATATGGAATTGTGTTCTTTGTTTATAAACCCAGTATTAGTGGTATCATACATATATTTATGCAAGTTTATATTTTGTTCATATAAAAAAGTACATATGAGGAAGTAATACTAATAAAGTCATAGTTTCAAACATTAATAGAACACAAAGTAACTATATGATACAAAAATTGATATAAAATAATTTACATTATTTAATTTTACATTATTTAGTTTTACATTATTTTAATTTACACAAAAATTTATATTTGTGTTTGTAAGATTCATACCTGTTGACATCTGTGTTTCTAGGCATTTGTTTTCATTGTTGTAGAGTCTTCCTTTAAATGGATGTGCCAAAAATTATTCATCCATTCTCATAATTTTCTGATTTTTAGTATAGTTGGTACAGTGCCCACATGCCTTCACATACCTAAGTGTAAAAATATTTCTGAGTTTTATATACTCATATTTATGTCTAGAATTGTTGGGTCATGTGATGTGTACTTCTCTGCTTTTTACATATTGCCATGTTCTTCTCCAAATGAGTTTTAACAATGGAATCTCCCATTATAAGTGCTTGGGTTCCCATTACTGCACATCACAGCCAGTGTTTAGAATTTTCAGATTTAAAAAAAAAAAAAATCCAATCTTATGAATAACAAATTGTGCTCCATTATAATTTTAGTTTACATCTACTTGATTACTAACGATCAGTTTTTGCAAGTTTATGACCTGTTTGAATTTTCACATCTGTAACTTGCCTGCTCATATATTTTGTCCCTTTTGCTGTTGGGATTTTACTTATTGATTGTCACAACTTTTCTGTTCAATATGCTGGGTAAAAATCCTTTCTTGGTAATATGCATCAAAGTATCCCCTTCTAGTCTGTGACTTTTTTATTTTAAGACTTTTCTATTTTTGCTTATCTGAAGTTTTGAATTTTAATGTAACTAAATTCATCAATATTTTCCTTCAGGTTTTGTTGTTTTTGTGAAGATTTTAATGACTGTTTCCCTGCCTCGAAAGAATAAAGATATCCTCCTTTTATAACTTTTTTTCTAAAATATTCAAAGTTTTGCTTTTCACATTTATTATTTTTAAAGCATTTGATTTTTACTTATGATAAGAGCTAGGGATCCATTTTCCCAACATAAATAAGCAATTATGCTAGTTCAGTTTAATGAGAGGATCTTACTAAACAGTTTAATGAGTGATTTGTAGGCCTGTTGGGTAAAGCCTGTGAGTGCTGAGTCACAATCAGCATTTTGCAAAAATAAAGTTGAATAGGAAATATAAAAGTGAATCACATGGAATTTTAAAATGGAACTATGTATTTTTCAATAACTACTGTGGGCAATTATGAAGAATAGCATGAGAGAGACAGACATCACTTACGAAAAACACATGCTATTCCGGAAAAAAATTATTCATTCTATCTTTTGCTCCCTGGAATTTCATCTGATTTTCTGGTTTTTAGATGATCAATTTGATCATCACCTCAGTGGAATGGTTAATCTTATATATTTAACTTTATATTTACCTAATCCAAACTAAATTTAAAGCAAAATGGAGGAGATATTGGTCCACAGCAAAACTAATGAGAGTTTTTGCTAAATTTTAATTATCAAAAATCAATATCAAGGATATCATTTTTAAAATCTTTAACAATTGCACCACTTCAATAAAAGTAGTATAAAGTGACCTTTAAAGGGGATTTTTTTGGTAACTGGTAGAAAAAAGAATGAAATGGAAATACACAATACTGTACTCAAGTCTGACTGCTGGATCTAGAAATGCAAATAGTGACAGTACGGAGAAGAATGTTGAGTCTTCTCAGAAAACTACCATTTTATTGAACCATATCTAAAAATGATGTGTAAGATTTTTGATAAAAATTATTTAAAGTATGATTTTGTCAAATGTGTAAAATACCCTGCTATAGACTCCAACGTGTAAATTGAATAGTAATCATTTAAATAAAAGATTGAAATAGTTAAAATTCTAAGATTCTTGGCCAGGTGCATGGGCTTACACCTGTAATCCCGGCACTTTGGGAGACTGAGACAGGCAGATCACGAGGTCAGGAGATCAAGACCATCCTGGCCAACGTGGTGAAACCCCATCTCTACTGAAAATACAAAAATTAGCTGGATGTGGTGGCAGGTGCCTGTAATCACAGCTACTCGAGAGGCAGAGGCAGAAGAATCGCTTGAACCCAGGAGGCGGAGGTTGCAGTGAGCCAAGATTGCGCCATTGCACTCCAACCTGGGCAACAAGAGTGAGACACCAACTCAAAAAAAAATCAAAAAACCAAAAAAAGAGATTCATGTTTATATAGCATGCTGAAATTGATGATAATCCCATTTGAATACCTTTTTTAAAATGTAATTTTTTTGTACTAATTCTTAACATGTGAATGTTAGTTCTAAATCTTCATTGGTATATTGGTATTTTTAATTACGTATCATGTGGTAAAATGGCAAATAGCTCAGGGAGATGATAATTTTTTTATTCGAGTTTACATGTATCCACTTAATTTATTGATTATAAGTCAGCTGGCAAATGAAAAGCTATGTGTGTTAGTCAGCACTGCCACACCTCAGAATTCTTCAGCATACTATTCACAATGGAAGCCTCCTGTATGTAAATGTTCCTTCCAAGAACCCACACAAAAACCTATATGTGAACGTTTATAACAGCTTGATTCATAATCTCCAAAACCTAGAAACAACCAAGATGCCCTTCAGTAGGTAAATAGATAAAGATACTAAAGTATGCCCACACAATGGAATGCTACTCAGCAATGAAAAAGAACAAATGCAATACACAACAATATAAATGAATCTGAAACACATTTTGAAAGCAGTCAGACTCAAAAGTTTATTATATGGTTCCATTTATTTGACATTCTGGAGAAAGCAAACTACATCCTTAAATAGTCTCTGTTCAAAATCACAAACCTTTAAAGGACAATTCCTATGAGATATCTTTGAAGGCTTTTATCTTAATTAGAGAAATATTGTAATAATTTGATGTTTATTAACTTAATGTAAATAACCCAGTTGCCTCTCTTCTCTTTTTTTGAAGTGTGAGTTCAAGTTCTAGAAGTAAATATATTCCTCTCTACACGTAAGTAATGTTTCTCAGTCTTGTAAAAAAATTTTAGATTTGACCAGGCGCAGTGGCTCACGCCTGTAATCCCAGCACTTTGGGAGGCGGATCACGAGCTCAGGAGATCGAGACCATCCTGGCTAACACGGTGAAACCCCGTCTCTACTAAAAATACAAAAAAATTATCCGGGGCCGGGCGCGGTGGCTCAAGCCTGTAATCCCAGCACTTTGGGAGGCCGAGACGGGCGGATCACGAGGTCAGGAGATCGAGACTATCCTGGCTAACACGGTGAAACCCCGTCTCTACTAAAAAATACAAAAAACTAGCCGGGCGTGGTGGCGGGCGCCTGTAGTCCCAGCTACTCAGGAGGCTGAGGCAGGAGAATGGCGTGAACCCGGGAGGCGGAACTTGCAGTGAGCTGAGATCCGGCCACTGCACTCCAGCCTGGGCGGCAGAGCGAGACTCCGTCTCAAAAAAAAAAAAAAAAAAAAAAAAAAAA